>NC_090438.1:609545092-609848122 GCF_031143425.1 Pleurodeles waltl
TATTTTCTAGGAAGGTACCTCTGTATTTTTTTTCAAAATCACAAGCAATAATTTGTTATTTAAAATATGGAATCAAGGTTTCATGGCTAGTTGTGTTTATAATGGTAAATGTGTTAGCGTTGTAACTGTAGGTTGTGTTTGTGAACTGTACGAGTACCATACCATAGTGAAGCAATAGTATCCAGATAGTACCGTAGTATATTTTGTAAAACAGCATTTCATTGACTTAGAACTTTGTCAGTTGTAGGAAAGAGGAAGTGTATACCCCTGATCCCCATCCAGTTTGATATGTTTAAAGGAGAAGGATGTGCTCGTTGGAAGAATGATTTTTTCTCAAAAGCCACCTAGGAAGTTTTAGACAACTGCAATGGACGAAGAACACAATCCTCTTCTATTGCAAGATGATGAAGTGTTATGGAAGAATAAATTGAAAGGCTCCATTGCATGGAATTTTTTTTCTTTGCTACCTGGAGGGAAAATGGTTAATTCCAAACTTGTAACATGTGACCCATGTAACAAAGTTATTTTCCATGGGAACATTAAACAATACTTTGTCTGTACCACGAGAAGGAGAAAACGCCTGTAGGCAATTCATTCTACTAGGTTGGTGCATGTGGAAAGAAGGTAGAAGGAGATAGAAGAGGCTGAAGAAGGAAGATTGATAGCAACCACTCCTGCAGTTAGTGCAATGTCTTCTAGTTCTACCACCTCCACTGGCTGCATCTGTCCCTCCAGTAGCACCTTCTAATCCTTCTGCTCCATTAGCATCCCCAGTGCATTTGTCCCTCCACCAATACATAGGCCTGATACCATTGTGCCAACACATCTTTTCAGGCAGATTTGGATTATAATACATTATTATGGCAGTACAGCAACACACTGTCTCCTCTGCCATCCTGTCATTGTTGCAGGAGAGAGAAATATGACCATTCATCGTGAGCTTGTCATGGCTTACAAATGTCCTCTCAAACAGCCTTAGTTTTTCTTTGCCTTTATTGTCCTCCTGTTTCCTGTTGAGACAGGTGTTTTGGTTTGTTGTATTGAGCTTGCAAAAAACGCCAGAAAATATCTTTTTTTTTTAAAATGGAAATAAATGTATTTTCAGAACTAACCAAATGTCTCAAAATATAAAGGCCCTCATTATGACATTTGGCTGTAAATCCCACTTACGGCCATGGTGACGACCGCCAACTTACTGCCGCGGTGGGGGATATCCGTTCACCATATTATGACACACACACCAATCCAACAGAATTCATCCACAGACACAAATTCGCCAGACCAAAGGTCAGTGATAAAGTGGTGGTATCAAAACCCATACCGTTACGCCAACAGAACAACGCCCACCACATTATGACCCACAAATCACCTCAGCGGACATTCAACGGCGGTAAACCATTGGCGGTACATACCGCCTCCCTCACAGTGGATACTCACAGACAAAACAACACCAAATTCAATTCAAACAACACACCTGACACCCATACACACACCACGCCCACACACCCACACCACTATAAAACACACACCCACATTACCCACAACCCTTTACGATTACAATTCATTGGCAAGAGACTGACACCAAGACCACCTAGCCAACTAGAGCCACACACCACTCACACCCATACACCACTCACACACTACACATCACACACCCCAAAACATTACCCAACACACCCTCACCAACACACCTCACATGACACTCATGGCACCACAAAGACGCACCCATTTCACAGAGGAGGGTCATGGTGGAGGAAATTGTCAGGGTAGAGGCACAGCTATTTGGAGCACAGGTGCAGCAGATATCAATAGCAATGGCGGAGAATCATGGACAGGGTCAACGTGGTGGGATAGCACCCAAGAACAAGGGATGGCATCAGGAAGAGGTGGAACGACCTATGGGGGAAGGTATGTTCCATAGCAGCAAGACACCAGCTCGCTATCCAGAGGACAGGGGTGGACCCCTACCTCCTCCCCCACAGCTCACAGCATGGGAGGAGCAAGTCTTGACAATACTGCATCCTGAGGGCCTGGCCGGAGTCGGAGGAAGACTGGACTCTGATAAGTCAACTTTCAACAATTATCACCCCATACCTGCATGCCATCACATACCCTCACCCTCACTCCCATCACTCCACTCCATCCCACACACTCCACCATCACATCTCTTCAATCCCAATGCCAAGCCCTGCATGCTGTACCAATGCATGGACACCCCTCACAGCCTTGCATGGACACTCATCACCAAAGTATGCACAGCATAGGGAAACTAACATAACCACTATACACCAACATACACAGGTAAAAGCTGCCAGGGCAATGGAGTTGTATTGAGTAGTCTATGATGCTTATTGATTAAGTATGCTTGTACTGTTTCACAAAATGTCAATAAAAAGAAGATTACAAAAAAAGCTGCCAGGGCAACACCAACCATAGAAGGGAAGCCAGGGATGTACAATATGTCATACACATTAACCATAACACATCATTTACATCCCCACAGGTACCCCAGCCAATGTCACCGGAGAGGAGGTGCCAGCACTATCCAGTCCCCTGACTGAAGAGACCCACAGTGATGACAGTAACTCTGGTCTTCAGGATCTGGACAATCTACCTGGCAATAATATATCATAGCAGGGGTGCTGGCAGACATGTCCAACATTATGAGGGAGGCAGTATAACACCAGTTGGCCCCTGCCACTAGCCAGTCATCTGAACAGCCTTCCAATTCCACTGCCACTAGAACATTGGTTGTGACATTCCAGTTTCCAAGCCCACTGTCACTTGGAAAGAACCAGTTGCCAGGAAATGGAGCACTGATAGAACTTGCACAAGAGGGGGGAATCCCAGTGGGGTGACGGATAGCAGATATCAGGTCTGGCTCCAATTGTGCTCACAGCTCTGTGGTTGTGGCAGTCACAATTGTGCAGTCTATAGGTGAGTATTAGGTGCCTGTCCTCCAGTGTAGCCAAGTCCCCAAGGGGTCTGTACACAGGGTTATGTCCCAATCTCCTATTCATCCGTAGCAGTAGGAATCTAAGGGACAAAAGAGTGAGGAGCCTGTCACAAAATGAACAATGGAGCAACAACAGGCGTTTTCAATCTGTATACATGAAATGGGTCAGTGTGATCTGTACAGTATGTGCCTATTTCTCCTGTGACGCAGCATTATATCATAGTCCTGTTCCCACCCCTGAAATGGCGTCTTCCTGTCCTGTGTGTAGGGACATGTGGAAGTGAGGTAATCCTGCTGACGTTGTGTGCCATGGTGGTAGGCGGTCGGGAACCACTGTGCAATTCCAAATTGGTTATAATTGGGCTCTATGGGGAACAGTGGGGATCTATGCCGGCGGTGACGGTATGCACTGCCGCAGACTTGACCGTCATTTTCTATCATATTCCTCACTTGTTTCCTGACCTTTCATAGGAGAGGACCTACACTGCATGTTCTGCCGTGACCTGTGTCTGGAACCTACCATGGCCCATGTGACCGGGGAAAGGGCCCCAGCCTTCACTTCGGAGGAGTTGGAGAGACTGGTGGATGAGGTCCTACCCCAGTACAGACTGCTGTATGGGCCTCCAGACCAACAGGTGAGTACACTATGAGCACAATGCATGTGGCATGCATGATGGAGGTGTGTGTGAATGCATCATGTAAGGGGGAGGGATGTCCTCCTGGCTGGGTACACATTGAGTGCTGGGCTATGTGTGTGCCAATAGTGCTGGAAATGGGTATGGTGGGCCATCTGTGTAATTGTCTAATAGTGTTCTCCTGTCTGTATTGCCTCTGCAGGTCAGCGCCCATCAAGAGAAAGGTATATGGCGTGCCATCGCCAAGGAGGTGAGGACCCTGGGGGTCTATGGCAGGCGGAGCACCCACTGTCGCAAACGGTGGGAGGACCTGAGATGCTGGGCATGGAAGACCGCGGAGGCCCAGCTGGGGATGGCCTCCCAATGAGGAAGGGGTGCCTGTCGAACCCTGACCCCCCTGATGGCCCGCATACTGGCATTGGCCTATCTAGAGCTTGATGGGTGCTTGAGGGCAACACAGAAGTCACAAGGGGGTGAGTAGAGTGGCCATCATTGAAGGAAATGGCTGGAGGGGTGGTGTCCGGGTGGTGGTTGTGTGTCAGTGGGTGCCCTTAGGCCAGGCCAGACATAGCAGCGTAGGTCCTCTGGTGGATAAGGGTCTGAAGGGGAAATACTTCCTACCTAGCTTGTTAGCATCCACTACTGGGCAAGGCTGCGGGGGTAGCTTGTTAGCATCCACTGCTGGGCAAGGCTGTGGTAGGGGTCCCAGGTGTCCTGCAGTTGGCAGCGTGTGCTCCTCCTCATGCCTTGGTGGCTACCAGTATCACTGGTAGTGCAATGCATAGTGTGTAGGCCTGTAACCCATGTGTGAGGGTGCTGTGTACACCAACCGTGGTGCTGGTGCAATCATTGACTCAGTGTATCCTTTGTATCTCTCCCCCCCTTTCTTGTTTTGTCATCCTGTCCTTATGTGCACTAGCATCATCTGGCAGAGGAGCAGAGGCACTGGAGGGAGCTGCATCCCACAGGACCCTGGAGGCAGAGTCCACCGATGCTGAGGGCACCAGTGGGACGGAGGGCGAGGGGACCACCACGGCAGAGACTGGAGGGGACAAGACAGACTCAGATACCTCTTCCGATGGGAGCTCCCTGGTGGTGGCGGACACCTCTGTGACCACCCCAGCTACAGGTACAGCTGCCATTCCCCGTACCAGCACCACCCTCCCAGCAGCCCATCTGTGAGTTGCCCGTGCCCGCTCACCCAGGAGGGTGGGCATCTCCTTCGCCCAAGCCACCTCAGGCCCAGTCCCAGGGAGCCCTAATGCCCTGAGTGAGGAGCCTATTGACCTCCTGAGATCCATCTCTGTAGGGCAGTAAACCATTGTGAATGCCATCCAGGGTCTGGCAGCCCGGATGCAACAATCTAATGCATTCCTGGAGGGCATTCACAGTGGATTGGCGGCCCAAAAGAGATCGATCCAGGCTCTGGCCTCCTCTCTGATGGCAGCCATTGTCCCTATTTCCACTGTCCCCCCTCCAACTTCCACTTCCCAGTTCCATTCTCCTCAACCCCAACCCATCCCAAGCACACAGCCAGATGAGCATGCACACAAGACAACACCCAAGAGTGTCACAGGCAAACAGAAACACCACACTTCATCCCACAGGCACTCACACAAACACCATCCAGTTGCAAACACAACAACATCCACTATGTCCACTGTCTCCCCCTCTTCCTTCTCCTCCACCTCCCACCCAGTTAGGTCCACACTCATACCTGCAAGCCCTACATCATTATCCACTACCTGCATCATCACAACACCAAGCAGAACACACACCTTACTGGCAGACACCTCGACAACAGCCATGCACACTTCCCCTGTGTCCTCTCCCACCGTGTCTGTCCCCCCTAAAGTATGCAAACGCAAGCACTCAGACACACAACAGCCATCCACCTCACAAGAGCATACAACCCATGCACCTGCACCCAAATCCAGCAAACACCTTCATCTCCCTCACCCTCCACTCCCATTACTTTTCCCTCTTCCTGCCCCAATGTCCCTAAAAGCTTTTCCTTTCCACCATTGACCTCTTCCCTACACCGCCCCCGGCCCTGCACATATGGGCATGGTATCAAGAACCCAGCCAAGCACCTCAGCCAAACAGTCCATGGGCCTAGTTCCACCAGCACCTACTCATGGTGGAAAGGATTCCAGGCCACTAATACTGAAGGGGAAGGAGCCAGCACCATTCATCAAAAAGGGGAAGGAGCCTGCACCAGCCAGCAGAAAGGGAAGGAGCCTGCACCAGCAAGCAAGAATGGGAAGGAGCCTGCACCAGCCAGCAGAAAGGGGAAGGAGCCTGCACTAGCAAGCAAGGAGAGCAAGGAGCCTGCACCAGCAAGCAAGAAGGGGAAGGTGCCTGCACCAGCAAGCAAGAAGGGGAATGAGCCTGCACCAGCAGCCATCACAGAGCCCCCACTGCCAGCAGTGGTTGAGCAGCCATCGCAGGGTGCAGGGGCTGAGCAGGAGCCTTCCACTACTACCACCACCACCACAGTGCAGCCATCGCAGGGTGCAGGGGCTGAGCAGGAGCCTCCCACTACTACCACCACCACAGTGCAGCCATCGCAGGGTGCAGGGGCTGATCAGGAGCCTCCCTCGACTACCATCACCACCACAGTGCAGCCGTCACCGCTGGGGGAAGCCATGTGATTACAGCCTCCATGTGCTGCTGTGCAGCTTGTCCCCTCCAGAAGCAGTGGGCAAATCACCCACCTGAGAGACTGTGGCCTTGCACTCCCCAGGACCAAGCACAGGGCTTGTTGCCCCCTCCAGAAACAGTGTGGGAGACAACCACTCGAGAGACTGTGGCTATGCACTCCCCAGGACCAAGCACAGGGCTTGTTGCCCCCTCCAGAACCAGTGTGGGAGACACCCACTCGCGAGACTGTGGCCTTCCACTCCCCAGGACCAAGTACAGGGCATGTTGCCCCCTACAGAGCCAGTGGTCTTGTTTCCACATCCGGCTGAGTTGCCCCCACTCCCCCTAAGGTTCCTGCCTATTTGCCAACTGTTGCCCCTACAGTGTTCTCTCCGTATTGGTGCAGGTAACGAGTGGAGCCTTTGACTTTGCCCTGTGGCCATGTGGCCCCTGTGAGTTAAGGACTGGGCAGTGTCCCTTTTTTGTAAATTTGTACATATCTGTTGCATTGGCAAAACGTATTGTTGATTTTGTGTTGATCTTATTACAATCACTTTAGTCAATTCCTGTTGTCCTTGCATTATTCAGCTGATTTACGGGGATAAATTGTTTTCTTGTGCAGCTGGTTGTGTTATGGCATGCGTGTGGGGTTTGTGTTGTGCGTGTGTGTGTCACTCTCGTTTTCCTCCCTCCCTCCCTTGTGTGCTAGGCAGCTGTACTCATCATCATCGTCTTCGCCGGCGTTGGTGTTCGTGGTGGAGCATAACGTAGAAGATCATCGGAAATACTTGAGTTTCGGGTTCCATGGCGGCGTGGTTCTTCTCTGTGTCTCCAATGGTGAGTCCTTTGACTTCTGTGCGGTGTTTCCACCAGGCTTTTGATGGCGTTGGTACCGCCCCGGAAAAGGTAGCGGTTTGGCATGTCATGATATGGTGGGCGGAACTTTGTCTTCCGCTTGGCTGTAGACGGCTACCCCCGTGGTGACTGTTGTTTGTGCCCTGGCCGTTGGTGTGTTACATTGGCTATCTTTTGGAGATCTATCCACCATGGTTATAATTTGGCAGTACTTACCACCACCCTGTTGGCAGTATTACCGCCACTTTATCACTGACCGCCAGGGTCGTAATGAGGGCCAAAGTCTCCATCAATATTAACCATCTCTTTTCAGGTATTGGAAATAAAATATTGAGTTTAATATAGAGATAAATGTTAAGTGTAAAGTAAGTTCAACAAGTGCCTTCTGATGGCCTCATAATAGATGGTAACTTATAATAGACTACTACAGTGATATCTGATTGTATTTACTGAACATAACACAAAGCCAATCCATGATTTTTTCCTTTTTATTTGTTTTCAGAAAAAACTACCATTTCTGCTACACTACTATGTCACCATTTAAACCATTTATAATTCAAGATGATCGTATAGTTGCGGTAATCATGAAACACTGAGGAAAACAACTCAATTGGATTGTGAAATAACCCAAAGATGTTGTGCATTCCCAACTGTCGATGAATCTAACTTTGTAATTTAATATATGTGAAACAATAAAAGACAACAATACTTAGATCAGAAGTTTACAAATGTCATTATCCAAGCCAAGCCATATAATGATATATATCTCCTGAATTATCTAACTACAGCTCATAAGTATTATTTCCATGAACAGCCTTACAGATCCATATAGAAATGCCCCGGCTTACGTAGAAATATATAGATATAGGTGATGTGGTATAATTTTCAATTTCCCTGTTATGTCTTTGAAGAAGAAATACAGCTCTATTGCTTTCCAGCAGTTAGCAGAGCCCCTATGGTTGTTGGTGGTATTTAGTGGTATTGAGCTGTTGTGTAATTAATGAATTACATAATGCTTCATTTCTTATCTAGGTTTCTATTTGTTTTCATAGTCATATATGTGTTTCATATGTCTTTCTAATAATAAGTCAACCTCATTGCTGCAGACTACCTTATTAGCTCATTTTAGGTTTGGTTGTTTTGTGCTAGATTAGTAGCCCAAATTGTTTTTAAAGCCATAACTGTACTCCTTTCAAAATAAGGTTGTTGGTATGATGTAGTTTCCTAATGACAAATCATCTAGCTCCTTATATATGTGTTTGTCTACCTCTGTGTTCCTTGTTTTGTATGTGTATATGCAAGATGGTTAGGGTTTGGTTGGGTGGACATAGTTTCATTTTTGGGCCAGACACCATGCTAAGCAAGTAGGTGTTGAAGATGATGTAGGTTTGAAAGGAGTTGAACTAACATGGATTGGTGAAAGAGGTTTGACATGGAATCAGTTATTTCCTCTGCTTTCCTATGTTAGTAAGTTGTGACCATCCCCACTTTATGGTTATCAGCTGTGGTGGCAACAACGTAGGATTCTTAACTGGAGTTACATTGGAAATTAAGAAGAGGGAGATATTTTCCATCTTAATGTCTGTTTCAAACACATCTTTGGTGTTTTCAGATAGTTGTCTGACAAAAGTGGAAGTGGTTTACTGTAAATGCTGCTAAGTATGCAAAGATTCAAAGATATGAGAACAAGGCAGTGTCAGCATTCCTTTGCAATCATAAAATGTCTTCAGTTTTTAATTTAACTAGAAAATATGGCAATACAGGGCTGCATCATCCTGATGGTGTACATTCTTCAACCTACGTAAACCATACTTTCATTTCAAACCTAAAAACTTGGCTTTATAATCATATATAAATATATTAATATAATTGCAGGAAAGCACTCAGGTACATCAACCTTTAAAAAAATATATATTAAACAACAAAAGTACATTCCCTTAACTCTAGAGACTTTAGTGAACAGCTTCACTTCTTCATATACATCACAAAAAGAGTAACAGGCTATATTTGTTGTTAAAACACAGAAGAAAGATCAAGGGTGGTCTACACAATATGGCTGCTTTTTTATTTTGCAAGGGCTTTGCTTGACCAATATCATTGTGTTTCATCATCGCCATGCACCTCGGCATCCTGTAAAGGCAGAATATATTGGTAAGCTTTTGTCCCTTATTACTTAAAAACAACTGAACAAAGTTTTGTGCTGAACTGTCAAGGGGATGCAAAGAAAAAGGAGGGTTCTCATAATATGATTTCTACTAATGCATTTTTCATGGTGTATAGATTATGGTGTGGAAAGGGTCTTTTTGTTATTTGATCTGAATATGTTTAGTAGTCTTTAAGGTATAAGGGAGAAAACATTAATGATATTTTGGGATGCAGTATACCACAGAACCTTTGTGTACACTGTGGTACATGGCAATGACAAACACAATACTATTGGTTAATGAAGCCCTCACAAAATAAAACAGCATTCATATTGTTTAAACCACACTTTGTCTTTGTTTTGGGTTTTAATGCGAAATCTAGATTACTGTGTATTGGAAACATATAGGAAGCATGAGCCTATAGAAGCAGGGATAATTATTTTCATTGATTTATATATTTCTTTTATAAAAAGTTTACAAAGTACTGCAGTATTGTCTTGAAAGCCCTGAGAAAGTATCTCAGTGTGCCATTCCAACCTATGCCACTGCACCCTATGCCATTGTACTCTGCCATACAGCACTCTAAACTACTTCACTCTGACATGCCACTCCAATCTATGAAATGCCACTCAGCTCTATGCCACTTGCATCTACAACACTCTACTCCACTCTATGCCCTTTCACTCTAACTCACTCTACTTCATTCTACTAACCAACACTCCAATCTATGACATGCCACTTCAGCCTATGACATGCCACTCCACTCTATGATAAGCCACTCCATGCCACTCCACTGTATGACACGCTACTCCACTGTAGGGCATACAACTCCACTCTACAACATGCTACTACACTCAGCACCGCTCCACTTTACACCCTTTCACTCTAAGGCACGCTATGACACGCCACTCAATGACACACCACTTCACTCTATTATATGACACACCACTCCACTCTATACCACTCCACTCTATACCACTCCACTCTATACCACTCCACTCTACACCACTCCACTCTACAACACTCTACTCTAAGCCACTCTACGACAATCCAGTCTATGACACACCACTCCACTCCACTCTACAACATGGCACACAACTCTAAAATACTCCAGTCTACAACACTCCACTCTACAACACTCTTCTCTGAGACACTCTACAACAAGCCAGTCGATGACACACCACTCCACTCTTCACTATGATATGGCACTCCAATCTACAACACTTTACTCCACTTTTCTCCACTCTACTCCACTCTATGTCACACCACTCCACTCTATGAAATGTCACTCCACTCTACGACACTTCGTTGCACTGTACAACACTAAAGGCCACTCCACTGTTTGACACGCCACTTCACTCTACAGTAATGACACTAAACTCCATGCCACTCCATTCTGCAGTACTCTACTCTACTCTATGCCCATCCACTCTGCCTCACTCTACTCCATTCTACTAACCACCACTCCAGTCTATGGCATGCCTTTCAACTCCACAACAAGCCAGTCCACTTTATGACAAGACACTCCACTCTATGAGAAGCCACTCCACTCTACCACACAACACTCCCCAGCACTCTACTCCACTGCACACCACCCCCTGCCACTCCACCGTATAACATGCCACTCCACTGCACAACATGCTACTTCATTGTATAACACACCACTCCACTCTACAACATGCCAATACACTGAGCCCCACTCCATTCTATGCCTCTGCACTTTAAGACACTCCACAACACACCTTTCTATGACATGCTACTCCACTCTATTATACGACACACCACTCCAGTTTATGCCACTCCACTCTACAGCACTCTAATCTAAGACACTCCACGACAAGCCAGTCTATGACACACCACTCCAGTCTACACAACATCACGCCACTCTACAACACTTTACTTCAGTCTACTCCACTCTAGGACACATCACTCCACTCCACTGTCTGAAATGCCACTCCACACCACTCCATGAACACCACTCACTGTACGACGCTCCATGCCACTTCAGTGTATGGCATGGCACTTCAATCTACAACATGCCACTCCACGGTGCAACATGCCACTTCACTCTACAACATGCCACTAAACTCAATGTCACTTCACTATATGCCACTCTGTTCCCACACTGTACAACACACTACTCTACTTTACAATACTCCACTCCAATGCGCAATACTCCACACCACTGCACTCTATGACACTCCACCCCCAACTATGACATGGCACTCCACTCTATGACATGTCACTACACTGTACGTCACTCCACTATACATCCCTCCACTGTAAGACATTCTGTGACATGCCTCTCTATGACAAGCCACACCACTATACTCTACAACACACTAATCCACGCCACTCCACTCTACTGTATGACAGACCACTCCACTCTACAACAAGCCACTCCAATGTAGTACACTCCACACCACTCAACTCTACAACCCATCATTCTACTCTACTAGATGCCACACCACTCTACAACAGGCCACTCCACTCCACTCAATTTCACTACACTATATGCCCCACCACTCTCTTCCACTCCAGTCGATGACAATCCACTAAACTCTTCAACAGTCCACCCACTCCACTCGTTGACATGCCACTCCAATTTATGACATGCCATCCCACTCTGACACTCCACTCCAATGTATGATACACCACTCCACTCAATGACACGCCACTCGACTACACAATATGCCACTACACTGTACACCACTCCACTGTACACCCCTTCACTCTAAGACACTCAATATAAGGGCATGCTATGGCATGCCACACCACTCCATGAACCACTGTAGGAGGCTGGACTGGCTTGTAGTGAGTACCAAGGGGTACTTGCACCTTGCACCAGGCCCAGTTATCCCTTATTAGTGTATAGGGTGTCTAGCAGCTTAGGCTGATAGATAATGGTAGCTTAGCAGAGCAGCTTAGGCTGAACTAGGAGACGTGTGAAGCTACTACAGTACCACTTAGTGTCATATGCACAATATCATAAGAAAACACAATACACAGTTATACTAAAAATAAAGGTACTTTATTTTTATGACAATATGCCAAAGTATCTTAGAGTGTACCCTCAGTGAGAGGATAGGAAATATACACAAGATATATATACACAATAGCAAAAATATGCAGTATAGTCTTAGAAAACAGTGCAAACAATGTATAGTTACAATAGGATGCAATGGGGAAACATAGGGATAGGGGCAACACAAACCATATACTCCAAAAGTGGAATGCGAACCACGAATGGACCCCAAACCTATGTGACCTTGTAGAGGGTCGCTGGGACTATTAGAAAATAGTGAGAGTTAGAAAAATAACCCTCCCCAAGACCCAGAAAAGTGAGTGCAAAGTGCACCAAAGTTCCCCTAAGGACAAAATAGTCGTGTTAGAGGGAGAATGCAAGGAAAACACAAATCAGCAATGCAACAACGATGGATTCCTGTCTGAAGGTACCTGTGGAACAAGGGGACCAAGTCCAAAAGTCACAAGCAGCTCGGAGATGGGCAGATGCCCAAGAAATGCCAGCGGTTGGTGCAAAGAAGCTCTTGCTAGGCTGAAGAACTGTGAATACTGCAGGAACGACAAGGGCTAGAGACTTCCCCTTTGGAGGATGGATCCCCCACGCCTTGGAGAGTCGTGCAGAAGTGTTTTCCCGCCGGATGGACGCCAACAAGCCTTGCTACACGCAAATCGTGCGTTTGGCGTTTTTGGACGCTGCTGGGGCCCAGGAGGGACCAGAAGGTCGCAAATTGGACCTGCAGAGAGAGGGGACGTCGAGCAAGACAAAGAGCCCTCACTGAAGCAGGTAGCACCCGGAGAAGTGCCAGAAACAGGCACTACGAGGATGCGTGAAACGGTGCTCGCCGAAGTTGCACAAAGGAGTCCCACGTCGCCGGAGACCAACTTAGAAAGTCGTGCAATGCAGGTTAGAGTGCCGTGGACCCAGGCTTGGCTGTGCACACAGGATTTCCGCCGGAAGTGCACAGGGGCCGGAGAAGCTTGCAAAGTCGCGGTTCCCAGCAATGCAGCCCAGCGAGGTGAGGCAAGGACTTACCTCCACCAAACTTGGGCTGAAGAGTCACTGGACTGTGGGGGTCACTTGGACGGTGTCGCTGGATTCGAGGGACCTCGCTCGTCGTGCTGAGAGGAGACCCAAGGGACCGGTAATGCAGCTTTTTGGTGCCTGCGGTTGCAGGGGGAAGATTCCGTCGACCCACGGGAGATTTCTTCGGAGCTTCTGGTGCAGAGAGGAGGCAGACTACCCCCACAGCATGCACAAGCAGGAAAACAGTCGAGAAGGCGGCAGGATCAGCGTTACAGAGTTGCAGTAGTCGTCTTTGCTACTATGTTGCAGGTTTGCAGGCTTCCAGCGCGGTCAGCGGTCGATTCCTTATCAGAAGGTGAAGAGGGAGATGCAGAGGAACTCGGCTGAGCTCATGCATTCGTTATCTGCAGTTTCCCCAGAGACAGAGACCCTAAATAGCCAGAAAAGAGGGTTTGGCTACCTAGGAGAGAGGAAAGGCTACTAACACCTGAAGGAGCCTATCACAAGGAGTCTCTGACGTCACCTGGTGGCACTGGCCACTCAGAGCAGTCCAGTGTGCCAGCAGCACCTCTGTTTCCAAGATGGCAGAGGTCTGGAGCACACTGGAGGAGCTCTGGACACCTCCCAGGGGAGGTGCAGGTCAGGGGAGTGGTCACTCCCCTTTCCTTTGTCCAGTTTCGCGCCAGAGCAGGGGCTAAGGGGTCCCTGAACCGGTGTAGACTGGCTTATGCAGAATTGGGCACATCTGTGCCCAACAAAGCATTTCCAGAGGCTGGGGGAGGCTACTCCTCCCCTGCCTTCACACCATTTTCCAAAGGGAGAGGGTGTCACACCCTCTCTCAGAGGAAGTTCTTTGTTCTGCCATCCTGGGCCAGGCCTGGCTGGACCCCAGGAGGGCAGCTGCCTGTCTGAGGGGTTGGCAGCAGCAGCAGCTGCAGAGAAACCCCAGGAAGGGCAGTCTGGCAGTACCAGGGTCTGTGCTACAGACCACTGGGATCATGGAATTGTACCAACAATGCCAGGATGGCATAGAGGGGGCAATTCCATGATCATAGACATGTTACATGGCCATATTCGGAGTTACCATGGTGAAGCTACATATAGGTAGTGACCTATATGTAGTGCACGCGTGTAATGGTGTCCCCGCACTCACAAAGTTCAGGGAATTGGCTCTGAACAATGTGGGGGCACCTTGGCTAGTGCCAGGGTGCCCTCACACTAAGTAACTTTGCCCCTAACCTTTACCAGGTAAAGGTTAGACATATAGGTGACTTATAAGTTACTTAAGTGCAGTGTAAAATGGCTGTGAAATAACGTGGATGTTATTTCACTCAGGCTGCAGTGGCAGGCCTGTGTAAGAATTGTCAGAGCTTCCTATGGGTGGCAAAAGAAATGCTGCAGCCCATAGGGATCTCCTGGAACCCCAATACCCTGGGTACCTCAGTACCATATACTAGGGAATTATAAGGGTGTTCCAGTAAGCCAATGTAAATTGGTAAAAATGGTCACTAGCCTGTCAGTGACAATTTTGAAAGAAATGAGAGAGCATAACCACTGAGGTTCTGATTAGCAGAGCCTCAGTGAGACAGTTAGTCACTACACAGGTAACACATTCAGGCACACTTATGAGCACTGGGGCCCTGGGTTACCAGGGTCCCAGTGACACATACAACTAAAACAACATATATACAGTGAAAAATGGGGGTAACATGCCAGGCAAGATGGTACTTTCCTACACAACCCCCCCCCCAAACGAAGGACAATAAGACTAGCCATTACCTGATGAGTCTTCATTGTCTAAGTGGAAATATCTGGAGAGTCCATCTGCATTGGAGTGGCTACTCCCAGGTCTATGTTCCACTGTATAGTCCATTCCCTGTAGGGATATGGACCACCTCAACAATTTAGGATTTTCACCTTTCATTTGTTTTAGCCAAAGTAGAGGTTTGTGGTCTGTCTGAACAATGAAGTGAGTGCCAAACAGGTATGGCCTCAACTTCTTCAGAGCCCAGACCACAGCAAAGGCCTCCCTCTCAATGGCAGACCAACGCTTTTCTCTAGGGGTCAACCTTCTACTAATAAAAGCAACAGGTTGATCCTGGCCCTCAGAATTAAGTTGTGATAGGACTGCCCCTACTCCTAATTCAGATGCATCAGTCTGGACATAGAATTTTTTAGAGTAACAAGGGCTTTTCAGGACAGGTGCAGAGCACAAGGCCTGCTTTAGCTCCTCAAAAGCTTTCTGACAGTTTGCTGTCCATAATACCTTTTTAGGCATTTTCTTGGATGTGAGGTCATTAAGAGGGGCTGCAATGGAGCCATAGTTCTTAATGAACCTCCTGTAATACCCAGTGAGGCCTAGGAAGGCTCTCACCTGAGTCTGAGTGGTAGGGGGAACCCAATCAATAATAGTTTGGATTTTCCCTTGAAGTGGTGCAATCTGTTCCCCACCAACAAGGTGTCCCAGATAAACCACCTTACCCTGCCCTATCTGGCACTTTGAAGCCTTGATAGTGAGGCCTGCCTTTTGCAGGGCCTCCAAAACTTTCCATAGGTGGACCAGGTGATCATCCCAGCTGGAGCTAAAGACAGCTATATCATCCAAATATGCTGCACTGAAAGCTTCCAGCCCTTGCAGGACTGTGTTCACCAACCTCTGAAAAGTGGCAGGTGCATTTTTCAAACCAAAAGGCATTACAGTAAACTGGTAATGTCCTCCAATGGTAGAAAATGCAGTCTTAGGTTTAGCATCTTCTGACATTTTGATCTGCCAATACCCTGCAGTCAAATCAAAAGTGCTTAGATACTTGGCAGATGCCAGTGTATCTATTAGCTCATCTGCCCTGGGTATAGGGTGAGCATCAGTTTTGGTTACCAAGTTGAGACCTCTATAGTCTACACAAAACCTCATTTCCTTCTTTCCATCTTTAGAATTGGGTTTTGGTACCAGTACCACAGGAGAAGCCCATGGACTGTCAGAGTGCTCAACCACTCCTAGTTCCAACATCTTCTGAACTTCTTGCTTTATGCAGTCCCTGACATGGTCAGGCTGCCTATAGATCTTACTTTTGACAGGTAAACTGTCTCCAGTATCTATAGTGTGCTCACACCAAGAAGTGGTGCCTGGCACAATGGAGAAGAGTTCTGAAAATTGTCCTAGGAGATTTATGCAATTATCTTTCTGCTCAGCAGTAAGACAATCAGCCAAAACTACACCTTCCACAAGAGCATCTTGTTCTGTGGAAGAGAAGAGATCAGGTAGAGGATCACTGTCTTCTTCCTGTCCCTCATCTGTTGCCATGAGCAGGGTGAGATCAGCCCTGTCATAGTAGGGTTTCAGGCGGTTGACATGGAGCACCCTAAGGGGACTCCTGGCAGTGCCTAAGTCAACCAAGTAGGTGACTTCACCCTTCTTTTCAACAATTGTGTGGGGTCCACTCCATTTATCTTGGAGTGCTCTTGGGGCCACAGGCTCCAAGACCCACACTTTCTGCCCTGGTTGGTACTGAACCAAAACAGCCTTCTGATCATGCCATTGCGTCTGGAGCTCTTGGCTGGCCTGAAGGTTTTTACTGGCCTTTTTCATGTACTCAGCCATCCTTGATCTGAGGCCAAGTACATAGTCCACAATATCCTGCTTAGGAGCTTTTAAAGGTTGTTCCCAACCCTCCTTTACAAGTGTGAGTGGACCCCTAACAGGGTGTCCAAAAAGAAGTTCAAAGGGGCTGAAGCCCACTCCTTTCTGGGGTACCTCCCTGTAGGCAAAAAGGAGGCATGGTAGAAGGATATCCCATCTCCTGCGGAGTTTTTCAGGGAGTCCCATAATCATGCCTTTGAGAGTTTTATTAAATCTCTCCACCAGTCCATTTGTTTGTGGATGATAGGGTGTTGTGAACTTGTAAGTTACACCACACTCCTTCCACATGGCCTTTAAGTATGCAGACATGAAATTGCTTCCTCTGTCTGATACTACTTCCTTTGGGAAGCCCACCCTGGAAAATATTCCCAGGAGGGCCTTTGCCACTGCAGGAGCTGTAGTGGTCCTTAAAGGAATAGCTGCAGGATATCTTGTGGCATGGTCCACTACCACCAAGATAAACCTATTGCCTGAAGCAGTAGGAGGGTCAAGGGGGCCAACTATGTCAACCCCTACCCTTTCAAAGGGAACCCCAACCACAGGCAGTGGGATAAGGGGTGCCTTTGGAGTGCCACCTGTCTTGCCACTGGCTTGACAGGTTTCACAGGACTTGCAAAATTCTTTTGTGTCCTCAGACATCCTAGGCCAATGAAACAATGGTACCAATCTGTCCCAAGTTTTCATTTGACCCAGGTGCCCAGCTAAGGGAATGTCATGTGCCAGTGTTAGGAGGAACTTTCTGTACTCCTGAGGAATCACTAATCTCCTGGCAGCCCCAGGTTTAGGATCCCTATGCTCAGTGTACAAGAGGTTGTCCTCCCGGTAAACTCTGTGTGAGTCACTGACATCCCCATTAGCCTGTTTGACAGCTTGCTGTCTGAGACCCTCTAATGTGGGACAGGTTTGCTGTGCCACACTCAGCTCCTCTCTGGCAGGCCCCCCTTCACCCAAAAGCTCAGCAGTGTCTGCTTCCAGCTCCTCTGGTGTAGGTTCTGCACAGGGAGGGAATTCTTCTTCCTCAGAAGTAGAATCCACTGTAGAGGGAGGGATAGTAGGAAGTGGTTTGCTTCTACTAGCCCTAGCTTTAGGGAGCACTTGGTCCATTGTTCCAGGATCCAAGCTTCCCTGTCCTTTTTGCTTTTTGGCCTGAGCCCTTGTCAAAGCAAAAATATGCCCTGGGATGCCCAGCATTGCTGCATGGGCCTCCAACTCCACATCTGACCAAGCTGATGTCTCCAAATCGTTCCCTAATAGACAGTCTACAGGTAAATCTGAAGCTACCACAACTTTCTTTGGACCAGATACCCCCCCCCAGTTGAGATTTACAACAGCCATGGGGTGGCTTTGTGTTATGTTGTGAGCATCGGTTACTTGGTACTGGTGTCCAAGTATGTGTTGTTCAGGGTGCACCAGTTTCTCAATCACCATTGTGACACTGGCACCTGTGTCCCTGTAGGCCTGGACCTCAACACCATTTATTACGGTTAGTTGCTTGTACTTCTCCAAGTTATGGGGGCAAGCGACCAAAGTGGCTAAGTCAATAGCCCCTTCAGAGACTAAAGTAGCCTCTGTGGTCTCCCTAATCAGACCAACCCCAACTAAATTACCAAAAGTGAGCCCAGCTACTCCCTTGGATTGGCTATTAGTAGGTTTGCTCCCACCACCACTGCTATTAGTAGGGACACTAGGTGTAGCAGTAGGGGTTGTAGTGGTAGGAGCTGTGGTGCCTTTCTTTGGACAACTGGGATCTGTTGTCCAATGGCCTTTTATCTTACATAAATAGCACCATGGTTTCTTTTCCTTGTTCTGATTAAAGGAGGATTTGGGCCCACCCTTGTCAGAAGACTTACCATCCTTCTTTTTGTTGCCATCTTTGTCACCCCCTGTATGAACTTTTCTGTTCACTCTTGTTCTGACCCATTTGTCTGCCTTCTTTCCCAATTCTTGGGGAGAGGTCAGATCAGAGTCCACCAAGTACTGGTGCAACAAATCAGACACACAATTATTAAGAATATGCTCTCTCAGGATCAAGTTATACAGGCTGTCATAATCAGTAACTTTACTGCCATGTAACCACCCCTCCAAGGCCTTCACTGCCTGGTCAATGAAATCAACCCAGTCTTGTGAAGACTCCTTTTTGGTATCTCTGAACTTTATCCTGTACTGTTCAGTGGTTAAGCCATAACCATCCAGGAGTGCATTCTTAAGAACTTGGAAATTGTTAGCATCATTTTCTTTTACAGTAAGGAGCCTATCCCTACCTTTTCCAGTAAATGATAGCCATAGGATAGCAGCCCACTGCTTTTGAGGGACATCCTGTACAACACAGGCCCTCTCAAGTGCAGCAAACCACTTGTTAATGTCATCCCCCTCCTTGTAAGGGGGAACTATCTTATGCAGATTCCTGGAATCATGCTCTTTTGCAGGATGACTATGGGGAATACTGCTGCTGCCACCATGGGTATCTAAACCCATTTTCTGTCTTTCCCTCTCTATTTCTAAAGACTGTCTATCCAAATCCAGCTGTTGCTTCTTGAGCTTCAGTCTGGTTTGCTCCACTCTCAATCTATTGAGCTCCCTTTCTAACAATCTGTCATCAGGGTGGGTGGGAGGGACATTTCTAGATACAGAGGTGTGATGGGAATGAACAGAAGGAGACCTGTCCCTTACAGAGGGCACCCTAACAGCTTGGCTACCAGTATAATGTGAGAGCACATCATCAGTATGATGTGATTCAACCTCTGTACCAACTATGCTAGACTGTCTAGTAATGGGCAGGCTGAGAAGTTTCTTTCCTGAACCTTTTCCTGGGGGAGTCCCTGGATCAGATTGAGAACCATTAGCTACTTTTTCTACAGATTGGGCACTTATGGCCTTATCCTGTACTCTAAGCATATTAATTAACAGTTCTAAGGAAGGATTCTTCCCTACACTCAAACCTCTCTCTATGCAGAGACTCCTTGCTCCTTTCCAGCTAAGGTGATCATATGCAAGTTTGGACAGTTCAACTTTTTGGCCTGTGCCAGACATTTTTAGAGAGAGTTAAAGTGATAGATAAAGAGAAAAACGTTTTCAGAACTTTTTGGAAAGACAGAAAAAAAACTTTTTAAACTTTTAAGAACTTTTTGAAAGTTTAGAAGTACTTTTCAGCACTTAGAAAAGAGTGAAAAGAGGAAATGCAAAACTTTTTGGCTATGTGTATATACACTGACCTTGTTTTGTATATTCTTCTCTTATGAAAAGTACAATGACAAGAGTGGTAAGTAGTCTCAAAGCACTTATCCCACCGCTGCACAACCAATGTAGGAGGCTGGACTGGCTTGTAGTGAGTACCAAGGGGTACTTGCACCTTGCACCAGGCCTAGTTATCCCTTATTAGTGTATAGGGTGTCTAGCAGCTTAGGCTGATAGATAATGGTAGCTTAGCAGAGCAGCTTAGGCTGAACTAGGAGACGTGTGAAGCTACTACAGTACCACTTAGTGTCATATGCACAATATCATAAGAAAACACAATACACAGTTATACTAAAAATAAAGGTACTTTATTTTTATGACAATATGCCAAAGTATCTTAGAGTGTACCCTCAGTGAGAGGATAGGAAATATACACAAGATATATATACACAATAGCAAAAATATGCAGTATAGTCTTAGAAAACAGTGCAAACAATGTATAGTTACAATAGGATGCAATGGGGAAACATAGGGATAGGGGCAACACAAACCATATACTCCAAAAGTGGAATGCGAACCACGAATGGACCCCAAACCTATGTGACCTTGTAGAGGGTCGCTGGGACTATTAGAAAATAGTGAGAGTTAGAAAAATAACCCTCCCCAAGACCCTGAAAAGTGAGTGCAAAGTGCACCAAAGTTCCCCTAAGGACAAAATAGTCGTGTTAGAGGGAGAATGCAAGGAAAACACAAATCAGCAATGCAACAACGATGGATTCCTGTCTGAAGGTACCTGTGGAACAAGGGGACCAAGTCCAAAAGTCACAAGCAGCTCGGAGATGGGCAGATGCCCAAGAAATGCCAGCGGTTGGTGCAAAGAAGCTCTTGCTAGGCTGAAGAACTGTGAATACTGCAGGAACGACAAGGGCTAGAGACTTCCCCTTTGGAGGATGGATCCCCCACGCCTTGGAGAGTCGTGCAGAAGTGTTTTCCCGCCGGATGGACGCCAACAAGCCTTGCTACATGCAAATCGTGCGTTTGGCGTTTTTGGACGCTGCTGGGGCCCAGGAGGGACCAGAAGGTCGCAAATTGGACCTGCCGAGAGAGGGGACGTCGAGCAAGACAAAGAGCCCTCACTGAAGCAGGTAGCACCCGGAGAAGTGCCAGAAACAGGCACTACGAGGATGCGTGAAACGGTGCTCGCCGAAGTTGCACAAAGGAGTCCCACGTCGCCGGAGACCAACTTAGAAAGTCGTGCAATGCAGGTTAGAGTGCCGTGGACCCAGGCTTGGCTGTGCACACAGGATTTCCGCCGGAAGTGCACAGGGGCCGGAGAAGCTTGCAAAGTCGCGGTTCCCAGCAATGCAGCCCAGCGAGGTGAGGCAAGGACTTACCTCCACCAAACTTGGGCTGAAGAGTCACTGGACTGTGGGGGTCACTTGGACGGTGTCGCTGGATTCGAGGGACCTCGCTCGTCGTGCTGAGAGGAGACCCAAGGGACCGGTAATGCAGCTTTTTGGTGCCTGCGGTTGCAGGGGGAAGATTCCGTCGACCCACGGGAGATTTCTTCGGAGCTTCTGGTGCAGAGAGGAGGCAGACTACCCCCACAGCATGCACAAGCAGGAAAACAGTCGAGAAGGCGGCAGGATCAGCGTTACAGAGTTGCAGTAGTCGTCTTTGCTACTATGTTGCAGGTTTGCAGGCTTCCAGCGCGGTCAGCGGTCGATTCCTTATCAGAAGGTGAAGAGGGAGATGCAGAGGAACTCGGCTGAGCTCATGCATTCGTTATCTGCAGTTTCCCCAGAGACAGAGACCCTAAATAGCCAGAAAAGAGGGTTTGGCTACCTAGGAGAGAGGAAAGGCTACTAACACCTGAAGGAGCCTATCACAAGGAGTCTCTGACGTCACCTGGTGGCACTGGCCACTCAGAGCAGTCCAGTGTGCCAGCAGCACCTCTGTTTCCAAGATGGCAGAGGTCTGGAGCACACTGGAGGAGCTCTGGACACCTCCCTGGGAGGTGCAGGTCAGGGGGTGGTCACTCCCCTTTCCTTTGTCCAGTTTCGCGCCAGAGCAGGGGCTAAGGGGTCCCTGAACCGGTGTAGACTGGCTTATGCAGAATTGGGCACATCTGTGCCCAACAAAGCATTTCCAGAGGCTGGGGGAGGCTACTCCTCCCCTGCCTTCACACCATTTTCCAAAGGGAGAGGGTGTCACACCCTCTCTCAGAGGAAGTTCTTTGTTCTGCCATCCTGGGCCAGGCCTGGCTGGACCCCAGGAGGGCAGCTGCCTGTCTGAGGGGTTGGCAGCAGCAGCAGCTGCAGAGAAACCCCAGGAAGGGCAGTCTGGCAGTACCAGGGTCTGTGCTACAGACCACTGGGATCATGGAATTGTACCAACAATGCCAGGATGGCATAGAGGGGGCAATTCCATGATCATAGACATGTTACATGGCCATATTCGGAGTTACCATGGTGAAGCTACATATAGGTAGTGACCTATATGTAGTGCACGCGTGTAATGGTGTCCCCGCACTCACAAAGTTCAGGGAATTGGCTCTGAACAATGTGGGGGCACCTTGGCTAGTGCCAGGGTGCCCTCACACTAAGTAACTTTGCCCCTAACCTTTACCAGGTAAAGGTTAGACATATAGGTGACTTATAAGTTACTTAAGTGCAGTGTAAAATGGCTGTGAAATAACGTGGATGTTATTTCACTCAGGCTGCAGTGGCAGGCCTGTGTAAGAATTGTCAGAGCTTCCTATGGGTGGCAAAAGAAATGCTGCAGCCCATAGGGATCTCCTGGAACCCCAATACCCTGGGTACCTCAGTACCATATACTAGGGAATTATAAGGGTGTTCCAGTAAGCCAATGTAAATTGGTAAAAATGGTCACTAGCCTGTCAGTGACAATTTTGAAAGAAATGAGAGAGCATAACCACTGAGGTTCTGATTAGCAGAGCCTCAGTGAGACAGTTAGTCACTACACAGGTAACACATTCAGGCACACTTATGAGCACTGGGGCCCTGGGTTACCAGGGTCCCAGTGACACATACAACTAAAACAACATATATACAGTGAAAAATGGGGGTAACATGCCAGGCAAGATGGTACTTTCCTACAACCACCTACTCAAACTGTACACCACTCCACTTTACTATGACATTCCACTCAACCCTACAACATGCCACTCCACTCCATGACAATGCACTCCATTCTATGACACTTCACACCACTCAACTCCAAGACATACCATTCCACTCTACAATATGCCACTCCACTCTCCGACAGGCCACTTCACTCTAGGACATGCTATTCCACTCTACTCCATTCCACTGTACGGTATGCCCCTTCACTCAATAACACTTTATGACATGTCACTCTATGACATGCCACTCCACTCTACTGCATGGCACACCACTTCGCTCTACAACATTCCACTCCACTCTACAGTGCTCCATTCCACTCAATGACAGTTCACTTTAGGACATGCTGCACCAACTCCACTCTACAACACTGTACCCACTTTGTGCCCCTCCACTCTGTCACTATGCACCACTCTACGACATGCCACTCCAGTCCACCTTACGACATGCCACTCAACTCTAGGATGCACCACTCCACTCTACGACACACCATTTCACACCATTTCACTCCACTCCCACCACTCCACTCAATGACACGTCACTCCACTCCACTCTGCAATGTGCTGCTCTACTCTATGATGGGCAAGTGCACTCTACATCATGCCACTCCACTTTACGCCACTCCACTGTACGTCCCTCCACTTGAAGGAACTATACAACACTCCATTCTTTGACTCCACTCCACTCTACGCCATGCCACTCTAATCTATGCTACACCAATCTACTCTACATCATACCTCTCCACTCTACACCACTCAACTGTATAATACTCCACTCTACACCATTCCAATCTCTGCCACTGCACTATATGCCACTCCACTCTAAGCCCAAAAACTCAACGTCATGACATTCTACACCACAGCCCTCTACGCCTCAACACTGTCCGACAGTCCCCTCTTCACACTCCACTCTACTCAACTTTACAACACTCTGTGCCCCTCTCTACTACACTCTACTCTGTGCCAGTCAACTCTACAACACTCTAATCCACTTATTTGTCAACCTTTGGCACTCTACAACACTCTATGCCACTCCACTCTACTGTATGACACTCCACTCTGACACACCACACCACTCCTCTCTACTCTACACCATGCCACTTTACTCTATGACACCCCACTCGACTCTACCACATGCCTTTCCACTCCATGACACTCGTCTAAACTCTATGGTACTCCATGTAACTCCACTCTACTCTGTGACATCTGACAATACTCTGACATGCCAATCCACTCTATGCCATGCCACTCCACCCTACACCACACCACTCTACTCTGTATCACACCACTTCACTCTTTGCCACTCAACTTTATGCCACTCCAGTCTATGCCACAAAATTCTACACCATGACACTGTATGCCACTCCACTCTACAACAGAGCACTCTACGATACTCCACTCTATACCATTCCACTCTACTCTACCTTATGACATTCTCCTCCACTCTACTCCACTGTTTGCCACTCTATGACACTCTACACTACACTATGCCATTCCACTATACTCTGCTCTATGACATGCCACTTCCCTTTATGGCATGCTACTCCACTCTATGACACTCCTCTTCACTCCAGGGGCATAGAGTAGACTACAGAGTTGCGGAGTGAACTAGTGTACATTGGAGTGGAGTTGAAGGGAGTGGTGTGTCATAGAGTACACTAGAGTGGAATTGAGGGGCATAGACTGGAATGGAGTGTTATGGAGTAATTGGTGCACAGTGGAGTGGTGTGTTGTACAGTAGAGTGGAGTTGTGTGTCCACTTGTCCTACAATGTCTTAGAGTAGAGGGGCGAAGAGTGGAGTGACATGTCGTAGAGTGGAGTGGTGCATCATAGAGTGGAGTGGTGTGTCATACAGTGGAGTGGTGTAGAGTGTCATCCAGTGGAGGGGAGTGCCATAGAGTTGAGTTGTGTCTTGCACGGTGGAGTGGCATGTTGTACAGTGTTGTTGATTGGAGCAAAGCGACAGAGAGTAGAGGGACATAGAGTGGAGTAGAGTGTTGTAGAATAGTTTGACATAGAGTAGAGTGGCATATCATACAGTAGAGTGGAGTGGTATGTCATAGAGTACTGTGTACCAGAGTGACTTAGAGTGGCTCGGCACTTAGTGAAGTGGCATACAGTGGACTGTCATATTACACAGTGCCATAAAGTGGAGTGGTTTGTCTTAGAGTGGAGTGGCATAGAGTGGAGTCAAGTCTCGTAGAAGTTGAGTCACATCTTGTGGAGTGAGTGTCATATTGTACAGTGTTGTAGAGTGGCATAGATTGGAGGGGCATAGAGTTGATTAGAGTGTTGTAAAGTGGAGAGGTGTACAGTGGAGTGGTGTGTTGTAGAGTTAAGTGGAGTGATGTCATAAAGGGGGTCATTCTGACCCTGGCGGCCGGTGGCCGCCAGGGCCACCGACCACGGGAGCACCGGCAACAGGCTGGCGGTGCTCCCACGAGCATTCTGACCGCGGCGGTTCAGCCGCGGTCAGAAGCGGAAAGTCGGCGGTCTCCGCAGCCATGGGGATTCTGACACCCCCTACCGCCATCCTGTTCCTGGCGGGTCTCCCGCCAGAAACAGGATGGCGGTAGGGGGTGCCGCGGGGCCCCTGGGGGCCCCTGCAGTGCCCATGCCCATGGCATGGGCACTGCAGGGGCCCCCGTAAGAGGGCCCCGCAAAGTATTTCAGTGTCTGCCATGCAGACACTGAAATACGCGACGGGTGCAAACTGCACCCGTCGCACCCCTGCAACTACGCCGGCTCAATTCTGAGCCGGCGTCCTCGTTGCAGGGGCATTTCATTTCCTCTGGGCCGGCGGGCGCTCTTTTGGAGAGCGCCCGCCGGCCCAGAGGAAATGTTAGAATGGCCGCCGCGGTCTTGTGACCGCGGTGCGGTCATTTGGCGGCGGAACCTTGGCGGACGGCCTCCGCCGTCCGCCAAGGTTAAAATCAGGCCCAAAGTGTCATAGAGTGGTCCAGAGTTCATGGAGTGGACGGGCACAGAGTGAAGTAGTGTTGTAGAGTGGAATGGCATAGAGTGGTGGCTTAATGTACAGTAGAGCGGAGTGGCGTGTCATAGTATGCTTTTCATAAAGTGTCTTAGATTGGAGGGACAGAGAGTGGAGTGACATGTCATACCATGGAAAGACATGTCATAGAGTGGAGTGAGAGTCATAGAGTGAAGTGATGTGGAGTTTCGTAAAGTGTCATAGTGTGGAGTGGTGTCTTATACAGTGGAGGGGAGTGGCGTGTCGTAGAGTGTTGTAAAGTGATGTAAAGTGAAGAGGCATAGAGTGAAATAAAGTGTTGTACAGTGGAGTGGCATTGAGTGGATAGATGTGTCGTGCAGCATAGTGAAGTAGTGTGTCATAGAGTTGTGTCTTGTAGAGTGAAGTGGAATAAATTGGTCAGTAGTTTTAGTGAAATTAACATTTTAAAATGTATGTATATTTCACGCCATGGAGGATCCACAAACCTGACAGATTAAAAGATTATGATCTGATTTGATGACACAACACCAACCAAGATGGTGCAACCGACACTTTAGGACTTAGGGATTCAGCCCCCGTGCCGTGAAAAAAATGTATATATAAAAAAATAGGGGGCAGGATAGGGATACCTTGACACCCTACGCCTGGCTGGGCACCCCGCTCCCAAGGCCAAAATATATATTTTTTTAAACAAGACCACAGACCCGTGGTAAAATATTTTGTTAAAGCAGGACCCTGCCCATTTTAAATACAAGGCAGCCGGGTGGGTTGGTTCAGGGGTCACTGAAAGGTTAATTGTTGTAGAGTGGATCATGCTGCCCCCTCTCCAAGCCAATAGAATGCCAAAAGATTCCCATCCTCTGGGGATGATTTAATTTTTAAAGTAAGGGGTTGTGCGGCCCCTGTCCAGGGACATTGGAAGGCCCTGGTGACCCCATCACCTGGGTCTGAATATATTTTTATGGGGAAGGGAGCATGTGGCCCCCTCCCTGAGCCACTTGAAGGCCTCGGGTACTCCATACCTACAGACCAGCAAAATGTTTGTGGAGAGGGAGGCATGTGGCCCCTCTCCCCAATCATTGGCAGGCCAATGGTTTTATGGGGAGAAGGTGTCAGGCTCCCCTTCTTGGGTTATAGAAGGACCACCAGGATCCAACTTCCAGGACTCAGTAATAGACAGTGGGCCTCATTCTGAGGCTGGCGGGCGGGCGCGGGAACCGCCAAATGGCCGCTCCACGGTCGAAAGACGCAGAGGCCATTCTGGTTTTCCCGCTGGGCTGGCGGCGACCGCCAGAAGGCCGCCCGCCAGCCCAGCGGGAAACCCCTTCCCACGAGGAAGCCGGCTCCGAATGGAGCCGGCGGAGTGGGAAGGTGCGACGGGTGCAGTTGCACAGCACAGCACAGCAGACACTGAAATCCTTTGTGGGGCCCTCTTACGGGGGCCCCTGCAGTGCCCATGCCATTGGCATGGGCACTGCAGGGGCCCCCAGGGGCCCCACAACACCCCATACCGCCATCCTGTTCCTGGCGGGCGAACCGCCAGGAACAGGATGGCGGTATGGGGTGTCGGAATCCCCATGGCGGCGCAGCAAGCTGCGCCGCCATGGAGGATTCCGTCGGGCAGCGGAAAACCGGCGGGAGACCGCCGGTTTTCCTCTTCTGACCGCGGCCAAACCGCCGCGGTCAGAATGCCCTGCGGGGCACCGCCAGCCTGTTGGCGGTGCTCCCGCATCCCCGGCCCCGGCGGTCCTTGACCGCCGGGGTCGGAATGAGCCCCAGTGTCCCAAAGACTCCATCCCTTGGGACACCATATTGTTCCCTCCCCAGGAGAGTGCGGGAGAGGAATACAATATAATTCCCTGCCAGCACTCTTGTAGGCATTAAACACAGCTTCACTCTTGCCCTGGGGGAGCTGAAATAAAAGCTGCTTCTGTCTGGGCTAGGAAAAGGTAATAAAGGTGGCTCCTGCAGGCACCCAGGTAGGGTGCTGGCTGTGAAGCTGGCAGGAACCACAAGGGCCATGGGGCGCCCCCAATTGTGCCAACATTTAAAAAATTGTCAGCGCCCCAGATGGCACCATTACATCAGGGCATCCATGGTGAAAATAATAATGGGCAGCCCCCACGGAACCAGGATGGGTGCAGGCTGAGAAGGCCGCAGGGGCCACTTGGGCCTTTGGGATCCTCCTGTGGCCTCACACAAGTTGTGGGTGCCCTGGGTTGCATGGATACTCGTAGTATTATACAAATGGTCAGCTTCCATCAGTATGGTTGTTACCTGGTGAACCAGTGGTGGTCGCAGGAGCTGTGAATCCCACCTCCCTTCCTTCCTACTCCATGGCCCCAAAGTATGGGAGTCCTTGGTAGTACTAGGACAGTCAAAAGAAAGGAAAAAAAAACAATTAGTAGCAAGGGATGGTCAATTCTTATTCACTGCTTATGGACAAGGAGTGCCACATAATGCCCTACAAGGACTTTTTTTTTATAACTCTATTTTATTGAGTTTATAATAGAAACAATTTAAAGACAAAAACAGAAACAAAGAAGTGCACATCAATGTGAGATAGCACAATATCTTTTGCTCTTTTGAAAGGAGGATGATGACACATACAAACAGAAACATGGAACAAATCCAATCATAACAATAATAGCTGCCCCCACCTCCCCTTCCTGAGGAGCTCACATGTAACCAGTTTGTTCATATACAATGTTTACCAGTGTTACCCTATCACCACGGTTGGTTGTCACCTGTATGCACAGCATAACATTCCACAGTCAACAATCATTATCAGTGCTCCAATCAGAGCTGGACTCCTCAACCCCCGTGAGGTGTTCTAATAATGTATGTCAGTCAGAGCCCCTTCCACCCTACATGTCAGTCTCATGTTTTGTTCTTTGGCAGCACCCCATTCCAAAACATCACGGGTCAAGTTAGGAAAGGATGGGCTCCATGTACTCATCCAGCCTATAGCCACCCTGCACTTAGCTAGCACTAGCACAAGCTGTGCAAATCTGTATGGGACATGCCTACCCCATGGTCTCCGTAGTATACCCAGGAGACAAGTCAAAGGCATTGCTTTGAGCCCCAAACCGGTGACCCTGTCTATCTTTCAAACCACCACCCACCAAAATTGCTGCACCTCCCTGCAGGATCAGGCTAAGTGGAGAAAGGAGACACCTATCTCCCCACATCGAGGACACCCTGTCTCCCATGTCAGGTCCATCTTGTTAAGACAAGCAGGCATGAGATATACACGATGAACAAAATTTAAATGCAACAACTTAAATCTGTGGTTACAAGAAACTGTGCGAACCAGAGACAATGCCATATACCAGTCCACATCTTCTAGAGGATCCTCTAGATCACGATCCCAGGCCCTACGTGCTGCACACTCTACCCCCGCACAATCCCCACGCAGAGCTCTATAAAACAGGGTAACCAAGTGGGAATCCGGTTCAACACCTTTGATGTCTGGGGGCCACTGGTAATACAGACCTGACTTCTCAATCTTGGCATACTGCAAGAACTGACCAGCGCTCAATCCGAATGAATCTCGCGCCTCCTGAAAAGAGATAAACTCCCCGTTAGGGTATAAATCACCTGCCACCAAGCAGCCACCCACTCTCCAAGCTTCCATTGACATTAAAGTATCCATATCCCGAAAGGGGGCTAGACTCCAAATCTTTTGTTCCCTATCAAAGGGGGCACATTGGAGAACGTTCTTAACAGCCTGATCCCAGACCCCTGCTGTAGTTTTAACCAAATAGGTAACAGGAGTCTCCGACCACCCTCCTGTCATTAATGCGTGCACCAATGCCTCATCTACCAACATGCCCGCGAATAGTCGCTTCTCCCAATTATCTGAAAGCGTCATCCACTTAGCAGCATGTTTTAAATGAGCTGCATAATAATAGAGTCTAATATCAGGGAGTGCCAAGCCTCCATCTTCCATAGCCCTTTTTAACTTAGACAACGCCACCCTGCTACGATGACCAGCCCAGACCAAGGAAATCAACTAACTGTCCAGACGATTGAAAAGCCGAGCTGCCAATGGAAACAGAGAATTCTGCACAAGGTAAAGCCACTGCAGCAAGAACACCATCTTGGCCACAGCCACCCTTCCATCACGGAGAGAGGCAGCTTATTCCAGAATGAGACAGAGCGCTCCAGCCCATTCATCACCCACTCAACATTGTGTGTCACATCGTCGTCGTATGGGTGACCGATATGCCCAGAGATCTAAAACTTTCGAGCTCCCAACTGAGTCCCAGCACTGCAATCCTTTTGCAGGGCACCACATAATGATCCTGAAGGAAACAGGAGCGACTTTTTCCTATTCACCTGGAGACCAGTTCCAGCCCCAAATTCTTCCAACAAGTGTAACAACAAAAGGACCGAAACGCGTGGCTCTCAGAGGTATATCAACGCATCGTCGGCATATAGGGAAACAATATGAGTAACCCGTCCCACTTAACACCCCAGGGCCCTAATTCCTCATGCAGCCAGACTACCAGTGGTTCCACCGCTAAGGCAAAAAGGAGCGGTGACAGTGGGCATCCCTGTCTGGTCCACCTACCAATCGCCCAAGAGTCTGAGAGCTCTTCGCTCACCTGAACACGTGCAGTGGGAGCAGTGTACAACAAACGAACCCAAGCACAAAAATGGGGGCCAAATCCTATTCTCTGCAGGACTGACAGTAGGTAGTCCCACTCCACAGTATCAAAAGCCTTCTCTAGATCCAGCAATACTAAAACTAATTTGTCTACGCCCCAAAGTTTTATGTAGAAAGTGTGCCAAATGCTGTAAGTTGTAAGCCGTACTACGACCAGGAATAAATCCACATTGATCCTCGTGTACCAAACCCCGGATCACTCCACACAATCGAGTAGCCAACATTTTACACAGCATCTTGACATCCGTATTGTGCATAGTGAGCGGACGGTAAGAGGAAGGGTCATCAGAATCCCCCCCGGCTTAAGCATTAAACAGACGATGCCCTAACGCATGGTCTCAGAGAGAATGCCCTATTCCCGGGCCTCCTCAAACACGCCAACAACCTCTCTCTCAAAAGGAGAGAAAACGTTTGGTACAACTCGATCTGGAAACCATCCCCACCAGGCAATTTAGATTTCGACAACGCCTCCACAGCCGCACGCACTTCCTCAACCCTACAAGAACTTTTAAAATATATTTTGTGATCCTAGTTGTGCCCGAAGAAGGACTTGAGGAATCTGTCCCTGTCCCCTGGAAAAAATATTTAAAAAATATGTAAATGTTAAAAACAAACATATTCATGTTTGTAAAGGCTGCAAAGAACATAGCAGCACTCAGCTAAATTAAAAAAAAAACTCAGTAAGTCTCCTGGGTCATTGAATCCATGACCCCAGGAGAGTGTACCATTATTTTTAAAGCACTCTGAGCTAGAACTGCATGCTCTTCGACAGGAGGGCATGGACCCATATTGACTGGTTATGTAGCTCCATTTGTGGCCTGAAGAATGTTTAAAAAAGCCTCAAAGACATGTTTATGGTTGCTTTTAAAAAATGCTTTACTTAAAATATTGTGGCACAATAAGTATTATTAAACATTGCAGTGTGTGTATTTATAAAATATAAGTTTGATTATATTTATTGGTGACTTTTACAAAGTCTGCTTTATATTTGTTCATGTGCTTACAACAGACATGCCTTTTATATTTATATATCTAACTAAAACAAGATTGGACACCCAACCCTACACAGCACCTGGCCAAAGGCGGTGCACCGCTGGTAGGGTTGGGCCCCTGTGGGGGGTTTCACAGTGATGGACCTTTTAACTTGTTAAATAAATCATAGATATTCACTGAACAAAACAAAGGTTAAAGTGACATTATAGGAAGGAATTGAAATAAAATGTTACTTTACTCTAAAACAAAACCCTTAGAAATTCTCTGCAAAAACGAAAGGTTAAAGGGACATTATGGTAAGGTGAAAATGTCAGTTACAACATAATGTTTTAAACTAACAAAACCACTGTAAATCACTGGTTATAAGTATCCTGGGTAACTAGAACATCTACCCTAAACTATCTGTAACTCATGCACCCACAATGCTATGTTATTTACCTCTCATATTATCACTCATGACATGCTTGGTAACATCACAGCAGCATCTGAAATTACATCATTGATGAGAACACTATGCATGACAAAGGTGCAAGTTATAGTTACATTAGGGCCTATGTTAACATGTCTTTGATTCTTCCTGCAATTGTGCATATGATTTCATATTCCCAGCATCTATCACATTACCCAGTCTGGAGATACCAATGAGGTTCCAATGCTGAAACTCACTTAGTTTCACTGTTTCTTGTCCTCACCACAATCAATCAATCAAGGATTTATAGAGCGCACTAATCACCCGTTAGGGACTCAAGGCACTGGGGGGGGAGCTACTGGTCGTAGAGCCATTCCTTGAAGCGTTTCCTGAATGTCAAGAGGTCTTGGGTCTGGCGAAGGTGGAGCGGTAGGGAGTTCCAGGTCTTGGTGGCTAGGTGTAAGAAGGATCTTCCTCCGGCGGTGATGCGGCGGATGCGGGGGATGGACGCGAGGGCGAGGCTGGCGGAGCGAAAATTGCAGGTGGGGGTGTGGAAGGTGAGTCTGTCGTTGAGGTAGGCTGGGCCTGTGTCGTGGAGGGCCTTGTGTGCGTGGATGAGGAGTTTGAAGGTGATCCTCTTTGATACTGGTAGCCAGTGAAGGTCTCTGAGGTGGGGGTAAATGTGGTCGCGGCGTGGGATGTCCAGAATGAGGCGGGCGGATGCGTTCTGGATTCTTTGCAGCTTTGTTAGGAGTTTGGTTGTTATTCCTGCATATAGGGCATTTCCGTAGTCCAATCGGCTGCTGACCAGGGCGTGGGTGACAGTTTTCCTGGTTTCCACGGGAATCCACTTGAAGATTTTGCAGAGCATGCAGAGAGTGTTGTAGCAGGAAGAGGAAATGGCATTGACCTGCTGAGTCATGCTGAGTGTGGAGTCCAAGATGAAGCCTAGGTTGCGTGTGTGGGTGAGGGCGCGGTTCCTAGGGAGGTGGGCCACCAGGAGTCATTCCAAGTTGAAGGGTCGTGCCAAAGATGAGGATTTCTGTCTTGTCTGTGTTTAACTTGAGGTGGCTTGATTCCATCCAGTTGGTGATGGCGTGAAGCCTGTTGTGGAGATTGTTCTTTGCAGTTGTAGGGTCTTTCGTGAGGGAGAAGATGAGCTGAGTGTCGTCTGCGTAGGAAACTATGTTGATGTGGTGGTTTCGTACGATGTTGGCAAGGGGGGCCATGTAAACGTTGAAGAGCGTGGGGCTGAGCGAAGATCCTTGGGGAACGCCACAGATGATTCTGCAGGCTTCTGACAGGAACGGTGGGAGGCGGACTCTCTGGTTTCTGCCTGAGAGAAATGACGAGATCCAGTCGAGTGCCTTGTCGCGGATTCCAGCGTTGTGGAGGATTGTGCGGAGAGTGTGATGACATACCGTGTCGAAAGCTGCGGAGAGGTCCAGGAGGATGAGTGCTGCTGTTTCTCCTTCGTCGAGCATGGTCCTAATGTCGTCTGTGGCAGCAATTAATGCAGTCTCGGTGCTGTGGTTTCTGCGGAATCTGGATTGGGAGGTGTCGTGTCCTTGCTGTCTTCCAGGAACCGGGATAGTTGGCTGTTTATGATTTTTTCGATGACCTTGGCTGGGAAGGAGAGGAGGGAGATCGGCCGGTAGTTCTTGGGGTCGTCTGGGTCTGCCTTTGGTTTCTTCAGCAGGGCGTTGATTTCTGCGTGCTTCCATCTTTCTGGGAAGGTGGCTGACTCAAAGGAGCTGTTGATGGTTTTGCAGAGGTGGGGGGCGATGATGATGTTTGCCTTATTGAAGATATGGTGTGGGCAGGGGTTCGATGGTGATCCGGAGTGGATGGAGGCCATGGTGGCGGCGGTGTCCTCTATGTTGACGGGTGTCCAGGTGTGGAGGAGGTGGGTGTTGCTTGGAGCGTTGGGTTCCTGGGTGTTTGTAGTCAGCTGGTGGGTCTGGGGTTTGTAGCTATTGTGGATTTCTTCTATCTTTCGATGGAAGTGGGTTGCCAGTGAGTTGCAGAACTCCTGTGATGGCGGGGGTTTGTTGGAGCAGGTCTTGGGGGTGGAGAGCTCATTGACGATGCCGAAGAGCTCTTTACTGTTGTGAGCGTTGGCGTCGATGCAGTTTTTGAAGTGGGTCCTTTTGGTGGTGCGGATCAGTTGGTGATGTTTGCGTAGGGCATCCTTGAAAGCAATGTGGTTGGAGTTGGTAGGGTCAAGGTGCCAGGTTTTTTCCATTCTGCGACATAGCCGTTTGGATTCCTGTAGTGCTGGGGTGAACCAGCTGGCCTTGATTCTATGGGAGGTGTTTGGGAGTTTTTTGAGCGGTGCGAGGGTATTGGCGCAATCTTCTATCCAACGATGCAGGTTGGTGGTGGCTGTGTTGGGGTCCAGGGTCCCAGGGGGTGGGGCCCAGGCGAGAGTGGAGATCAATTGATCTGTTGATATTTTGCTCCAGTTGCATCAGGGGGTTGTGTGCGGTGGTGGTGAGTGACTGGTTTTTTGGTAGGAGAAGTGGATGCAGCGGTGGTTTGTCCAGCTGAGTTCGGTGGTGTGGTTAAAAGAGACGTGGTTGCTGGATGAGAAGATGGGGTCGAGTGTGTGGCCTGCGGAGTGGGTGGGTGTAGTGATGAGTTGCTTGAGGCCGAAGTTGGCGAGGTTGTCAATTAGGTTGGTGGTGTTGATATTGTTGTTATTTTCTAGGTGGAAGTTTAGGTCACGAAGGAGGATGTCGTCTTTTGAGGCGATGGCTTGGGAGCTGATGGCGTCGGATTGGCGCCGCAGTACTGCGGTCTGGGTCCAGGGGGTCTGTACCCAGTGTTCCTCTGAGTGTGTTGTTGGCGTTGATGTGTATTTTGAAGTGGAGGTGCTCAGCGGAGTTGATGGCGTCGTGGGAGTTCGTGGAGACTCTTATGGTGTTTTTGTGGACTATGGCGATTCCTCCTCCTCGTCTGTTGATTGGGTCTCTTCTGGTGATCTTGTAGTTTTCTGGTATGGCTATGGCTACGTCTTGTTCTGAGGCCAAATTCATCCAGGTTTCGGTTAGGAATGCGACGTCCGGCGAGTATGTGGTCAGGAGGTCCCAGAGTTCAATTGCATGTTTGCGGGTGTTAAGTAGGATGCATCTTAGGCGGTTGTCTGTTTTGATTTGGAGTTTGGAGGTTAGGTTGCAGGTGAAATTGCAGGCTTTTGCAGGAGAAGGGTCCTTTGGTGCGCGTCAGTGTGGACTGGAAGCAGATGGAGGAGCATCCTGGATTAAGGGCGTGGAGTCGTTGGCAGTGTAAAGGTGTTCGCTGGCGCGGGAGGCGTGTTGGCCAGGGGGCCTGGTGCTGGGCGCGGTCTTGGCGTGGATGGGCGCTGACGGGCTTGCGTTTGGCTGCGGCCGGCATAAGAGGGGCGGTGGGAGGGAGTGGCAGCTGGGAGGAGGGAGGGAAACCTCTAATGGGAGTGCGGGGGGCAGCAGGAGTCAGGAGCGGGAAGAGCTCCAAGGAGGAGGGAGGGGGGCGGGGCCTTCCGGGAGAGAAGAAGCCAAGAAGCCCAAACAAGCCCAAACACGCCCAGACAAGCCGAAACAAGCCCAAAACAATGGCAGCACTTACCGGAGCAGTGGTGAGGAGGAAGCGACCTGCCTGCAAGGATGCAGGGTCAGAGGTCACCTGTGCTGTTTCATGTGTTAATGTTTGTTTAATCAGTCAATGTTGTAAATTTTTTCCATGCCTCCAATGTGGCTCTAGCAGGTGGCAGCAGGACTGTCCTATCCACCACCATAAATGAAGTGTAGGTATATTTTGTCTCCCAGAGTGCCCCTATCTGATTTGATAAAATATTCTGATATCATTTGATACACCCATTAAGTTAAGATCCAAAGTTGGGTCACCTAGTAATACTCCATCTCCCCCCCAAGCGCTACACTAGTCAACCCAGGTGTCTGTCCGGTAGTGGACGGTGCCCTCTTGGAGCACAGGGGGTCGCCTTTATAGTGACCATACTGGTAACACTCCATGCATTTGGGGTTGGATTTCCCTGACCTATCATATGTCCCTGGCTTTTTCCCAAATCTGGAAAAGGAATGGTTGCCACCCCCTCCCTGGGAATTCTTTTGGGGGCCTTTTGAGAGTTCCTTATCTGTAAGTTTATCTCCCCCCTCTTTCTTCTGTTGGGAACCCTGACCACCTTTGTGGGTGTCCCCCCCAGGTACCTTTTTGGACACTCTGGTGCTAACCCAGAGGTCCGCCTCCTCAGCAAGCTTCCTGGGATCAGTCAGCTTACTATCTACCAAGTGCTGGTGCAACTCTGTATAGGTAACATTGAGTATATGCTCTCTCAGAATCAAGTCATATAACCCTTTATAATTATCTACTTTGTTGCCCCGCACCTATCCATTCAGTGCCTTACTGGAAAAGTCAAAGAAATCTACCCATGTCTGTGTGGTTTGTTTGGTGCTGTCCCTGAACCTCTGACGGTATCCCTCAGGGGTCAGCCCAAACTTGGCAAGTAAAGTGGCTTTCTGAAGTGGGTATGTGTTTTGATCAGGTTGATCCAATGTGAGAAGTGTGTCCCTCCCCAATGGGGGCACATAACCCCACATAGCTACCCCCCATTGCCCTTCAGGAACCTCATGAGCCCTTAGTGCAACTTCATAAGCAGCTAACCATTTATCTATGTCATCTCCCACCACAAAACTGGGCACCACATTTTTGGGTATATGCACCTTCTTTTCTCCAGCAGGTCCTGTCTATATGCTGCCACCATTATTGCTGGATTCAGACTGCTTTGCCTTGAGATCCAGCTCCTTGAGAATCAGTTCATGAGCCAATAACAGTTTCTTTTCAGCCAAGGCTCTCAGCTTCAATCTCTTTGGCTGCTCTTTCAGCCTCAGCTTGCTTGGCTTCTCTTTCTGCCTTTCTTTCCTCCTGTTGAGCCTCAATTTTCAGTTTTGCCATTTGCAATTGGAACTCCCTTTCCTCTCTCCTTTCCTCTGCGGTCAGGCTTTGCGCAGAGACACTGCTCCCTGGTCTGGAAGGGGGCACAATTGCAGTGGCAACATCATCCACTAATAGCAACAAATCCTCTGAGGGGCCATTTTCTGGCTCCTCTTCCTCATCATCCTCCTCTAAATGGGCTTCTGCCCAGGCCCTCAGCGCCACTTGAAAGTCCTCCTTTTTGGAGGCCCCTTGGGTGGGTACCCTCATTGCCCTGCAGAACCCTCTTAACTGTTTGACCGTATATGTATCCAACAGGACTAGGTCAAAGTCTCCTATTTGAGACCCTGTCAGAGACATGTTAAGTGAGGATTTAGTTTTTGAAAATTGTCAGGAAAAACGAATTTGCAAAAAAGAGATAAAAATCAAGTTGACCTTCAACTGTGGGTAGGTAGTGAAATACTTAGCTACTGTATGTCACTGCACAAATACAAATCCTATCCTCACCGCTGATCACCAATGTTAGAAATGGGGTTTTTGGTTGGCAGTCAGGTTACCCTCTGTCCAAGCAAGAACCCTCACTCTAGTCAGGGTAAGTCACACACAATCCAAAATTAGCCTGTGCCCACCCTCTGGTAGCTTGGCACGAGCAGTCAGGCTTAACTTAGAAGGCAATGTGTAAAGTATTTATGCAATAAATCATACAATACCACCATATAGCACCACAAAAATACACCACACAGTGTTTAGAAAAATATATAATATTTATCAGGATAATTGTAGGTCAAAACGAATAAAGTTGCTATGTGAATTTGTAAAGATATCACTGAAAAGTGATATAAAGGGGGTCATTCTGACTTCGGCGGGCGGCGGAGGCCGCCCGCCAAAGTACCCCCGACAGAATACCGCAGCGCGGTCAAAAGACCGCCGCGGTAATTCTGAGTTTCCCGCTGGGCCGGCGGGCGACCGCCAGAAGGCCGCCCGCCCAGAGGGAAACCCCCTTCCACGAGGATGCCGGCTCCGAATGGAGCCGGCGGAGTGGAAAGGGTGCGACGGGTGCAGTTGCACCCGTCGCGATTTTCAGTGTCTGCTATGCAGACACTGAAAATCTTTGTGGGGCCCTGTTAAGGGGCCCCTGCAGTTCCCATGCCATTGGCATGGGCACTGCAGGGGCACTGCAGGGGCCCCACGACACCCGTTCCCGCCAGCAAGGTTCTGGTGGTCAAAACCGGCAGAACCAGGCTGGCGGGAAGGGGGTCGGAATCCCCATGGCGGCGCTGCCTGCAGCGCCCGCATGGAGGATTCCTCAGGCCAGGGGAAAACTGGCGGGAAAACGCTGGTTTCCCTTTTCTGACCGCGGCTTTACCGCCGCGGTCAGAATTGGCCTGGATGCACCGCCAGCCTGTTGGCGGTGCATCCGCGGTCCCCGGCCCTGGCGGTCTATGACCGCCAGGGTCGGAATGACCCACAAAGTGTCTTAAGTCTTTAAAAGCAAACAAAGGCCCTCATTCTAAGTCTGGCGGGCGGCGGAGGCCGCCCGCCAGACTTCCCCCCTCCAAAATACCGCTCCGCGGTCCAGAGACCGCGGAGGGTATTCCAAGTTTTCCCCTGGGCTGGCGGGCAGCCGCCAAAAGGCCGCCCGCCAGCCCTGGGGAAAACAACCTTCCCATGATGAAGCCGGCTCGTAATCGAGCCGGCGGAGTGGGAAGGTGCGACGGGTGCTACTGCACCCGTCGCGTATTTCACTGTCTGCTATGCAGACAGTGAAATACTAGCGGGGCCCTCTTACGGGGGCCCCTGCAGTGCCCATGCCATTGGCATGGGCACTGCAGGGGCCCCCAGGGGCCCCGCGACACCCCCTACCGCCATCCTGTTCCTGGCGGGCGAACCGCCAGGAACAGGATGGCGGTAGGGGGTGTCAGAATCCCCAAGGCGGCGCAGCATGCTGCGCCGCCTTGGAGGATTCATTTGGGCAGCGGGAAACTGGCGGGAGACCGCCAGTTGTCCCAGGTCCGACCGCGGCGTTACCGCCGCGGTCGGAATGCCCAAGGGAGCACCGCCGGCCTGTCGGCGGTGCTCCCGCCCCCGTTGACCCTGGCGGTTCTGTACCGCCAGGGTCATAATGAGGCCCAAAGTCTCTTTCAAGCACAAAGTACCTGGTTTGGAGTGGAAAATCTCCGCAAAGGGCCGCAGAAGAAGAGATACGTGGAAAAATGGTGGGTGCGTCGATTTCTCCCCAGCACACACGAACTTGCGTCGTTATTTTTCACGCGGGGAAGTCGTGCGTCGTTTTCCGGTGCGCGGACAGTCTCTTTCTGTGGGTCGCGGGGATTACCAGATGTCCCGGGTCTGTGCGTGGATTCTCCTGCTTGTTTTCCGGCTGCGCGTCGTTCTGCTGGGCTGTGCGTCGAAGTTTCGCTCTCACAGCAGGCGTCACGTCGATTTCTCCTCTGGAGGTCGGGCGGCGTTGTCCTTGCGAGGCCGTGCGTCAAAGTTCCGGTCGTCCCGAAGGCGTCGCGTCGATCAGCGTCGTTGTGCGGTGTTTTTCTTGCTGCGGAACAAGCTGTGCGTCGAGAATTTCGGCGCACGAAACGTCCAAGTGAAAAAGAGAAGTCTTTTTGGTCCTGAGACTTCAGGGAACAGGAGGCAAGCTCTATCCAAGCCCTTGGAGAGCACTTTCACAGCCAGACAAGAGTTCAGCAAGGCAACAGGCCAACAGCAAGGCAGCAGTCCTTTGTAGAAAGCAGACAGGTGAGTCCTTTGAGCAGCCAGGCAGTTCTTCTTGGTAGGATGTAGCTTCTGGTTCAGGTTTCTTCTCCAGCAAGTGTCTGATGAGGTAGGGCAGACGCCCTGTTTTATACCCAAATGTGCCTTTGAAGTGGGGGAGACTTCAAAGAGTGGCTAAGAAGTGCACCAGTTCAATCCTGTCTGCCAGGGTCCCAGTAGGGGGTGTGGCAGTCCTTTGTGTGAGAGCAGGCCCTCCACCCTCCCAGTCCAGATAGACCCTTTTAACATGCAGATGTATGCAAGTGAGGCTGAGTACCCTGTGTTTGGGGTGTGTCTGAGTGAATGCACAAGGAGCTGTCAACCAAGCCCAGCCAGACGTGGATTGTAAGGCACAGAAAGATTTAAGTGCAAAGAAATGCTCACTTTCTAAAAGTGGCATTTCTAGAATAGTAATATTAAATCCGACTTCACCAGTCAGCAGGATTTTGTATTACCATTCTGGCCATACTAAATATGACCTTCCTGCTCCTTTCAGATCAGCAGCTGCCACTTCAACACTTTATGAGGGCAGCCCCAATGTTAGCCTATGAAGGGAGCAGGCCTCACAGTAGTGTAAAAACAAATTTAGGAGTTTTACACTACCAGGACATATACACAGGTACATGTCCTGCCTTTTACCCACCCAGCACCCTGCTCTAGGGGTTACCTAGGGCACACATTAGGGGTGACTTATATGTAGAAAAAGGAGAGTTCTAGGCTTGGCAAGTACTTTTAAATGCCAAGTCGAAGTGGCAGTGAAACTGCACACACAGGCCTTGCAATGGCAGGCCTGAGACAAGGTTAAGGGGGCTATTTAAATGGGTGGCACAACCAGTGCTGCAGGCCCACTAGTAGCATTTAATCTACAGGCCCTAGGCACATATAGTGCACATTACTAGGGACTTATAAGTAAATTAAATAGTCCAATCAGGTATGATCCAAAGTTACCATGTTTAAAAAGGGAGAGAGCATATGCACTTTAGCACTGGTTAGCAGTGGTAAAGTGTGCAGAGTCTAAAAGCCAGCAAAACAGGGTCCAAAAGGTGGAGGGAGGCAGGCAAAAAGTTAGGGGTGACCACCCTAAGGCATGTCAGGTCTAACAGACACCCATCCACCTCTGCCCTAAAACCACATTTTAGGGTGATTAATAGATCACTGAAAGGGCAATGTGTGGCAAACTCTCATCCCATAGTACTTTATGATGTTCCCCTTCCAAACGTTCGAAGTAAGAGTCAGGGTCCACATATTGAGTAGTTTACAGGTCATACATTAATTTTGGTAGTGGGATCCTCTTAAAAATGGCTGCCTTGCCCATTAGTGATTGGGCACAGCTCTTCATCCTTCATGTATTTGGTGAATTGGCCAACACCTTATGTACATTACATGTCCCATAACCCAGTGATGGCAATTCTAGATATATAAACCCCTCCATGCTTATATGAATGCCACAGTGCAGCAGACATTCACGCTGCCAGTTGTTAATCAGCATTGCTGAGTATTTGGACCAAGCACTCTTGTATCTAGAATATCTTCCAAAGTCAGCAAAGATCAGCAAGAGTGTCGGGAGAGCATAATCTGGATCTGCCATGTTTTGAAGAACAATTTACTGGTTCCCTCGCTATTCCCTTCTATTCCAAATCCCTTAATGTCCAGTGTAGTCCTTATTCAAAATGGTCACAGGTTCAGTTTCCATGGCAACTAATAGTAGCAATAGGCACATGTTTCTCTTGTGCTCCTATCCAGTCTTAATATGAGCACTCACAGTTGATCTTCACTGCTGCTGTGGGTTCTGCATAATTCCAGGATAATTGAGACAGTTATTCTGAAAGCTGGATTGCTGGAAGTTAAGATATTTTCTAGTCATCCAAAAATACAGTCTAGCACCTTGAAAAGTTAAATTTGTTCAAGGGCATTGCAAGAATGTAAAAAAATACTGTTGTGTTTAGGTCAAATAACAGCAAAATCACAAACAACAGTGTTTGTGGCTGTAGCTTACATAAATGAACAAAGTAGAATATGGATGCCTTCTCACCAGACCCGCTGAATTTCTGTAAGAATATTATGTCTCTGATTTTCAGCAGTTACACCCAGATCACTCCCTAGCACCATGTGTGGGCCTGGGAAAGATTGGCCTGAGAGTAAGAAGAGACGAGCAGTAGTGAGATCAGGGGGAATGGTGGCTGACCCTGGGCTAGACTTCTGATGCAGTCATAATCTGAGACATCTGGGCAAGAAATAGGATGGGCTCTACTACAGGCTTTTGGCAGGCAAGAACAAGATAACACATTCATTTTCCACCTTTGCGAATAAGGGCAGGCATTGTTTTACAGTTTTGTCCAAAGTGCTATAAGATCTGAGCTTCCCACTTCTGATTTTGCAGCCCAATTCTAGCTCTGTTTGAGGGGTGCCAGTCTCATTGGGGAAGAAGTCATTGATGGATGTTCATAATGTTAGCATAATCTGCTGCTGGACTGTTTCTCCATTAAAAATGTTTAAATATGTTTAGAAATGATGTATAGGAGACTGTAAGAAAGGCTGTTTGCCTCATGTAGGATAAGTGCCTTCTGTGTTTCCCACAGGCCCGCGCCATTCCCAGTGTGTCATCACTTATGCCATTTTAGATGTTTCAGTGATGTTATCAATTATGTCATAGAATATGTCATAAGTGATGTAGTATGGGAGGTAATTGGCAGTGCATGGTGAGGGTGCACCTTACAGTTACTTTAGGGCACAAGTTAAAGTTACTTATGATAACTGTACTTTGAGCTAACTATACTTGGTGAATTTCAGTGGTTTTTTTCTTTTCGAATGGTGTGTTTGAACTGACATTTTTATCAAACCGCAATGTCCCTTTGACCTTTGTTTTTCAGTCAAACTTTTCAATGTAAACTCACATCTTATTACAATTCCTAACTACAGTGTCACTTTATCCTTTGTTTTTTTGCGGTGAATTTCTATGTTAAGTAAGGTAAAATGTCTATCACCAGGCACGGTGTTAGAAAAATGAGCAAAATGTCCATCGCCCTGCACGGCATAAGGTTCAGCAGCAACACCCCCCACTGCGGTGTCTGGCCTATGGCCGTAGATGGTGTGAATTTAAGCACAGGGCCTAGCGTGCAGCCAGGCCTTGCACCCACTCCTCCACTGTCAATCACAGCTGACTATGGCCCTCATTATGACCCTGGTGGTGAGTGATAAAGTGGCGGTAATACCACAACAGGTTGGCGGTAAGTACCGCCAAATTATGACCATGGCGGTGATAACTCCCATAGACAACCAATGTACCACATCAACCGCCAGGACGGAAACAACACTCACCACGGTGGTGGCCTACAACAGCCAGGCAGAAGACAATTGTCCATGCAATCTGCCATCTTTTCTGGGGTGGTACCAACGCCATCCAAAGCCTGGTGGAAACGCATCACAGAAAAGAAAGGACTCACAGTGGGAGACATAGGGAAGAACAACGCCGCCATGGAACACGAACTGCAAGTTTTCCCGATGATGTTCTATGTTATGCTCCACCTGGAACACCAACACAGACTAAGATGATGATGGTGAGTACAGCTGCCTAGCACACAAGGGAGGGAGGGAGGAAAACGAGAGTGACACACACACACACACCATATACACAACCAGCTGCTCACGAAAAACAATTTGTCCCGAAACACAGCAGAATAATGGAAGCACAACAGGAATGGACAAAAGTGATTGTAATCAAATCAACATCTAAAAAACGTAATCGATTTATCAATGAAACAGATATGTACACATGTACCCAAAGGGACACAGTCCAGTCCAATGTTCAAAGGGCCCACCTGGCCACAGGGAGCAGTCTAAGGCCAAACTCGAATCCTTACTTCATCCGGATAGTACTCTGCAGGGGCTTCAGTTTGGAAATGGGCAGGCACCTCAGTGTAATGGGGGGGCACCTCAGCCAGATGCGGGAACAAGCCCACTGGTTCTGGATGGGGCTCCATGCCCATTGCTCTGTCCTGGGGAGTGAAAGGCCGCAGTCTCTGGAGTGGGTGACTTTCCCACCGGTTCTGGAGGGGGCAGCTTGCCCATTGCTCTGCCCTGGGGAGTGCAAGGCCACAGTCTCTGGAGTGAGTGACTTTCCCGCTGGTTCTGGAGGGGGCAACTCGTACAGCAGCCCCTGGAGGTTGGCCTTCATGGCATCCGTTTGCGGTGACGGCTGCAGTGTGTTGGCGAATGGAGGTGCCTCATGGGCAGCCTCTGCAGTTACTGATGGCGGCAGTGTCGTGGTGGATGGGGGTGCCTCCTGGGCACCCTCTGCAGTTGCTGATGGCTGCAGTGTCGTGGTGGATGGAGGAGCCTCGTGGGCATCCTCTGCAGTTGCTGATGGCTGCAGTTCATCAGCTGGCGGTGGGGGCCCCGTGACAGCTGGTTGTGATGGAGGTGTCACCCTGACAGCCTCCCCTGGAGTAGAGGGCTTCGTCTCCTCCATTACATTGGGCATGGATCCCTTACCCTTCCTGGCAGGGGTGGATGGCCTCTTTCCCTTCCTCTATGGAGGTCCAGACTCCTTCCTCTTCTTTCCTGGTGGTGCAGGCTCCTTCCCCTTCTTCCATGGAGGTGCAGGCTCCTTCCCCTTCTGGCTTGTAGGTGAAGGCTCCTTCCCCTTCGATGGAAGTATGGTATCCTCACCACCACGAGTAGGTGGTGCTACTACTATCCCTGTGGACTGTTTGGCTGAGGTGCTGGGCTGTGTCTTTGGTACCCTGCTCATACAGGCAGGACAGGGGTGGGGGGAGGGAAGAGGTCAAGTTGGGAAAGGAAAAGCTTTTTAGGGACGTTTGGGCGGGAGGAGGGAGGAGTGATGGGAGTAGAGGTTGAGGGAGTGGTTGTAGGAGATGTATGTCTGCTGGATTTGGGTGCAGGTGCATGGGCTGTATGCTGATATGAGGTGGATGGCTGTTGGGAGTGTGAGTGATTGTGTCCTTTAGGAGGGGGGTACAGACAGGGTGGGAGCGGACAGAGGGGACACATGCATGGCTGTTGTGGAGGTGTCTGCCAGTGAGGTGTGTGTTCTGCTTGGTGTGGTGATGCTGGTGGTGGATGATGATGTAGTGCATGCAGGCGTGAGTGTGGATGTCACTGGGAGGGAGATGGAGGAGGAGGAGGGGGAGACAGTGGAAGCAGTGGATGTTGTCGTGTCTGCAACTGTATGGTGTTTGCGTGAGTGCTTGTGGGATGAAGTGTGGTGCTTGTGTTTGCCTGTGACACTCTTGGGTGTTGTCTTGTGTGCATGCTCGTCTGTATGTGTGCCTGGGATGTGTTGGGGTTGAGGAGAATGGGACTGGGAAGTGGAAGTTGGAGGGGGGATGGTAGAAACAGGGACAATGGCTGCCATTAGAGAGGAGGCCAGAGCCTGAATCGATCTCTTTTAGGCCACCAACCCACCGTGAATGCCTTCCAGGAATGCATTGCATTGCTGTATCGGGGATGCCAGCCCCTGGATAGCATTCACAATGGTTGATTGCCCTACAGAGATGGATCTCAGGAGGTTAATAGCCTCCTCACTCAGGGCAGCAGGGCTCACTGGGGCAGGGCCTGGGATGCCTGGAGTGAAGGAGATGCCTACCCTCCTGAGTGAGTGGGCACAGGCAACTCGCTGAAGGGCTGCTGGGAGGGCGGTGTTGGTACAGGGGTGGCAGCTGTACTGTCAGGAATAAGGCTGTGAGCAGTCCAGGTCCCGCCCAAAACTCCGCTGCACGTATTTGCGGCACTTCATGCGCACCACTTGTCATTTTGTTCTAAAAGTGGTCATCAGCGTCGTCTGCCCTGTGGTAAAGCTCATGTAGCTGCAGGGTCAAGACGTTGGTGGACAAGGTGTACTTATCAGTGCTATTCTATGAAGGGACTACAATTCCCAGGTTTTTAGAGGCAGCGGCCATCTTGGGGTGTGGCAGGCCAATAAAGCCCAGCCACACCCAAGCACATTGCTCACTATTTTGAAGACTTTGATGCAGTCAGACCTCGTGGAGGGTTCCTCTGAAGAAGAGCAGACTTCCTGCATGGCAGATTGACAACAAATCAGAGTATCCTTGTTTCCATGGTGAATTCAGATACGAGTAGGTCGTACTCATAGTGGTAAGGTCTTGATGAGTCCAATCTCGAAGGGAGTTGTTACTTCCAAAGGTAGAGCGCCCCTTAGCACAACGAGTTAAGTGTTTTCAGTTTTAAGAGCAAAGCGGCCTTGGTGCCACGATCAAAGCGCTTCGGATCACAGGAGTAAAGCGCCCCTTAGCACAACGAGCACAGCGCTTCAGTCCACATGAGTAAAGCGCCCTTGGCAGGGCAATCAAAGCGCTTCAGTCCACATGAGTAAAACGCCCTTGGCACGGCAATCAAAGCGCTTCAGTCCACATGAGTAAAGCGCCCTTGGCACTGCAATCAAAGCGCTTCAGTCCACATTAGTAAAGCGCCCTTGGCATGGCAATCAAAGCGCTCCAGTCCACATGAGTAAAGCACCCTTGGCATGGCAATGAAAGCGCTTCAGTCCACATGAGTAAAACGCCCTTGGCACGACAATCAAAGTGATTCAGGCTACATGAGTAAAGCGCCCCTTAGCATAACGACCGTAGCGCTTCAGACAAGACAAGTAAAAGCGCTTTCTGGCATAATGAACAAAGCGCTTCATGTATAATAATCAAAGCGCTTCATGAACAACAAACAAAGCGCTTCTGCCCAACGAACAAAGAGCTTCAAGTTCAATGGGTAAAACTTTCAGGCCTAGATAGTAAATGTGAAAGTATTTCTGAGATAAGCAAATTATAGTTTCATTGTTTTTTGAAAAGCATAATATGCGAGATACATATTTAAGTCTTTGAGAATTTCTAGGTTGTGATCAAACGTTTATGTTATGAATGCATAGTTGTTACAGGATTGATGTTCAGAGTATGACCATAGTCCACAGCTCTTGCCATCTCTTGGTTCAGAGGCTGTAGTTTGTTCTTTTTCCATGATTCAAAGAAGGGACTTCACCCTCATTTCACAAAAAGGGTCTCAATCTGATATCACGGAGACGCCTTTATTCAAGAGTCTATTGATGAGTTATACTGCTATGAATGAGTATATGCATATTTGTTCTAACCGTTTCTTTTCAGATCTCTCTCCCTGCAGTTTCCTACCCTAATTCCCTTCCCCCCGCCTGGCTTCATCATTACTCTGTGCTATAATAGCTGTCAGAGTTGGTGACGCCCTGAGGTGGGCCATTTGTTCAGCAGCGTTCAGATCCCGAGGAAAGGACACTGTGACATGTACCTGCAGCTGGGGTGGTCAAAGAGGTGGCCGTCACCACCAGAGAGCTCCCATTGGAGGAGGTATCTGAATCTGTGTTGTCTCCTCCAGTCTCCGCCGTGGTGCTCCCCTCGCCCTCCATCCCACTGGTTCCAACAGCATCGGTGGACTATGCTTCCTGGGTCCTGTGGGATGCAGCTCCCTCTGTCGCCGGTGCCCTTGCTCCTCCACCAGATGATGCTAATGCACACAAGGACAGGATGACAAAACAAGAAAGGGGGGGGGAGAAACAAAGGATACACTCGGTGAATGACTGTACCAACACCACTATTGGCATACACATCACCGTCACACACAGGGAACAGGCTAAAGCACTATGCATTGCACTACCAGTGATATGGCTAGTCACTAAGGCAAGATGAGGAGCACAGACCGCCAACTGCAGCACTCCGGGGACCCATGATGCCCTGGCTGAAATAGACTTCTAACAATCTAGGTTACCTGTTTTTGCCATACACCCATTACCCTTCAGATGAACCACGCTGCAATGTCTGGCCTGGCCTTGGGGCACCCACTAACACACATCCACCACCCAGATACCACCCCACCAGCCAAAATATGTAATGTTACCCACTGTACTCACCCCCTTGTGGCTGCTGTGATTCCATCAAGTGCCCATCCAGCTCAGGGTAGGCCACTGTCAGTATGCAGGCCATCAGGGGGTTCAGGGTCCGATGGACACCCCTTCCTCATTGGGAGGCCATCCCCAGCTGGGCCTCCGCGGTCGTCCATGCCCAACGTCTCAGGTCCTCCCATTGTTTCCGACAGTGGGCGCTCCACCTGCCAAAGACTACCCCGGGTCTACACATCCTTGGCGATGGCACGCCATATTCCCTTCTTTTGATGGGCACTGATCTGCAGAGGCAATAAAGACAGGAGAACACCATTAAACAAACAGTCCAGACTGTCACACAAATGGCAACACCATACCCGTTTCCATCACCATTGGCGCAGACATAGGCCAGGGCACACCATGTACACACCACAAGACATTCCCCCGGCCCCCTCACTCCCCTTACACAATGCTTGCACACACATCTCCATGCATCCTTCCCACATGCATGGTGCCCAAAGTGTACTCACCTGTTGGTCTGGAGGCCCATACAGCTGTCCGTACTGGGGTAGGACCCCAACCACCAGTCGCTCCAACGCTTCTGAAGTGAAGGCTGGGGCCCTTTCCCTGGTCACACGGGCCGTGGTAGGTTCAAGAAACAGGTCACAGCAGTACACGCAGTGTAGGTGTTCTCCTGTTGAAGGTCAAGAAACAAGTGAGGAATCAGATAGAAAATGGCGGTCTTGTCCGGGGCGGTGTACACCGTCACCACCAGCATAGATCCCCATTGACCACTGTACTCCATGGTGCCCCGTATTATCCAATGAGGAATTGCACGGCGGTGCAAGATTGCCTTCTGCCATGACGCCTACGTTGGCGAAATTACCTCACTGCCACCTGTCCCTACATACAGGACAGGCGGTCGCCATTTCCGGGGGGGTAAACAGGCATATCGACAATTACTGCGTCATAGATTAGATTGGCACATACTTCGCCATTAACACTGTCCCAATACATAAGTGCACCATTTGGACTGCAGTTGTAGTTTTGTTGTTCCAATTGTGAAAGCCTACTCACTCTTGTGTCCCTTAGATACCTACCACTGCATATGAATAGGAGGTGGAGACATACCCCATGTACAGACCCCTGGTGGACTTAGCTACATGGGAGGACTCATTATACTCACTTATAGACTGGACAGGGCCACAATCACAGAGCTGTGTGCCTAATTGGAGCGTGACCTGATATCTGCTATCCGTCACCTCACTGGGATCCCCCCTCTTGTGCAAGTGCTATTAGTGCTTTATTTCCTGGCAACAGGTTCTTTCCAAGTGGCAGTGGGCTTGGCAGCAGAAATGTCGCAGCCAATGTTTTCAATTGTGCTGGCAACATTGTTGTCTGCCCTGATAAAACACATGTGCAGCTACATTGCTTTCCCAGGTGGAAGATTTGGCCACTGTGAAGGCTGGATTCTATGCAATGGGACATATTCCCAATATTGCTGGGGCGATTGATGGGACACATATTGCATTTGTCCCGCCCCCCCCCCGGCAAAATGAACAGGCGTACAGGAATAGTAAGCGTTTCCACTCACTGAATGTGCAGGTGGTGTGCCTAGCAGACCAGTACACCTCCCACTTCAATGCTAAGTATCCTTGGTTGGTGAATGATGCCTTTGTCCTGAGGAATAGCAGCATCCAAAATGTGATGGCCCAACTACAGAGGGTGTGGCTAATAGGTGAGCCTTGGTCCCCACCCACTGTATGTTAGTGTATGCCTCTGGTGTTGACCCCATGGGATTGTGTGTGGCTAACTGTTGTCCCTCAATACCTGCAGGTGACTCTGGCTACCCAAACCTATCATGTGTGCTGACCCCTGTGAGTAATGGGTAGTGGGCAAGGGCTGAAGAACGGTATAATGAGGCACATGGGCGAACCAGACGGATCAACGAGAGGACCTTCGGCCGAATGAAGGCCAAGTTCAGGTGCCTCCATCTGACAGGTGGATCCCTGTGGTACTCACCCGAGAGGGTCTGCCAGATGGTAGTGGCATGTTGCATGTTGCACAACCTGGCCCTCAGACGCCATGTACCCTTTCTGCAGAAGGAGGAGACAGGAGATGCCCCTGTGGCAGCAGTAGACCCTTATGACAGTGAGGATGAAGAGGATGAGGATGAGGACAACAGAACATCAGTTATTCATCAGTACTTCCAATGACACACAGGGGAGACAGTGCAACTGCATATTTCTATGACTATTGGTGTATTCTGTGTGGCATGATGGCATTAACTTCCTTTTACCTCTACTTACTGTCACCTATGGTTTGTCATTTTACAGATGTTGATGATATAACAACTGTATACTGATGTGCTGTCTACAGCCAGCTACATGTCATTATTTCTATGCTCTCACAATGTACAGTTCATTTGCAATTGATGTAACTGTTTCCATAACTACACATTTTCAACACATGACATACAAGTAGTTGAGTTATGTTCAAGGGTGTTTATTGTAGTGCTAAGAAATTTTGAGGAAGGTGCAATTGAATGGGGTGATGATGGAGGAAAGTACAGGGTATTGTTCCAGTCTGTTTGTAGCACAGGTCCTGTTACACCGCAGCGCTCGCTGCGGCCGCGGGCTCAGGTTGCCGCGGCGTGGCACGTTAATTTTGCCACGGCCGATGCCCGGGCCGCGGTAGACGCCGAGGCAGACACCCAGGTCGCGGGGGTCGCCGCGGCTCCGGCAAGGGCCATAAAGGCTCCAGGGAGCCGGTCTGGGGGTCACGGCGCTCGCCGCTCCCCCTTTTTCAAGTTCTGCCTTAAAGGCAGACGCGGCAGAGCCTGAAACCCCGAGGGGGTTTCAGGCATGGCCGCACACAGCGCATTATGCGCTTAACATTTTCTCTTCACATGTATTCACCTGCCCACCACCACTTACCGATGTTCCTAGGACAAACCGAACCCTTACCCTGGGGGTTCTTTATACTTGCCTTTTTCTCTTCCCAGCATGCTTACCACTTCCTCTCTACCCAGCATGCATTGTCTAACACACATACCTAATTCATTACTGTTTTCTTTTCCCCAATTCAAGATGGCGGTGTTCTACTTCCTGTTTCCTGTTTCCTGTCCAGGGGTATTTAAGGGGATTCCAACTGCCTGTTCATTGCGTTGCAACACTCCTTGGTGATAGTCACGCTCCTATTTGATATCCTTCTGCGAATCCTGTCTGTTCCTGAATTGCTTTGTTTTCCTGCCTTCCTGAACTGCGGTCCTAATACCCTGGTGTCCTCCTTTTCGTTTCAGGGAGTTCCTGTGGAGGTTTTTTACCCTACTGGGGTTTTTCCTCTGGGACTCCTTCTGGAGGGCACGGACTGTAGTGGTTCGCTCATACCAAACAGCACCGTGGCTACCGGAAGGGGTCGCCACTACCTCGGCCAGAGCAGAACCTGTCGGAACAAGGACCGTTCCCCTACGCCTCTCCGCTGCGAGGGTAAGACCGTTGAGAACCGCGACAGATTGCAACGCCCACAATTCCTGTTGCAGTCCGGAACTATGGATAACCCAGTGGTAAACACGGAACCTACTAACCAGGACCTACTGGCGACGATACAACAACAGGCTCAAGAACTCCAGCAATTACGTACTGAGAATACTGTTTATCGACAAACCTTTGCCTCCAGGACCACAGATGTCCCTGCAGTAGCCGTCTCTACACCTCGATTTGCCGGGGATCCCACCACATTAAAAGAATTCCTGGATGCCTTAACGGTGTACTTTGCCTTTCGCCCCTCGCAATTTGTACAAGATAAGACCAAGGTGGGGTATTTGATTAGTGCCTTATCAGGACCAGCCTTGGCCTGGGCCACACCTCTAGTAACCAGAAACGATCCCTGTCTATCTAATTATTCCACCTTTATCACTACTTTTAAACAGATGTTTGAACGCCCTGGACTCGAGGCGTCAGCAGAAGAGGCTCTTTGCGAAGTCCGACAAGGGAGTCAGGATGTATTACAATACATCACCCGTTTCAGACAATTAGCTGCAGAAACAACCTGGGTGGAACGTACCTTGGTGACACTCTTCCGTAGAGGTCTAAGAGAGGACATCAAAGATGAACTAGTACATTCTGCCAGGATAGAAAACCTCAAAGGGTTGATGGACCAAGCACTAACTATAGAGTATCGGTCAAATGAACGACGAATGGAGAAAAAGAAGAGTCGTTTGCCTTTTCACTCAGTACCATCTCGTCCCTTCGCCCATCGTTCCGAGGAAGCCCGCCCTGAATCCAAAGGGAATACCGAGGAAGAGCCCATGCAGATTGACACAGCTCGCGGACCTCTATCCGCCAGCGAAAGGGAACATAGACGAAGGAAGGGGCTTTGCCTATATTGTGGTGCAGCTGGTCACCTAATTCGCGCCTGCCCCATTCGTCCATCCAAGCCCTTGGGAAACGCCAACTCCCGTCCCCAGTAAGAAGGGTGAGGACGGGATATCGTGATATACCTTCTATTTGCTCTTCCAGGGAGGAAGGAACTGCTCTTTTTCTCTTACCAGTTACCCTCCATTTAACTGATGGCCGTGAAGCAAGAACTTTGGCTTTATTGGATTGCGGAGCCAGTGGCCTATATTTAGATGAAACCTGGGCCAAAGAACAACAAATAACACAAATACCCAAAGAAATACCAGAACAGGTACATACTGTTGATGGGTCACTCTTGGCCTCTGGACCGGTACAATACACCACCCCTACTTTCTGTTTACAGTTCGGTAAACATCAGGAAATTCTCTCGTTTGACTTAATCTCATCACCACACCATGTCATGATCCTGGGAATTCCATGGCTTACACGGCACAATCCTTACATCAACTGGGAAACAAAAACCATTTTGTTATCCTCCCATTTTTGTCAACACCATTGCTATCCGGCCGGGGATTATTGGTCCCCAAAAAGTCTCTCAACAGCACCTGCCCCGGTGGGAGGATCCATTAATGTTCTACAGGGAGTTCCCAGACAGTATCAGGACTATATCGATGTATTCCAGAAGCCAGAAAGACCTGAATTGCCACCCCACAGAGAATACGACTGTGCCATTTCTTTAGAGCCAGACACTGTAGTTCCTTTTGGGCGGATGTACTCCCTCACCGAACCAGAGAAACAAATTCTGAAGGAGTACCTAGATGAGAATCTACAAAGTGGGTTAATAACTCCCTCCTCTTCACCCGCCGGGGCTCCTCTTTTCTTTGTACCAAAGAAAACCAAAGACCTGCGTCCCTGTATCGACTTCAGAGGGTTAAACAGGATCACTATCAAAGACCGGTATCCGCTACCCCTCATCAAAGACATCTTAGAAGCAGTCAGAGGAGCCAAGAGGTTCACTAAGCTGGATCTCCGAGGAGCCTATCATCTGCTAAGAGTCAGAGAAGGTGATGAGTGGAAGACCGCCTTTAGAACACCTTTTGGTCACTACGAATATAGAGTAATGCCCTTCGGACTCACTAATGCCCCGTCCATCTTTCAAAGATTCATGGATTCTATCTTTTCTGATCTTTTGCAACAAACAGTGGTAGTGTATCTTGACGATATCCTAATTTATTCGGTTCATCCAGAGGAACATTCCAAACACGTCCGCCAAGTCTTAGAAAGACTCCGACAACATCATTTGTTCTGTAAGCCTGAAAAATGCGAATTTGATCAGATAGAAGTGAAATATTTGGGATACTGTATAGACCAAACCGGAATTGCCATGGACTCAGACAAAGTACAGGCTATATTGAACTGGCCATCTCCTTCTTCCATCAAGGAGACTCAATGTTTTCTGGGACTAGCCAACTTCTACCGGCAGTTCATAGCAGACTTTGCCCAGAGAACCAGCTTCATTACTCAAACCCTCAAAAAGGAACACCTAAAGAAAGGTTTTTGTTGGACACCAGGCGCTGAGTCAGCTTTTCAGGACTTAAAGAAAGCCTTTAGTCAAGCCCCTATTCTTCGACACCCAGACACTAGCAAACAATTCATTGTTGTCACAGACGCCTCAGAAAGAGCCATTGGGGCTGCCTTGTTACAAAGACAAGACGATGATGACCTAGAACACCCTGTATTCTATCTATCCCACATTCTATCTGATTCTGAGCGAAACTATTCCGTGCTAGAACGCGAATTACTCGCCTTAAAGGTCGCGTGCACTGAATGGAGACACTTTTTGATGGGATCAAAGGAGCCCTTCGAAGCCCGGACCGATCATAGAAATCTACAGTGTTTAAGAAATTTCCAGTGCCAAAATAGCCGGCAAGCTCGATGGGCCTTCTTCTTCAGCCAGTATGATTTCTATATCACCTACATCCCTGGTTCTCAGAACATCCTGGCGGATGCCCTGTCCCGACGTTATCCTGGGTGCGGTGATTCCGCGGTTCAAAACTTATTCGACAACAATAAAATCATAGGGGTAGCACAGACCTTTTTAGATCAAGTTAAGTCTGAATATGCCCGTCTACACGAAACAGAACTGAAGAGGTTACGTCCACAGCTGCACATAGATCATGACTACTATTATCATGATAAGGCCCTGTTTTTACCCACTAAAACAGTGCAAATCGAAGCCTTACACATGTGCCATGATTCTCCTATTGCGGGTCATCGAGGAGTGAAAGCGACTCAAGATCTTTTGCTTCGCTCTTTCTGGTGGCCAACTCTCAAGGCTGACACGGAGGCATATGTGTTATCCTGTCCTACATGTGCTCAAGCCAAGACACCCCGAACCAGACTTGTGGGCTTACTCCGCCCATTACCTGTTCCCCCAGGCCCATGGCTTACCATATCCACCGATTTTATGTGCGCCTTACCTTCCTCAATGGGAAACCACGTCATAATGGTAACTGTGGACTCCTTCACCAAGATGGCCCACTTCACGGCCTTGAGAAAGTTACCCACGGCAAAGGAGTTAAGTCAGGTCTTTACTCAAGAAATGTTCAGGCTACATGGGCTACCCCAAGTTATTATATCAGACAGAGGTCCCCAATATATCTCCCGTTTCTGGAACCAATTCTGCAAGATCTTGGGGATCCAGGTGGCCTTGTCATCCGGGTTCCACCCTCAAACCAATGGACAAACAGAACGACTCAATCAGGGTCTCGAGCAGTACTTACGTAGCTTCTGTAACGCTACACAAAGTAATTGGGCTCCCTACTTACCGCTTGCCGAATTCTCCTATAATAACTCTCTACACAGTGCCTCTAAAGTCTCTCCTTTCTATGGCTCCTATGGTTTCCATCCCAGGGCCTTCCCAACTCCCCTGAGAGACAACTCCAACCTTCCCGCCATCTCCTCTTTCGTTCGACAGCTACGGGGTATACAGCGAATTATCCATTCTAACCTTGTGTCCACCAAGTCCCGCATGAAGACAATAGCAGATAGGAGACGCTGTGCGGCTCCTCTATATCAAGTCCATGATAAGGTCTGGCTCTCCTCTAGATTCCTACCTCTCCGACTCACCCAAAACAAATTCAAGCCCCGCTTTTATGGTCCCTTTCTCATTCTCAAGAAGATCAACCCAGTGTCCATGCGTCTTCGCCTACCTCGGACATGGAAGATCCACCCAGTATTCCATGTCTCGCAACTGAAACCTTACCGTCCTGATCTCTTTCATAGGCAGTTGCCCTGTCCCCCTCCTTTGTTGGTTGACAATGTGCCTGAATACGAAGTGCAGGAGGTCTGTGACTCTCGATTTTTCCATGGGCGCCTCCAATACCTTATTCATTGGAAGGGGTACCCTTTGAGTGAGTGTTCCTGGGAGGATGCCTCTTCAGTCCATGCTCCTCTTTTAATCCGCCGCTTTTTTCGGCTCTTCCCTCACAAACCCGGGGCCTCGGGGAGGGGGCATACTGTTACACCGCAGCGCTCGCTGCGGCCGCGGGCTCAGGTTGCCGCGGCGTGGCACGTTAATTTTGCCGCGGCCGATGCCCGGGCCGCGGTAGACGCCGAGGCAGACACCCAGGTCGCGGGGGTCGCCGCGGCTCCGGCAAGGGCCATAAAGGCTCCAGGGAGCCGGTCTGGGGGTCACGGCGCTCGCCGCTCCCCCTTTTTCAAGTTCTGCCTTAAAGGCAGACGCGGCAGAGCCTGAAACCCCGAGGGGGTTTCAGGCATGGCCGCACACAGCGCATTATGCGCTTAACATTTTCTCTTCACATGTATTCACCTGCCCACCACCACTTACCGATGTTCCTAGGACAAACTGAACCCTTACACTGGGGGTTCTTTATACTTGCCTTTTTCTCTTCCCAGCATGCTTACCACTTCCTCTCTACCCAGCATGCATTGTCTAACACACATACCTAATTCATTAACTGTTTTCTTTTCCCCAATTCAAGATGGCGGTGTTCTACTTCCTGTTTCCTGTTTCCTGTCCAGGGGTATTTAAGGGGATTCCAACTGCCTGTTCATTGCGTTGCAACACTCCTTGGTGATAGTCACGCTCCTATTTGATATCCTTCTGCGAATCCTGTCTGTTCCTGAATTGCTTTGTTTTCCTGCCTTCCTGAACTGCGGTCCTAATACCCTGGTGTCCTCCTTTTCGTTTCAGGGAGTTCCTGTGGAGGTTTTTTACCCTACTGGGGTTTTTCCTCTGGGACTCCTTCTGGAGGGCACGGACTGTAGTGGTTCGCTCATACCAAACAGCACCGTGGCTACCGGAAGGGGTCGCCACTACCTCGGCCAGAGCAGAACCCGTCGGAACAAGGACCGTTCCCCTACGCCTCTCCGCTGCGAGGGTAAGACCGTTGAGAACCGCGACAGGTCCAGTGTCCAAGGGGCCATAGGAAGGGGAGCAACGGCACTTCAAGGTGGACAAGGTGAATGAGTGTGACACAAGGGGGACAATCAGGAAGGAGAGTCTAATTTCCTGGCGGGGGTCTTGACAAGTGTCTCTGGCTTCTGTCAGGAGCGCAGGGAACATTTGCGGGGTGGTTCACCTTCTGCAGGGGGAGGGATGCTGGTGGCCTGTGGGTCCTGTGGCGGGGCCTCCTGCCCACTAGCGGAAGTGGAGGGCTGGTCAATGGACTGGCTAGTGGTAGGGGCCCGTTGTTGTACTGTTGCCTCCCTCATGATGTTGGCCATGTCTGCCAGCACCCCTGCTATAGAGATCAGGGTGGAGTTAAAGGCCTGCAAGTCCTCCCTGATCCCCTGATACTGTCCCTCCTGCAGATCCTGATTGGGGAGGCTCTGTGGTGGTCTGTGAGTGGGCTGGTGTGACCGACTGTGCAGTGGTTCCTGATGGGCCAGGTTGTTGGTTCAGATCCTGAAGGTCAGAGTTACTGTCATAACTGGGGGCATCCTCTGTTTGACGACTGGATAGTTGTGGCACCTCCTCTCCACTGAGATTGGCTGGGGCACCTTTGGGTATGTAAGAGATGTGTTATACTTCATGCCTGTGACATATCATACATCCCTATCCTCCCCTCTATGATTGCTTTTGGCCTGCCACCTTTGATTGTGTATGGTTATGTATTATGGGATTGTTAGTTCCCCTGTGCTGTGCATGCTTTTGTGATGGGTGTCCATGCAGTGCTGGGAGGGCTGTCCATGCATTGGTATGGCATGCAGGGCTTGGCTTTGGGGTTAGTAATCTGTGTTGGCATGTTGGTATGGTGGTGATAAGTGGTAATTATTGACTTACCAGTGTACAGTCCTCTGGCTACTCCAGTGAGTCCTTCAGGATGCAGTATTGCCAAGATTTGCTCCTCCCATGCTGTGAGCTGTGAGGAGGTTGTGATCCACCGCCAGTTCTCTGTATAGCGAGCTAGTGCCTTGCTGCTATGGAACATACCTTCCCCCGTAGGTCGTTCCACCTCTTCCTGATGTCGTCCCTTGTTCTTGGATGATGTCCCACGGCGTTCACCCTATCCACGATTCTCCACCATAGCTCCATCTTCCTTGCAATGGATATTTGCTGTACCTGTGCTCCAGACAGCTGTGGCTCTACCCTGACAATTTCCTCCCCCATGATCCTTAACTCCTCCTCAGTGAAACAGGGGTGCATTTGTGGGGACATGGGTGTTATGTGGTGTGTGTTGGTGAGAGTGTGTTCAGTAATGTGGTGGGGTGTGTAATGCGGGGTGCGTGAGGGATGTATTGGTGTGTGTCTAGTTGTCTAAGTGGTCATGGTGTCAGTCTGGTGGCAATGATTTGTAATCGTAAAGGGTTGTGGGTAATGTGTGTTTTACAGTGGTGTGGGTGGGTGGGTGTGGTGTGTATGAGTGTCAGGTGTGTGTTTTTTGTGTTGGTCAATGTAGTGTTGTTTTGCATGTGGGTGTCCATTCTGAGCGTGGTGGTATGTACCGCCAATGGTTTACTGCGTTAAATGTCCACCGTGGTGATTCGTGGGTCATACTGTCGTGGGCACTGTTCTGTTTGTGTAACGGTATGGGGGTTGGGACTGCCACTTTTGCACTGACCTTTGGGCAGACAGATTTGTGTATGCGGCTCTATTCTGTCGAATTGGTGTGTATGTGTCATAATAAGGCAAACGGATATTTGCCACCGTGGCAGTACGTTGGCGGCCATCAGCGTGGCGGTAAGTGTCATTTACTGCCAATGTCATAATGAGGGCCTATGTCATGTAACAATATCAAGGATGTCATTTTAAGTAAGGCAGATCTTCGGGTTTTGTCTAAATATCTTAGCACCAAAATATAAAAGTGTCAGGCCTATTGGCATTATCAAAGGGTCAGCATATCAATATAGATAAAGCTGCCTCATGGGCTTTGGCAAAAAGTAACCAAACACTATAATTAATTGTATATTTTCTAAATGTACACATTGCAATGTTTAATATAATAGTGATTGTCACAAAATTATTTTCAATAAAGCATTTAATAAAACAACATTAAATGTGTCTTTGAGCTTTATTTATACTTTTTTCAAGCCACAAAGTGCAACAAACCACAAGGGGTCCTTGCACTCCAGCTAGAGAGCATACAGCTCTAGCTCTGAGTGCTTATGGGAATCTCTCCTGGGGCTCATGGTTTCAGTCACCTAGGAGACTGTTATATTAATGTTGCTATGGGGCCATTGCATTCCTTGCAGCCCTCTACATTATAAAAAAATGGTTTGTTGTGCCCCTATCTCTTCTGGGGGCACCACCAGAAATTAAAAATATCATATAAAAAAGCCCTCACAAGGCATTACAGGGCTCTCCTTGCACTGAGCAATGGATAATAAATGAGTGGCTCCTGATGCTCATTAATTATTCTTTTTTTTGGAGGGGTGTCCCAGTTCCACCCGGGACACCAAAAGTTATGTTAAGTGTGGGCCCCTGCCAGATCACCAGCCAGCGCCCATAGTGGGTGCTAGTGGGATTCAGGTATTCTTTTTAGGAGTTTTGGTGCCCTGATGCACACTCAAGACACCTACACCAGCCCGAATTATTCAAGGCTGTGGGGGATCCTCAAGGCCCCTGCCAGTTCTACAGGCAGCACCCAAATGGGATGAAGGCAGGAAATACAAACAACTGCCCAAAGCATTGTTGGCTGCACTGAAAACCACGAGGCCCTTGTGGACCCTGCTGGGTGCCCAGCCAGCACTCACGTTATAGTTAGGAAAACTTTATTTATTCTATACAAAAAAACTTAAAATAGACAAATATTACAAATTCTCATGATTATTAGACGTGACTGATATTCCCTCTGCTGTATTACGATCTCCATAGGATAAAATGGGATCGTAATACGACGGAGGAGATATCCATCACATTTGTGACTGAGTAACTGCATCCGCTAAGATCATAATCAGACCCATAATTTACACACCACTTTTAAATTAATATAACTTTATTTATTCTCTAACATCAAACGAAACGTAAACTACAAACAATTAACATTTCGAAACTTATACTTATACCTTCAATTCATAATGTATGCAACGCCTTCAAATTATTATAACTTGCGCACCTCCATGCACAGTGCATTCAACTCAGGAGGCATACTACCTTAACTATAAATCATGCCCTCTCCATGCAAAGCTTATACAATTTTATATTCTCTCACTTATACCATTTAAATTAATAGTATTTATAAGAACTTTTATGATACTGCAAATCATATTGTTCGTAAGAACATAGTGCGCTGTAGAGTGGCGAGAATTTGTGATGAGTATTTTAAGTTTTGTTTATATAGAAAGAATGAATACAGTTTTCCTAACTTTAACAAAAGTTTAACCTTCATGGTTTTCATGGAATTTCAAAATTTTTGTTTTTATCTTTAGTAAATCTTTTAAATCTTGGAGTTTACTGTCGTCAAGTGATTTTGTCTTTAAGTGGAGTGCGGTACAATAGAGTAGAGGTGAGCGTGCTGTCATAGAATATAGGGCCAGATGTAGCAAATAAAATATTTGCGAGTTGCAAAGTGCGAGTCCATGCGACTCACAATTTGCAACTCGCAAATTGGTATGCAGTACGGTGTCTCAGACACCGACTGCGACTCGCTATGGGGTCGCAATGACCCACCTCATGAATATTCATGAGGTGGGTCGCAAATTGCGGCCCAATAGCGAGTCAAGGCACTCGCAAACATGGAGGCCTGCTGTAGTCAGCAGACCTCCGTGTTCGTGACTGCTTTAAATAAAGCAGTTTTTTTTTTAAAGTGTAGCCCGTTTTCCTTAAAGGAAAACGAGCTGCACTTAAAAAAAAAAACGAAACCTTTAGTTTCTGTATTTTTTCAGGGCAGGGAGTGGTCCGTTGGACCACTACCTGCCCTGAAAAAATAATATGGGGTCCAGTCACAAAGGGGAAGGGGTCCTATGGGGACCCCTTCCCGTTTGCGAGTGGGTTACCATCCACTTCGAGTGGATGGTAACTGCGACTCCATTTGCGACCGCGTACGCGGTCGCAAATTGAATTGCATCCCACTGCGAGTCGCAAATAGGAAGGGAACACCCCTTCCTATTTGCGAGTCGGAAATGCATTTTGCGAGTCGGTCCCGACTCGCAAAATGCATTTCTGCAGAGGAAACTCACATTTGCGACTCGCAAACGGCCATTTTTGCCGTTTGCGAGTCGCAAATCGTTTCCTACATCTGGCCCATAGTGTCGTAGAGTGAAGTAGAGGAAAGTGGAGGAGAGTGAAATGTAGTACAGTGGAATGGCATATAGTGGAATAGCATATAGTTTAGTGATGTACAGTGAAGTGGATTGGAGTGGAGTGATATGCAGTAGAGTTTTATACAGTGGAGTGGGGTACAGTGGAGTTGGGTAGAGTGAAGTGGAAAAGAGTGGAGTAGAATAGAGTAGGAATGGCATAGTGTCCAGTGGAGTAAATTGTTATATAGTGTAGTGGCATGTTGTATAGAACAGCAGCATGGAATGGACATATTTTCACCAGTGGCACTATAATAGACAGGTGTAGTATAGAGTCTAGTAAATTGTAATAAATTGGAGTGGCATGTTGTACAATATAGTGGAGTGGTGTGTCATAGAGGGTTGAAAAGTGTTGCTGAGTACAGTAAAGTGTTGTACACTGGGGATCTGTTTTGCTTTCATTAATGACTGAGCTGAAAACAATCTCTGGAATGCACTTCTTAGTTTAAAGAAGACATTTCTTATTACTTCACCACGAGGTTCCTGAGAGAAGAGCTTAGTAGGTTGGAGGCACACGTTTACAAGTAGTCAGAGCAATGAAAGAAAAATGTATCAAAGGGATTCTCAACTGCAATGTACACAGCAAATATATGTGATTATATTATAGCATAACTTCAAAGCAAAGAATAAAAGTCAAAATTCATCACCATAGGCCTATCACTGCTCTTCCTCTTTCTCATGCCTGCAAGTTGATGACTCCTGTTCAACTGCGAGAAAGAGATTTTCCACCCATACGGGAGGTCAGGCAGCTGACGTCCGCTCCTGACTGAAGTCTCAGAAAATTCCCCCTGGCTGCTGCCCATGGACACCTTTTATAATGAAAAAGCCTTCTAACAGGCCCTTTCCTCTAATAGTCAAAACATGCTGGCTACTGTAGATCAGAGTTGGAAAAGAACAAGCGTCGAAGGGTGGCCAAGTCTCTAAAGCTTGTTCACTCCCAAGGCTGGGTAGAAGGAAAAAACACAAAATATATGCTCCCTCATCATGCTAGGGTTCGGTGAGAACAAAATACAAAAAACACAGCTTTGTCTACCATGTGGAAAAATACAGCTCATCTGCAATGTCTCAACTGCAATGTCTAATGCCATGATAAAGTCCATAGGCAGCAAAACTGAACACAGAATGTAATGTCTAATTCCATGTTAAAGCCAATAGGCAGCTAACCTAAATACAAAATGTAATGTGCTACTGGTGAACATTGAACAACTAATATGCCCAGTGGTGAAACACAAAGACAGTGGTCAAACACAGTTAATGGCATAACATATCCACCGTCTGACCAATGACTTTTGTTTACTTTTATCTTATTTCAAACAAAAACATAAACAAAACAACAAAAACATTATAAGCAAATCAGATTTGAATGATAAAAGCAATCACCGTAAAGCAATGGAAGTGGATTAGCATATTGATCTCATAACCTTTCAAATCAGATACACTTACAATGAAAAGACTGAAGCTTATATACTCTGATTGGGATAATAACTGATTGAATAGTGTCTCTAAAATAGAAGGTTGATGTAGCATGAGTTCTACTCATGTAAAGGTACATGGTCCACCTGAAAGGTTTGCTGGAATGTAAGAGAAAGTCAGGTTTCCACACAAAAAAACTGCCAATTTACTGGCAATGTTGCTTAGTGAGACTGGCAGCAGTCATCCAATAATAAGCCATGAGTTAGTTCCAGTGGAAGAATGTAATCAAACAAGTTGACAAACTTTATATTGATCCTATGTAGAACTTGAACTGAAGGTGCCAGTTGCGTAAAATGGATCCATGGGTTTTGTACTTTCATCAATCAGGTTCAGGTGGGGGGTGTGGTCCCTCCCCTGACCCCACACGCAAACACCCGAAGGGAGACCACCAGCACTCATGGTCAGTGGCGAGTCGTGGTAGGATCTGCAAAAGAAAAAAGTATGACTTTTCTTGCAAATAACATTTGTCATCTGAAATGTGCCCTCCTTTCTTTTTTCCTTGTTTTATAATCAGCAGGACGTTATTGGGGCCCTTTGTTATGATTTCCGCAGGTTCTGGAGGGTCATTTGGGGGTTCAACCCACACCTTAGCACTGAGGTTTTTATCTGCTGCACCACAGCTTCCCTTTCCTTGCACTGTGAGAAGGGCTGGGGCAGACTCCTTCCTTACCAAACATCCATTCACTGCACTTATGACAAGTTGGGCAATTCTGTCTCCAATCTGTATGAATAAATCAGATTCTCTTCTAGTTACCAGAATAACTTTGATTTCTCCTTGGTAATCTGCAGCAATCACTCCCCCTGAAACCTGATCAATTGGCCATATCTGTCCTGGTAACTTTCCTCTCCCGAACTGATCTTTGACAGTTTGTGGGACAGATCTCTGTTGTGTGTGCTGACAAATAGGACATTGCAAAATCACAGTTTTTATCAAATCTAGGGGAATGTGCTTCTCTCTAATCTCTGCCCACCTGTAAGTGGCTTTTTCTCCCAGATGTCCATATTTCTGGTGCACCCACTTAGTCATCCCCACCAAGTCAGAATTCTGGGTTGACACTTCTGTCTTTGCACTTTTCTCTTTAACATCTGCAAGGGAATTGAACCAGCGTTCTAATGAGTCAATAGGACAATGAGCATCCATGACTATGCTCTGTTTTAACATTTCCCATATTTCCTGCCACAACTCTTTGCTCCTAACCTCCTTTGAATATATGAACCAGTTATGTCAAGCCATGTGGAAAACCAAACAGCTAATCCATTGACAGTGAACCAAGAATCAGTGTAAAAATGACACGTCCCAAGCAGCTCTTGCTTTAAAGTCTGACACACATTGTACAACTCTGCATATTTGTTACTTTTTCTTTCTCCTGTGATAAACAACTTTTCAGTAACTGGATTGTATAACACTGCTTTCCGTCGTCTTTTAGTATCCATGCATTTCAATGAATCATTAGTCAAACAAACATGCTTTCTATCCTCTGGGAACAAGAATTCAAATGGTGCACTCAAGTTCACTAGTGACTCTTTTGCCTGTGGTACTCCCTGCACCCTCTCCTCAACCTGTAAAGGGACTTGTGATACATGTTCATGGAGGGCTGTAGTGCCTGTAGGTCCTACTTGAGCCCTGTTTTGTATGTACCAGATCCAAAGTATGATACTAGCATTGTGTGCCTATCCTATACTGTGAGATTTAGGTGAACTCATCACCCACTGCATGATTGATAGTTCAGGTTTCAGAATTACATTACAATTTAATGTCATTTGCTCAGTATTCACTAGAGCCCAATAACAAGTCAAAGCTGTTTTTCAAAAGGAGTACAGCGCTCCACAAAGTCAGATAGTTTTCTAATCCAAAGCCCCAGGGGCACCCTTGTTCTCCCCTGTTTCTGCCACATATTTAAGGTGGCAAATTGTTCCTGATTTACATGTAAATCAGTGTTTCCCTCTTGCACTGCGCACAAATCTAAAGTTTGTTGAATTATTTCATTTGCCAAATCAAAATGACGCAGCTGCTTCTCACTCCATTCAAACTCATGTTTTTGCCTATTTACTTTGTACCAAAGTGTTAAAATTTTACTCAGATGAGGGGTATACTGTTTCCAAAAATCAAACAAGCTCATGAAACTCGGTGTCTCTTGCTTAGTGCAAATAGTAAGAAACTCTCAAATCTTTTGTTTTACCTGTTACAACATCTGTCTATTTTCTGGATTCCACTGAATTCCCAGAAACTGCATGTAGGAAGTTGGCTCTGTATGTACTATTTCAAAGTAAGAAATAGCATGCACAGGGTCCAAGGATTCCCCTTAGAGGTAAGATAGTGGCAAAAAGAGATAATTCTAATGCTCTATTTTGTGGTAGTGTGGTCGAGCAGTAGGCTTATCGAGGGTAGTGTTAAGCATTTGTTGTACACACACAGGCAATAATTGAGGAACACACACTCAAAGACAATTCCAGGCCAATAGGTTTTTATATAGAAAAATATATTTTCTTAGTTTATTTTAAGAACCACAGGTTCCAGATTTACAATCAATACTTTAAGTGAAAGGTATTTCACTCAGGTATCTTAGGAACTTTGAATTATCACAATAGCATGTACAGTTTTGGCAAAAATGGCAATAAGCTATTTTAAAAGTGGACACCGTGCAAAAATCAACAGTTCCTGGGGGAGGTAAGTAAATGTTAAGTTCACAGGTAAGTAAAACACTTACAGGGTTCAAAGTTGGGTTCAAGGTAGCCCACCGTTGGAGGTTCAAGGCAACCCCAAAGTTACCACACCAGCAGCTCAGGGCCGGTCAGGTGCAGAGGTCAAAGTGGTGCCCAAAACTCATAGGCTTCAATGGAAATAGGGGTGCCCCGGATCCAGTCTGCCAGCAGGTAAGTACCCGCGACTTCGGAGGGCAGACCAGGGGGGTTTTGTAGGGCACCAGGGGGGACACAAGCAGGCACAGAAAGTACACCTTCAGAGGCACTGGGGCAGCCGGGTGCAGAGTGCAAACAGGTGTCGAGTTTTCAATAGGATTCAATGGGGAGACCCGGGGGTCTCTTCAACGATGCAGGCAGGCACACGGGGGCTCCTCGGGGTAGCCACCACCTGGTTTAGGCAGAGGGTCACCTGGGGGTTGCTCCTGCACTGGAGTTCGGTTCCTTCAGGTCCTGGGGGCTGTGGGTGCAGTGTGGGTTCCAGGCGTCGGGTTCCTTGAGGCAGGCAGTCGCCTCAGCTCAGGACACCTTAGGGGCTGTCCTGACTGGGGAGTGACTCCTCTTTGTTTTTCTCATTATCTCCTCCAGCCTTGCCGCCAAAAGTGGGGGCAGTGGCAGGAGGGGTGGGCATCTCCACTAGCTGGGATGCCCTGTGGCGCTGTAACAAAGGGGGTGAGTCTTTGAGGCTCACCACCAGGTGTTACAGTTCCTGCAGGGGGAGGTGAGAAGCATCTCCACCCAGTACAGGCTTTGTTCCTGGCCACAGAGTGACAAAGGCACTCTCCCCATGTGGCCAACAACATGTATGGTGTGGCAGGCTGGCAAAACTAGTCAGCCCACACTGGAAGTCGGGTATGTTTTCAGGGGGCATCTCTGAGATGCTCTCTGGGTGTATTTTTACAGTAAAGTGCACACTGGCATCAGTGTGCATTTATTGTGCTGAGAAGTTTGATACCAAACTTCACAGTTTTCAGTGCAGCCATTATGGTGCTGTGGAGTTTGTGTCTGACAAACTCCCAGACCATATACTCTTATGGCTACCCTGCACTTACAATGTCTATGGTTTTGCTTAGACACTGTAGGGGCATAGTGCTCATGCACCTATGCCCTCACCTGTGGTATAGTGCACCCTGCCTTAGGGCTGTAAGGCCTGCTAGAGGGGTGACTTACCTATGCCACAGGCAGTGTGAGGTTAGCATGGCACCCTGAGGGGAGTGCCATGTCGACTAAGTAATTTTCTCCCCTGCAGCACACACAAGCTGGCAAGCAGTGTGTCTATGCTGAGTGAGGGGTCCCTAGGTTGGCATAAAACATGCTGCAGCCCATGGAGACCTTCCCTGGCATCTGGGCCCTTGGTACCAGGGGTACCAGTTACAAGGGACTTACCTGGGTGCCAGGGTTGTGCCAATTGTGGAGACAAAGGAACAGTTTAGGGAAAGAACACTGGTGCTGGGGCCTGGTTAGCAGGCCTCAGCATACTTTCAAATCATAACTTGGCATCAGCAAAGGCAAAATGTCAGGGGGTAACCATGCCAAGGAGGCATTTCCTTACATGCACATTTTGCGACAGTACCTCTGCCTTGTCTGAATTAATTTTACACATCGTACTTTGCAAAAGCGGTCTGAATATAACATTGTCAACTTCGTGCTCAGTGTAATCTTTTAAGGAATGCACTTCAAGTCCTGCCAAAAACTGTGGGCTGCTCTGCTCAGGGAGATCTACGCTCTGCTCATGAGACTCACACTGGCCCCCACCTTTTTTAACCTCCTCATTACTGGAATGTGAAAAGCCAAATTCTCCTGTAACAGCTTTATAGATTTCAGTTTTATTTTGCAACAATTTGTTCTGGCTAATTTGCTCACGTACATTCTTATTTTCAAGTTCTAACTGCTTACATCTCTCAAGTATTTTTTTTGTAAGCAGACAAAAGTATCCAAACCCTTCTGTCAAGAACAAAAGTAACATCATTTCTTTCAAAAAGCACATTTTTTAAATATGAAAACACTTTTGTTTTATCCAAGCACTCATCCCAAGACTTAGAAAGTCCTGATAAACAAGAAAACATGTTTCTCACAGCACCATGAGGCAGTTTAACTTCACATGCATTTTCAAACATGGTCTGCCGTGCGTCCTTTAAATCTCTAAACAACAAAAAAACAATTACACCTTTAAATCGTGCACCTCCAATCTCCAATTCCACTCCCAGACTACCGACTACGCCAAAATGTTTTGCTTTCATTAATGACTGAGCTGAAAACAATCTCTGGAATGCACTTCTTAGTTTAAAGAAGACATTTATTATTACTTCACCACGAGGTTCCTGAGAGAAGAGGTTGGAAGCCCACGTTTACAAGTAGTCATAGCAATGAAAGAAACATTTATCAAAGTGATTCTCAATTGCAATGTGCACAGCAAATATATGTGATTATATTATAGCATAACTTCAAAGCAAAGAATAAAAGTCAAAATTCATCACCTTAGGGCCTATCACTGCTCTTCATCTTTCTCATGCCTGCAAGTTGATGACTCCTGTTCAACTGCGAGAAAGAGATTTTCCACCCATACAGGAGGTCAGGCAGCTGATGTCCGCTCCTGACTGAAGTCTCTGAAAATTCCCCCTCGCTGCTGCCCAGGGACACCTTTTATAATGAAAAAGCCTGCTAACAGGCCCTTTCCTCTAATAGTCAAAGCATGCTGGCTACTGTAGATCAGAGTTGGAAAAGAACAAGCGTCAGAGGGTGGCCAAGTCCCTAAAGCTCGTTCCTTCCCAAGGCTGGGTAAAGGGGAAAAAACACAAAATATACGCTCCCATATCACGCTAGGGTTCAGTGAGAACAAAATACGAAAAACACAGCTTGGTCTACCATGTGGAAAAACACAGCTCATCTGCAATGTCTAACACCACAATAAAGCCCACAGGCAGCTAAACTGAATACAGAATGTAATGTCTAATGCCACGTTAAAGCCAATAGGCAGCTAACCTAAATACAAAATGTAATGTGCTACTGGTGAACATTGAACAACTAATATGTGCAGTGGTGAAACACAAAGTCAGTGGTCAAACACAATTAATGGCATAACAGGATCTGCTAGAGACTTCTAGCTGCAGATCCCATACCTTAGAATTCTCTGGCGTCAGCTTCGAATCCAGAATTTTTCTGCAGAGCAGTACCCTGCGTGAGCCGTCTGGTGGCGTCGTTCAGATCTGCGTGCGTCGTCCGGCTCTGTGTGGCATCGTCAACGTCGTTGGAGTCATCTGTGACATCACTGTCTTCTATATAGGCACCACTCCAGTGCGCGTACGTCAGTTCTTTTCCTTCCGAACCGGTTAAGCGCAGATCCGGAAAAAGCTACCCTTTTAATTCTGCGTTCGTCGAAATTTTTCGGCTTGATTGTTTGAACATGTCTTCTAGAAAGACTGGATTCAAACCGTGTGGTGCATATCATAGCACCATTTTGGTCACGGATCCACACAGAGTGTACCCCTGGTGTTTGGAAAAGGATCACGACTCAACTTCATATTCCGACTGTCGGGCCATGGCTCTGAACGCCTTGAGGGAGAGATCCCTCAAACTTCTTGCGGCCCGACAGCTGTTTTCGGGCGGCGCGACTCCAATGAGGTCACGGTCCCGCAGTAGGAGGAGGTTGCAGCACCGCTCCCGGAGCCCCAAGTCCTCTTCCTTGCATTCAAGGTCATCTGGTCATTCAGGTAAGAGGCACAAGAAGAAGAAGTCCAAGCGGACTTAAACTTTGCAGCACCCGTCGATCGATGAGGCATCCAGGGAATGACGACGTTCCGAGTGCAGTTCCGTGGAGCCGTCACCAGGGCCGCCTTCTCGTCTTCCCCCGGAGTGACCCCTGCTCAAATAAAGGAATTTTACAAGACTATGCACCTTGTTTTTGAGCTGGCTGCACCCTTGGGTGGGTCTTTGGGCCCCGTGGGGGCAGCAGGGGCCCCATCGGGTGTGACATCGGCGGCTTTATCCTCGGTGCTGTTGGGGACCCCAGGATCGGATAGCGGATCCGGACAGGCACCGGTCCCACACAGTTGACCTCCTCTGGCACTGGGTCCGACGTCAACGCTTCCTCCACTACCGGCGCCCACTGGTGGTAGCCCCATCCTCATTCCGGATGATCCGGAGCAACATCGTACGGTGCCGACTCCGTCGGTGCCAATTAGGCCCAGATCAGTTCCTGAGCCTTATTGTGAACAGCCAGGCACAGGAGAGGAGTGGGAGGGGTCTGAGGACCCTTTGGAGTGTGAACTGGAGCATGAGCAGAACTGGTATGAAGATCTAGGGGAAGTCAGTGGACTGGACACGTCTCCAGATACTGGCATGCTCTCTCCTCCTAATGTGGCTACGGAGGAGGGAGCTTCTTATGCTATGGTGGTGCATAGGGCAGCTGAGGTCTTGGACCTAGACTTGCCCACGGTGCCAGTCAGGACGAATCTCCTGACAGAGCTGCTTCAGCCAGGGATGACTACATCAGAGCCGATGTTGCCCTTCAATGAGGCCCTAACGGACGTCCTTCTGGGAACTCAGCACATGGGCTCCTGTGAATAGGACGGTCTGCCACCGCCATAGACCTCCTCCAAACGACCCTAGTTTCCTCACCCAAGATACCACCCCGGAGAGCTTGGTGGTCCAAGCCTCCACTTCCCGTGGTGCCTTCCCTTCCGCTTCCCCGGATAGGGAATCCAAGAGGCTGGATCAGCTTGAAAAGAAAATGTTTTCTTCCTCCAGCCTGGCATTGAGGTCAGTAAACACCTCTTGCCTATTGGGCCGTTTTTCCCATACTTTATGGGATACGATGGCACAGGTGCTGCCCCAGGTCCCGGAGGGTGTACAGGACACTCTCACACAGGCTGTCTAGGATGGGAGAGATGCAGCTAAGTTTACAATCAGATGTGGATTGGACACAACCGACTCGCTGGGTAGAGCGATTGCATTGACACTGGCCCTACGTCGCCACGCCTGGCTACCTTCGACTGGCTTTTCAGGGGATGTCCAGTCTAGTTTGATGGACATGCCCTTTGATGGCTCTCGCCTTTTTGGTGAGAAGGCAGACTCCATGTTTGAGAGGTTCAAGGATTCTCGAGCTACGACCAGATCCTTAGGCCTCTCAGCTCATCAGCAGTCTGTCTTCAGTCCCTTTCGAGGCTTCGGAAGGGGCGTGGTACCATGCCAACCACAACTCAGCCACATCCCAGGAGAGGACATGGCCGTTGTACCGTCAGACCCAGAGGGTATGGCCAGTGGTCAGCCACCACACAGCCCCCCTCCACTGCGCTCAAGCCCTCCTAGTGTGGTTCTGCAGGACCATGTCCATCCAGTTGGAGGGAGGATTCAGTTTTAAATCCCTCATTGGCATTCCATCACAGCGGACAAATGGGTCTTGCAGATCATATGGAAGAGCTATTTCCTCCCCTTCCAGTCTTTCCCTCCTTCTATCCCTCCGACAAAAGAACTGCTGATGGAGGACCATTTGGTTTTCCTCCCCGAGGAAGTTTTGGCTCTCTTGGCCAAGGGAGCTATAGAAAGGGTTCCAATGTCAGAACCAGGCAGTGGTTGTTATTCCTGCTACTTTCTGATTCCCAAAAAGAACAAGGGCCTTCGCCCTATCCTGGATTTAAGGGACGTCAATCTCTTCCTCAAGAAGGAGAAATTCAAGATGCTCACTCCTGCTCAGGTCTCTTGCTCAGGTCTTGTCTGCCCTAGACCAAGGAGACTGGATGGTAGTGTTGGACTTGCAGGATGCGTATTTTCACATCCCCATCCTGCCTGCCCACAGGCGTTACTTGCGGTTCAAGGTGGGCCATGAGCACTCAGTTTACTGTGCTCCCCATCGGTCTCACCAGTGCCCCTCGGGTGTTCAACAAAGTGATGGCGATGGTGGCAACTCATCTGCGCAGGTTAGGGATTTCAGTCTTCCCCTACCTAGACGATTGGCTGTTGAAGGCTCCTAAGCCCTAGGCTCTCGTCACCCATCTCCATACAACGGCGGCCCTCCTGTATTCACTGGGGTTCACTATAAATGTGCCGAAGTCACACCTGACTCCCTCTCAGAAGCTCACTTTCATCTGAGCTGTTCTGGACAGAGTGCAGTATCGGACCTATCCTCCCAAGCAGCGAGTCCAGGATATTCCGTTTATAACACCGATGTTTCGGCCTCTATCCTGGATGTCGGTGAGACAGACTCTGAGGCTGTTGGGACTCATGGCTTCCTGCATCCTATGGGTAAAGCATGCCAGATAGCATATGAGGGTCTTCAGTGGGACCTGAAGTTCCAATGGGCACAGCATCAGGGGAATCTTACCGACGTGGTTCAGATCTCGGAGGGAACTGCAAAGGATCTGCAGTGGTGGTTAGTGAACTGCGATTGGGTCAAAGGCAGACTCCTCTCCCTTCCCCAACCAGATCTCACAGTATTGACAGATGCGTCACTTCTGGGATGGGACGGCCATCTGGGAGAGGTGGAGATCAGAGGTCGCTGGTCGCTGGTCTCTGGCGGAATCCAGGCTCCATATCAACTTGTTGGAGCTTCGGGCAATCCGACTAGCATTAAAAGCATTTGTTCCTGTTGTGAAATGGAAGGTAGTGCAGGTGTTCACGGACAACACTACCGCAATGTAGTACTGCAACAAGCAGGGCGGTGTGGGGTCGTGGACCGTTTGTCAAGAGGCTCTGCATCTCTGGACATGGCTGGAACAACAGGGCATAACCCTGGGGTTCAATACCTGGCAGGTTCTCTGAACGCCAGGGCGGACAAACTCAGCCGACGATGCTTAGCGGATCACAAATGGTATCTCCATCTGGTGGTGTAAGGACTTTTTCAACAGTGGGGGGAGCCTTGGTTAGATCTGTTCACCTATGTAGAGAACGCCTAATCTCAGCAGTTTTGCGCGTTTGAGTTTCCAAGGGTGCCATCGCCAGGTGACACTTTTCGTCGCAAGTGGAGTTCAGGCCTCCTGTACGCCTTTCCGCCCATACCACTTCTGCCCAGAGTTCTCAAGAAAATCAAGAACGACCGGACCCAAGTAATCCTAGCGGCTCCGGATTGGGCACGGATAGTCTGGTATCCAGAGCTTCTCAAGTTGAGCATCAGTCCTCCAATCACGTTGCCTCTTCTAGAGGATCTTCTGTTGCAGCAGAATGGGAAGGTTCTCCGCCCAAACCTGTCAACTTTGCGGCTTCATGCGTGGAGGTTGAGTGGCGACAGTTGATGGTTTATGACCTCCCTCCCGAAGTCTGTGATGTCATTCTGGCAGCCAGGCGTCCCTCTACTAAGTCGATTTACGCCTGCTGGTCGAAACATTTTGTTTCATATTGTACAGAGAGGTCGATTGATCCTCTTTCTTCTTCTCTATCTAATGTCCTTTTATTATTCTTTCACTCGCCCAACAGGGTTCCTCCTTAGGGACTCTTAAGGCCTATCTTGCTGCCTTATCGGCTTTTCTACGCTTGCCCGACCAACCATCTTTGTTCAAGTCTCCTGTTGTACAGAGATTCTTATAAGTGCTCGTGCATATGTTTCCACCTGTGCCTTTTGTCATGCTCCAGTGGGATCTTAATCTTATACTTAATTTTCTAATGTGTGCTACTTTTGAGCCTTTACATAACTGTCCGCTCCGGCTGCTCAAAACAGCCTTTCTGTGGCAATTACATCTGCCACAAGAGTGAGTGATTTGCAGGCTTTATCATCAAAACCACCATATCTCACGATATATCTTGATAAAGTAGTCCTCAGAACTCGTGCTCCTTCCCTTCCCAAGGTGGTGACCCCTTTTCATCTGGGTCAAAATATCACCCTGCGCACCTTCTTTGCACCACCGTATCCCTCTAAGGAAGAGGAGCGTCTCCATCAGCTGGACCCAAAAAGAGCCTTATCGTTCTACCTTGACCGCACAAAAGAGTTCCGGGTGGATGACCAACTCTTTGCAGGATATGTTGGTGCAAAGAAGGGTCGGGCAGTGTGGAAACTGGCCATTTCGCACTTGGTCATTCTCTATATAAAGATTTGCTACGCTTTAGCCAGCAAGCAGCCTCCAGAGGGCTTGAGGGCTCACTCCACCAGAGGAAAAACTCCTACCACTGCGTTAGCTCGTGGCGTGGCGGTACATGATGTTTGGCAAGCAGCAACATGGGCTTCCTTGCACACGTTTGCAAGACCCTACTGCCTGGACAGCCAGGTGAGGAGAGAGGGGCATTTTGCCCGCTCGATCCTGCAGGACTTCCTGGTGTGAGATATATCCTTGCGACCCACCACCAGGATTATAGCTTGGGTATCTATTCTAAGGTAGGGAATCTGCTGGTAGAAGTCTCTATCAGATGAACAAGTTACTTACCTTCGGTAACGAATTATCTGGTAGAGACTCTATCTAGCTGCAGATTCCTTACACCCACCCAGGCCTCTCCGCATCATGTTTTTGTATTTTTGCCTTCCTTAAGGGCATGTCTTTTTCTTCAAACAATCAAGTGGAAAACTCAAATGTTTGTTGGTTCTTCCATGACTCTGCACTTCTGGCGTGGGAAGTTGTGGAAAGAACTGACGTACACGCTCCGGGGTGGTGCCTATATAGAAGACTGTGACATCACAGAAGGCTCCAGTGATGCTGACGACGCCACACGGAGCTAGACGATTCACGCGGATCTGAACGACGCCAGCCGACAGCGTCCGCAGGGTAATGCTCAGCAGAAAAATTCCGGATTCAAAGCTGTCGCCAGGGAATTCTAAGGTAAGAAATCTGCAGCTAGATAGAGTCTCTACCAGATAATTCATTACGGAAGGTAAGTAACTTGTTCTTTAGGAGCATACAGTGAAGCAAACAATTGTGCAATGTAATGTTAGAGCATAGAGTGGCACAGATTGTAGTAGAGACATGTAGAGTGTAGCTGTATAGAATGGAGTAGAGTGTGGTGCAGTGGGGGGATGTAGAGTGAAGTGTTGTAGAGTACCGTAGGATAAAGAGTTGTGAACTGGAGTAGAGTGAACTGAAGTCCAGTGGAGTGGCGTAGCAGCTTGGAGTAGCGAGCTCTAGAACACAGTGGCATAGTATAGAGTGGAGTTAAGTACTGTGGAGTGGTGGGTGCTACAGTGAAGTGGAGCAGACGGGTGTGTTATGGAGTGTCAGAAAGTGTCATATAATGGAGTAGAGTAGTGTCACAGAGTGGATGAAAGTGTTGTATAGTGTAATAGCTCTGAAGAGAATTTGAGCTGGAGCAGTCAGGAGAGATAATGACTATTTATGGTAGTATAGCAGAGAGTTCAGGTTTTCCATATCTAAACAATACACTGATCACATGGCCATGGATGCATTCCACCAAGGTATGCATCCTTGCATATTGCTGTTCTAGGCCAAGTGGCCAGTATATCAGGTGTGCACCTATTTGTATGTCCTGAGCTAGTGTCATGGAGCTAGGCCGATGCTGTGATGGTATTTAACTTGATGCCCCTGAATATGCAACATATGTACATCATGACACGTGTGGACACTGGGCCCAATTAATGGCAGACGTCAATGTTCCCACATGGCCAATACAAACTAATCCCCAAATATATAACAGCTTGCTTCTGTATCAAGTGAAAGAGTGTCAATTATGAGACGAAACCTCACATAGTCAGTTAGCAACTACACATGGACTGTTAGAAGGGAGAACGAGGCCACACCAGCCTATACCTGTTCATTAGATAACCTGTGAATATGTTTTTCAGCAATTTACATAATCGTCAATATATAGATTTGTCAGAAACCTCACCATGTTTCAGAAGCCTATATTTCCATACATAATAGACAAAATCAAAGTGTCTCGTAATCGAGGCCATGTCACTTGCAGATGAAGAAGTCAAGTTTTTTTCAGAGTAATCTCAATGAACGAAATGGTGGAGGAGAAATTGGGTCCCCTACCTTGCATTATGGACTTGATAACCCCTTCTCTCCATGGTATCACTAGCTTTTCCCTTACCTGACTTCCTCCTCTAAAGGTGATATAGCTTTGATTACGTGACACTATCTATCTATATAGAGTGATGATTATGTAAAATGCTGATGGGCGTTGCTCTGCCATTTGTTGGTATTTCAGAGACCACTTTAACCCTATCACAATAATTGGAAAATGTAATCTAGGATCAAAGGACCATGTTCTACCAGACTGATGGAGAAGTAATAGTTATGCATGCTCATTTAATCTCTTCAAAACGGTACACATACTCCATATATCCATGCATGATAATCACAACCTATGCTGGCTATGGGATTAAGGAAATTCTTTTTTTCCAAAAAACAATGACAACTAAAGTTTTAAACATACAACACAGCTAAAAAACATGAAGGATTTAAACAGATGATAACTCAATTTCAAGCAGCAGGTGTGCAAGCATCCTTGTTTTAACAAACTAAACTGAAAGTGATATAAAACAACAAACGCACAACATGTCCTCCAGGTGGAGGTGGATGCTGCAGCATAAAAAGGGCAAGGTGAATTGCAAGTGGAAATGTAATGTAATGACAAGCCTATCGAAGTACTATGAACTTTCATATGTCTTTGATCAAATAATGAGTTTTGATGTTGATTAAGTAAGTTAGAATGTATTTGGCCATAACTAAGCACGTAGTATGATGATATTGAAAGTGGTAATTTAGAACATAAATTGTTTAAATAACAAACAGAAAAATAAATTAGCGACGGGTTGATGAAGGAACCCTGATATAATTCTTATACAGGAAACAAAAATTAAAATATTTTTACTAGACTCTGGATTGGATTAGTCATACATTTGCATCCTTCTACCATACAGCACGTAAATGTGTTGCTATATTTTGTAAAAGTGGTCTTAATCTGGAATTATTTCAGTCAGTATCTGATCGATTGGTTTGTGCAGAGGCTCTGATTTTTTAATTCAATATTTACAGCTGTAATTGTTAAGGACCCATTGCACATGGCAATCAACTGTTACAAGGTCTTATGATCTTACTAATGAAATCGACAGGTGATATGATATTAGAGAAGGATTTACTTTTTTACAGCCTGTCAACCCGAATTCCAAAAAAAAAGGCAAAATCCAAAATAAACTAAAAACTCTAAATTTATTTGATAATTTTAGGGAAGAACTATGCTTACTTAATAAATCCTTGGAGAGTGGAAAAACCAACAATGAGACAATGACCGTTCTACTCTAAAATATTTAATTCTGCTGCATCACTATGGGGCTCATTCCAAGTCCGGCGGGCGGCGGGCCCCTGCCCCCCGGGCGGAAACCGCCCAAAGACCGCACCGCGGTCAAATGACCGCGGGGGTCATTTAGACTTTCCCGCTGGGCCGGCGGGTGATCTCCAGAAGATCGCCCGCCGGCCCAGCGGGAAAGCCCCTGCAACGAGGAAGCCGGCTCCGAATGGAGCCGGCTGAGTTGCAGGGGTGCGACGGGTGCAGTAGCACCCGTAGCGATTTGAAAATCATGATGGGGCCCTGTTAGGGGGCCCCTGCACTGCCCATGCCATAGGCATGGGCAGTGCAGGGGCCCCCAGGGGACCCACGACACCCGTTCCCGCCATCCTGTTCCTGGCGGGTTTTACCGCCAGGAACAGGCTGGCGGGAAGGGGGTCGGAATCCCCATGGCGGCGCTGCAAGCAGCGCCGCCATGGAGGATTCCCTGGGCCAGGGGAAAACCGGCGGGAAACCGCCGGTTCCCCTTTTCTGACCGCGGCTTTAACGCCGCGGTCAGAATAGCCCTGGAAGCACCGCCAGCCTGTTGGCGGTGCTTCCGTTGCCCTCCACCCTGGCGGTTTCAAACCGCCAGGGTCGGAATGAGGGCCTATATGATTTTAAATATGACAAAGGGCCGCACCTTATGGAGGGCAACCATGTATTGTCTATAAGAGAGCACATGGCGCCAGACTGTGAAGCTGGTGTCTTTACTGCTCACAGTTTTTCACTCCAAAGTTAAACCGGCCCACATTGTTGATCGCACAAGTCAATGTATTGATTACTTTACATTACTACAAACTCAATGAGTGGCCCAATCTGACTCACATGTTGGTTGAATGGTCAGATGACGTGGTCCTCGGGAGACCCTTAAATACATATGGGGTTGAAACATCGACATGCCCCCCCCCCATGGTTTTCGTTTGAATTTATATCAGTAGGGACTGTGAGTTATCTACAGCCATCCAAGAGTGAAATCGACGAATATTGTGCAAAGCCCGGGGCGGGGGTTGTTCTACAGTGTTGTAATGTATGTGTGTTTCTATGATTTCTTTCACGTTTGAGACCTGCGTTGTCTGCGCTTGGTTCACTTATTCATCATTACTACATATAACTTGCCAATATATGAAATTGACAGAAAACTATCACCAGACCATTGTTGTTCCTTCTGGTCTCCATTGTTTCGCAACATTTATTGACTGCAAAAGAAATGTGTATGTGTTTTTAGTTATTGGAATCCTCTACATAATTAAGAGGTCAACAAGCTTGAATGAGCTTCACAGGACTAATGTGCATATTTTATATGTTGACTCTGGTTCCTGTTGGCAAATAAGGTTGTCCTTGTCTTATGTTATACCTATACCTCAAATGGCTAAACGTAATTTACATGCAGTTTGCCATATTTTATATTCCAAGGTCGATGAGCAAATCATTAATTGATAAGATTAAGGCATTCACAGAATTAGGTGGATATAAATTCAGACACTACTTTTTAACACTCCTGTAGTATCTAAGAAAAAGTTATAAAGTGAGAGTTGTTGTTAGGTGTTATATATGTTTCCCATACCTATGATGATTTATTTACATTGACTTATAGCCCATTGATTTTTAAAACACAGGAGGCTATTCACAAAGCTAAATCTACACATATAATTTTACCACTATTAAATTTACTCTTACAGTTTTGAATAATTTTACTACTTTGTCACAAAATCAGAGTGTAAAGGGGTGGAACCAAATATACAAGTACAAAGTTACTACTGGAAGCTCTGACCTGGAGTAAACCTACTATAATTTGGAGGCCCTTTTGGTTGCAGTAACCTTAGTTGCAGTTTTGGAGCAGCAAATTGGCTTACTCTTTTGTGGAAGGGTGCATAGATCTCACTAAACTCTTTAATAACCCTCCATAAATCCCTCCTTATTCCTCTCTAAACTCCTTCCATTTAGTAGTAAGTATGTCCTTTTTGCCAGATAGTCGTCCTGGTCCCACACACATTTCCTAGTATGTAATAAGCTTACATGTGTAACAATCTCCCCGCAGAAAAATAGGAGACATGGAAATAAAGATTTGCATTTGTAGGTTTGTGAACTGCATTTTGTAGTAAGTATTACTACTGCAGTACTAGTTTACATACTGCAAAATGCAGTTTGTTATTAAACAACAGTCTCAGCTTCTTTCTAAAATAGGCAGAGTAGCCTTATTTAAGTTTTGTTATGCAGATTTGAGAGCGCATAGCCAACTGCGAGGGTATCCTAATGCTGAGCAGGTGAGAGTCTAGCCACACCTAGGGTCTAGTGGGACTTATCGAAAAGACAGGTCTTCAGCTTTTTGCTGATTTCAAGAAGTGAGGAGAAAACGCTTATGCATAATGCCAGGTCCTTCCATTCTTTAGAAGACATGTAGGCATGGCAGCTATGCAGACAGTGCGCTTTCCGAGGGTGTTTGTGTGCAACAGCATTGGCCTTAGCTCCCAGTGTCACCAAAAAGATGTAATAAAGTACTTATATTATTAGTTTTAAAAAAAAGATTTGGTTTGTTGGTTTAGAGTTTTTTGTAGTTGTTTAGGTTATTGGTAGGTTTGTATCTATTTTAAAGTATGGATTTGGCTATCATTTCTGAGGAGGCTACTCTTTTGTTTTTTATGAAGAGTTTGACTTACATTCTTTTAGTTTGTCTGGTAAGTTTAGGGCCAATATCGATAACAGATTGTTTTATTCTTAGTTCTTGGTAGCTTTACTATTTTTTCAATGCTCCGATATATTTGTATAATGCAGTTTGAGTTCTGCCTAGTGTCGAATGGAAAGCCTTGTGGTATCCTTCCACTGCGTTGCTTGTTTTGACTTCCTGTGCCAGAGTCCTGTCAGAGACGTTCCGTCATGGTATCTCGAATTTGGCTTGGTGCCTGTGTCCTGACCCAAGTGTCTTCAAAGTAGTCCATTAGGGGACTAGGTTTGTCTTCATTTTGTTGGTAGAAAGTGCTCTCTATTAGTAAGTTATAGTGGTTGACTATCTCTGTGACAGGGATGTAGGCTAGTGCTATAATTTTTTTGAAGGTGAATTGCTTGTTAGTGGAACATTATACACTTAGGGCCTCATTACGAGGCTGGTGTGTCAACCGTTGGCCCACCAACCCCATTGAGAGGAGACCACCGCAGAGCTGGCAGTCTCGCCCCAGGCTCATTATGAGGTTTCCACTTTGCTGACCGGCCGAATCCTTTGAAATTAGCCAAGTGGAAACCGTGCAGTGGTATTGTCTTTAGTTCCTCATGGAGCCGAGGCAAATTTCCTCGCACAGAGGGTGCCCCCAGCATCCTCGGAATGGGCACTGTCAGTTGTAGCAGACAGTGCGCATTCCGAGGGTGCAGGGCAGGGAAGCCCCTGAACTGCCCATGACACGGTCTGGGCAATGCAGGCGCCCTCTCTGTGGCCCCCCAGCACTGGGTTTCCACCAGCTTTTTCATGATGGGGTCCCTGCCATGGAGAGGCTGGCCCGGCGGTACTGAACTCAGTGATGTTGTGGCAGACCACGACTCCGACTGCCATCAGCCTGTCGGGAACCATGTTCCTGGAGGGGACAGCGGTCTGCTAGGTCATAATGTGGTGGTCAGACCGCCTTGAATGCGGCGGTCGACCACCACCGCAGAATTGGAGGTCCTCGGACCACCAATTTCATAATGAGCCTTAGTGTAGATTTTTGGAGGTGTTGCCATATACTTTTCTTAACGTGATAGTAACAGCCTTTTATGGCTGTGTGGGGGCATATCTTTAGAATTGTTTGAATCATGGCTTGTTCAAAGTCTCTGATTATTTTTGGGGGTACTAGTTATTTGTTTGCTGTTTTAAATAGTTTAGGAGTTCATAGTAGGTGCTGCTTTGTTTATTTGGGAGTAAAGCATATATGAAAAGGATATTGGTGTGTTGATATTCATCATGTAGGTTGTGTAAAAGAGAGAATGGTTTGGGACACATTTTCCTGGTCCTATCCAACATTAAGGTTTGACACTGGTTAAGTTTCATTAAGGACTATGATTTTTTTTAAAATTTAGTTTATGATGTAAAAGGAATGTTTCCTCTTTCTCTGTAATTGTTAAATGGTCAGATATGTGTATGTCTTAGTAACTTCTAAGAATAGGTGGGATATCTCTGGTGCTTTTTTAGTGCATGCAATTAGACATTTTAAAAGTGGGAATAGGTGGCAGTTGGCCTGTTATGTGTTTGGGGACAGGGCCCGATTACGAGTTTATGGGTTGGCCTGCCAGACCGCCATGTTAGCAGTCCCAAAAAGACTGCTGTGCTGGTGGTACCCAGACTGCTGTAATACAATAAAAACAGGCAGAACAGCCACCCGTCAAGCAAAAAAGCCAGACTGCCAGTGGCGTGGTGGCCTTGTATCTAGGTGGTCTGACCTCCAGCGCCATCAGTGCCACGGCCAACCATTAAGCCTATTACATACACACAGTCACCGTGACAGTCGACCACCACAGTACTCGTCCAGCAAAGTAACAGACAAGTTCACATTGGATGAATTAAAAAACAACACAGCTGACACACATTGGTCCAGTGGACACACCTGCAGATCATGGAAAAAAACACACCCCTTCACAGACCACAATCTTTTGCATTTCCACAGGGAGCCAAAGAACCCCAAGCACTTTTTATTGCATATTATAGATTAGGCACCTATGTTTCACCATCCCATAGAACACACTGCACACACTTTTGTCCATTCACTCCTCATTCATACTTCCCCTGTTAAGTAAGTCCTTGTCACCCACTTTAGTTGTCCACCATGTCACTTTCTAAAAATCCCTGTTTTTCCAAAGATGAGTTGAGTCATTGTGGATGAAATCATAGGAGTACAGCAAAAATTGTTTGGAGCCCAAGTCCAGCACATTCCTCTCAATAGGAAAATGGAACTGTGGCAAAGGGTCCTCGACAGAGTGAATGCTGTAGGCATCACCTTGCGCACAAAGGAGGACATTAGGAAGAGGAAGAATGACCTGAGGGTCAAGGTGCATTCCCTGGTCTCCTAGCAGGAGTGAGCAGCCAACAAGACTAGCGGTGGCCCTCCCAGTGCCCCATTAAGACTCTTTCCCTGGGAAGAAAAGGTCTTGGCAATCCTGCATCCTGAGGGCTTGACAGGAATACCTGGGGGAGTGAAGTCTTGTAAGTTACAACACAACAACTGCAATGTCCTGCATGCTCACAGCTCAGCTTTTGCCACTGTATTGTTCATGTACTGAACCAACATTCAATACCCAGAGTACCTGAGTTTTAACTCTGTAAATGTGTATTAATGGACCCAACATCACAGCCACCAAGGCCCATCACATGCCATTTGCCCAAATGGTGCCTGTAAATCTAACAATATAAAAAAAAAACATTGCAGTATTCATGGTATGTTTCAAAATGCAAACATATGCTCAAACCTAAATGCAGTCTGCCTACAGACAAGTAAGACCCAACATTTGTCAAGTGTTGAGGAGTGGAGGGAGTGACTGGACTGCAAAACTCCAACCACCATCCCAGTGGCCCAAATATACCTGTTTTGTAACTCTCAATTGAAGTGTACTCACCTGTGAGGATACCATATGAATAGTGTGTGCAGTAGAGAGAGTGACCTGACTGCAATTCTCAGGAGGCCTTGTGTCTGTAACTCCAACCACCATCCCAGTGTTCACTTGTCCAACTACACCTGTTCGGTAACTCTCAATTGAAGTGTACTCACCTGTGAAGATACCATTTGTATAGTGTGGGAAGTAGAGAGAGTGACCTGACTGCAACTCCAAAGAGTTGGTGTTTGGCATTACAGACAGAAGGAGGCCTTGTGTCTGTAACACCAAACACCAGGCCATTGTTCATGTGCCTAAATATCCCTGTTTGGTAACTGTCAATTAAAATTTACTGACCTGGGAGTGAGCAATATACAGATCATGCTCAACTCAGAGACGTGTATGTCTACCTAGCACCATCTTGACCTGCTAACCCAAGATGAAAATATTGAGGACAGGAATGACACCTTACCATGTTTGTCCAACAGGTATTCCTAATGCCTCAAGCTGCGTCACCAGATTGGTATCGGCAGCAGACAAATTGACACATCACTGTGCACATGATGACTCAAGTGAGATAATCAACAAAGTCCTGTGTTTGCCTGTATCTCACTCCACTAGACCTCCAAATTGTCAAAGCCAAATATTGCCTACACACTGTGTTGGCTTGGCTTCACCGTTGGCAAGATGTCATTTTCAGTCCATCTTCCAATGTGAAACTGATCTGCACATCTCATGAGCTGCTTGAGTCAAATAGTTTAGGCATGCTTCACACATGCCATGTCAAACACCCTAATACCATGGTAACTTGGCACAATAGGATAACCTACACTTTATGAATGTCCAATGTCTGTGCTGACTGTAACACAAAGCCTTTGGAGGTGGATGTCAAACTTCAACCAGTAACATTATATGTTCTTCATCAACAGGTTGAGCTGCCACTGGCGGCTACAGAACAGATGACCACTACCCCCCTGGATGAAGCTGTCAGCGATGACAAAACTCCTGGACTTCTGGATGAAGGAGGAAGGTCCTGGCTCACCTGGAAAACCTGGTCAGACGGCAACAGTGAGTCTCACTGTACCCACAATGTCACCTCCTAGCCCTGTTGCTTCAACATCCCAGTCAATGATGCACCCCCAACCTGTGTACCTAGCACAGTTTCCACCACCTTGTGCCCCCCAGTCCTGGATCCTGAGGTGCAACTCAACACTCCAGACACTGAGGGTCCAGGACCAAGTTGGAGAGTGCACCCTGTGCCAAGGGCACAGGCTTGTGGGGGTGGGATGCATGGGAGTGATTCTGTTGGCCTGCAGAGTGAGGCCACTGAGGCTGCTGTCTGCCAAGACACCATCAGCCACATCACAGGGGTTTATCAAGAGTCCCAAGGGGTGATGGATAAGGTGTTGACTGAACTCCGGGACATTAAGCAGTTGCAGAGGGTCATGATTGACGAAATGGATGTCCATAATACCAAAGTGGGCATTCTAACGGGGGTGCTGCAGGAGATTAGCAACACACTGATCAGGGCTTTAGTCCCAACATCTATCCCTTCCTGTGTGGCAAGTTCATTGTGCCAAACTACATCTGTGGCAGACACAGGAAGGAAGGCCCTGACAGAGGCACAAACAACTGCAGCAGCTAATTCCTCTGCAGCAGCTGATCCCCCACCCCTCGCAAGCAAGGACGTCCCTTCAAGAATTCAGGAGGTGCGAATAACAAGACACCCACCACTGCCAGCAAGAATCCTCTTCCTTAATGTCTTCCTTTGTGTGTTGCACATTCACTCTGTGGATTGATCCTGAAGCACTTTCCATTTCCAATGGGAGGAATGCTCTGGACTTTGGACTTCCAATGTTGTGGCATCCACTCCAATGATTTCATTCCCCCTGATCGACCCCTTCACATTTGAATTTTTGTTGAGTCATGTCACATATATTTTCTGTTAGTTGTAGCTTCCCAATAAATTCACCCGTCACTTACTCATTGTCTGTTGTCTTTTATTTCATATTTTGCCATGTAGCTATGTCAGACCATGTCAACCATTCAAGATGGGATATGTTGCATGTAGACAGTGTCCAGCTCAGGATTACAACCATTCCACACAAACACATACATACAAGTGTCTTGTCAAAGAAGAAATTGTATTACATTGTTCAGCACATAGGCTGTCAATATATCAGAAATATAGCAAATCCTACAAGACGGAATTATTCTGGGTAAAAGAACATATTTACAGGTACAGACCTCTAGAGCATGTAAGGAAGGGATTTGTCAGACATTTTCCTATAGAATAAGCAAACATTAAAGTGGTTGATATCATCAGCTGTAGCCATATTGCCTACCACACCAAAGTAATCTATCATCATATAATGCAAGACTCAGACAGATGGTAGTGCAACAGTTTCTGATCACAGGGTCATTGCAGTCCAGTGCTCATGCATCTGGTGATATGCCACAAACATATGTCAGTGATTTGGCACAGACACTTTGGCCTACAATGTTGAAACACATTAACAGCTGCATACATGCCATACCAAAAAGTGCTTAGTTAATGTGAAGAATAATTTACATGGTTGTGGCCTACACCTACATATTTTCTGACCACTTGATGACACACATGATGCATCAGGGCCAACATAGGTTAAGAAACAAGTCCAATGGAGTCTTCTAAACGTCCATCCTATTACAGTGCAAGCTGTCTTGGTTCAGGTCTTCAACATCCAAACTCTGTGACCTACATTCCCTGTAAAAATTCATGCCCACTTTGTTTGTCAGAACAGCATCACCTACCTGCCAATGTCACAAATCTGAAAAGCTCACATGAAGATGTCATGGTGAAGGTAACTGAACAAAGAACAAATCAAGGAGTATAGGCATGAAACCATACATATGACACAAGTCACAATGCAACATTATCAAGGTGGGGTCGTGTCTAAAGCTATCTCATCAAACAGCATGTGGCTGATTTTGCCTCAGTATCCCTAATTATTTCAAAGAATAAACTTCAAAGATTCTCGCAACTACAATACATTGTACAGTCATATTCATGACATCACATAACATACTTACACTTATGAGAAGAAGCTGTCAATGAGATCTTGTTGCAAGGCAGCTCCTTTCTCTTCACCACTGTCATCATCATTTGGCATTTCAGGATTCTCACCCGGTGGCACTGCAGGCTGCTCCTCCTCTGGGATGTATGGGATATTCTTCCGCAGGGCGATGTTGTGGAGCATGCAGCATACCACAGTGATCTGACACACTTTCCCAGGGTGAATAGAGGAGGGCTCCACCAGTCCTGTCCAGACAGCGGAATCTGGTCTTCAGGAGCCCAAAAGCCCGCTCCACTGCGCACGTGTTTTTCCATCGGCCTGCATTGATACAGATTTCCCCTGACATAGTTGGATTCCTCAGCGGCATCAATAACCAGGGACGATTTGCTTATGCTGAGTCTCATGTTTAGGAATGGGACATAAGAGCAGCAATGAGTCACTCACCTCATGATTGTAGCAACTGACATTGCTCACACACAATCAGGACAGATGTGACTTACCAACCAGCCAGACACTCTCTGGTTGCAGTTGTGACATCAGCTGGATTATGGTGATGTTCCGCATTATAAAGGAATCATGCGCTGATCTGGGAAAACCGCCACAGACATTTGAAATATGGAGAACAGATAAACAGACAACTTCTACATTGATAGAATGGGCATTTTTCCAATTGTGATATGTGTGCTATCAATGGCTCCCACCACACGTGGGAGGTGGGCAAAACAATAGAAGTTAGCCTTCACATTGCGTAAACCCTCACTTTGGGACATACCATTAAATATGGCCACTGTATGTTGGAAGGACCCTGTGGCCAGGAAGTGTAATAATGCCATGATTTGAACAATGGATGGTATGCAAGTTGGATTACTGGTTTTAGTCATCAGATCTGGTTCCAGCTGACGGCATGAGTCCACTATCGTTTGCCTATTCAGACTGTGCGGTTGTATTATGTGGAGTTCCTCCATGGTTTGAGGGTCTGGCAATGGAGGGTACACTGGAGCTTGTTGTATTCTCCCTTTCCCAGGGTACCTTTTTTTGAAAATACATGAGTGGGAGCATTAGTCATTGCGTCTACACCAACATACTTGATGTATTCCCACAAAATCATGTGACAAAGCATTTCAGACTGAAAATACATTATAACCAGTACACATCACAGCTGTCAACCACACAAGGGTCAAATGTGACCCCATGTTGACAAAACAAGTGTCCACAACATGGATGGCAACATCCAACTATCTGCTACTCAATTGCCCCTTGAAATGTAACAGTCTTTTCCGACCACCAAAAATACCATCAGCAGTGTTGGACAGTGCAGTGCCGTCATATGCCATCTGTGTCCTGCAACACACTACACCAGACAACAAGACTGATTTAAGATGTGTATGATGATTCTACACATGTATTGTTGTTGTGACATATTTAACAGGGCAATATATTGTATTTCCAAGATTTTCCAAAATGGCAGATGCCTGACCTACTACACTGGTCATTAGGAACCACCCCCCGGGGGATGTCGTTCACGTGGTGGGTGGGACTAACCATGGTGGACAAAGCCATAGGCTAATGTTGTTGCCTGTGGTGGTCGCGGATAATGGCTGTGGCCATCGGTGGTAATGACCGCGTACATGGCATACATGTATGCCACGTTTTGCAAAATCAGTCACTTGACTCCTGCCATCAACACCTCCACCACTTTAGCTGCTGTGTGCCGCCTCTGGGGGCAATCATGCCATGGATAGCAGGTGAAAGAGCCCCTGGCTTCTCTCCACAGGAACTGGAGGAGCTCTTAAACCAGGTCCTCCCGCTGTATGGTCAGCTCTGTGATTCACTAGAGGAGCAGGTAAAACTCTCATAGGCATAATTGACTCTATTCAACACCATCCTTTCCCTCCTCACAGGCTACAATGTACCCCTTGCGTGCCTGTTGTTGTAGGTTGTGTGGCATCATTGGGATGTACATGGTGCAGGTGTTAGAGAAAAGTGCTACATGTTTTGGACATTCACATTGTGTTGTGTGATGTGTTTTGAGGCCTAGATCCTTCTTGTGTTGGATGTATATATCTAGGCAAGGAGACTTTACTGCCATACAATGTCATTTCTTTGGATATGATGGTTGTAAATGTCACACAACCTGTATGTGCATGACAGCATGAGTTGTGTATGCATCTTGTTTGAGTCATTGAAGGATATTGTAAGCAATGTGTATTGTCCCACAGATCTTTCACTCCACATCTGGCCTTGCCAAACTGTTATTTGAGGGGCATATCATGACTCACTGTGCCCTCCAGGATATCAACATGCCACATTGATGATTGCCACATGATGTACTGTCATGAATGGAAGTGATGGAAGCTTGAGTGTCATGTAGGTTATGTATGCTCAGCCTGCGGAGATCACTGCCTGTCAAATTTATCCTCCAGTATGGGACATTCTCCAGGGTGTGGGAGAGTCACTGTGGCTCTGCACTGTGATACTGTGCCCACTCCCTATAGACCTTCAGATCCTGTCATTTAGTCAATATGACGCTGTAGTGGCAAAGTTTACCCTGAAAGCCTCAGTCCATTGACTAGATTAGGAATGGGTATAGAGATAAATCTCTGAACTAGTCAATATGTGCATTTTTCATCATTGTCAATGCGTGTCTTTGCCCCATGACAGGTCCCTTACTCCTACAGCTCTGTCATTTTCGGTAATCTCTTCAAGTCCTCAAGTTGAAATATCTTTGGTAAAACTATCCCCAAGTAACACGTGCCATACCATCCACTTGGAAGACGGTAGTAAGCATTTGACCCACAAGTGTAATAAATTCCAGATATCTCTGGATCCTGTCCATTCAACATAAATGTCCACTTACTCTGAAACAAAAACACATGTCTACACTCACTCGTTTCCACAAAAAAACGTATCAGTACTAGATTTAGGTCTACATATACAAAGCTTTCCTATGTGTTGTGCATCTAAAGCTAACATCCCTTGTGTTTTTATTTCACTAAATGCATAATCATTTCTAAATGTTCTTTTCTCTAAGCCTTTTTCTAACTTCTCCTTTAAAGCCTTTCTCCTGTCGTCTGTCTGATCTAAGAAGCTCTTTTCTAGTGGTGTAAGCAAGCATGTCAGATTGTTTCTATGTGCATATGCAGTGCCAAAGGTTAGTGTAGGCTCAAATAACCCTCTCACAAATTCTATAGTGTTCTGTTTAGCTACTCTACTTAAGTACTTAGTTATGGGGACAAACGAAAACACAACGTTGTATTTAGAATAGAAATAATGAATGTACTGCTGGTTAGAGAATCTTGTGAGTAGCAGACTACAACTTGTCCCATAAGTGAGGGGCAAACTATGATAGGTAACTCCTTCCTCGACTGATGAAGGAATCTGTGTGTAAACATAACAATGTCTCGCATCCATCGTCTCAACATACTCACTCAATAAACAATAAAAAACATTAGAAGAAATTTTTCTTTGTGCATTACCGACGTGCAGATATTTCTCATCTAACCTGAAGTTCTCTATTTCTGTGAGTGCAGTAGTTGTTTCTAAAGCTGAAGTAAGGATAGCTTTACTCTTGTCAAAGACAGTCATTCCCACAATCAAGCATACAATCGCCAATCCATTACTCATGTTCTTATAGCACCTATCCTTCCTACCTGGCTGGCTAATGTTTCTCATGATCTTTAATGAATCAGAAAGTAGAAGAGAAAATTATATCTATGCAGCAAAAATCAAAAACACATTTTCAATCTTCTTCAGCTAATATTTAGAGGATTCATTCTTATTTCCAGGATCTTTTAGTCAAAATCAGTAAGGTTGTCAAAAACGGTTTAGCAGCTTGTCAAATCAGGTTATCTTGTTAAATCAGGTTATCAAAAGCCTTTTCTGGTTACTTTCAAAAGTCTCTTTTCTTTTCTTTGCACTTCGCTCATTGAATAGATTCAACAGTTCAGTTCATTGGTTTCCCTCAAGGGTCAAAATATTGACCTTGAATGTCTCGATCAAAACAAAAAGACAAAAATTATCTTTGCCATTCACTTGTTGGTGCATACACCCATTCAGGTCCAGCGTACCTTCGACTTGCAATTCTATTTCTTTTCAGCTTTCGATCTCCATTCAATTCTCCTTCACTCAGATCTTCTCTCTTTGGCCTATCTACTTCCTCCTCAATAGTTGACATTGTAATTGTTTCTTGTCTCTTTGCTTGTGATTCTGGCCACTTATCTCCTCTCAGTGGACCTTTTGTTAATGCTCTTTTCCATATTGAATGTGTAACTCCTCTTGATCTGCAGGACTTTCTCTTGACGGACCCGCAACTGGTTCAGGAGGAGTCAGACCACAGTTGCTTTGATCCGCCTCAACTCCTTCCCCCTCGGGATCTGTTGTTTGCTCTGTTTGTCTCTCAAGACCGTCTACTTCTGGGGGAACCCTCTCCTGGCTAGACTCTCCTGCTGCCTCATTTGAGATTGGTTCACTTTCACTTTCCTGTAGGTCTTCTCCTTCATCTCTCACAGGAGTGGCTGACTGCTTTCGATTTGCTCAGATCCGGTCTCAGTTCCTCTTTCTCTTCTTTCCGGCTCTGAGGTTGGTCTGGTCGTTTTTTGTACTCTCAACAATTCCTCTTTATTGTCCAAAGGACATGCCACTTTTCTCGTATGGCTTGCGTGGATCCAGTTAGGAACTGCAGCACACTTCACAGCTGTGGTAGTTCTCAAAACTACCTGGAAAGGGCCTTTCCACCAAGGCTCAAAACACATCTTCCTCATGTGTTTTCTGATCATAGCCCAGTCACCCGCTCTCAGGTTGTGTCCTTGATCTTGAGACGGTTGCAGTGTGGTGGTTTCCACCTGATGAGACAAAGAGCTAACCACATCAGCCAGACCCTTGCAGTAGTTCAACAACTTATCATCCTTCATGTTCACAAGAGCATTTGCAGGAACCGCTGGCAACCTCATTGCTCTGCCCATGAGGATATCATGCGGGACAGTCCTGTCTTCCTGTCGGGTGTGTTTCCCATTGTCATCAGAACTAACAGGAGTGCGTCAGGCCATTTCAGATTCTTGAACTCACACATTTTCGCTATTCTTGATTTCAGGGTACCATTCATCTGTTTCACAAATCCTGATGCTTCAGGGCGGTAACTACAATGCAACTTCTGCTCAATGTTTAAGGCTGAACATAGTAATTTAATTACTTCATTATTGAAGTGACTTCTTCTATCTGATTCTAAAGAGATCAGAAACCCAAAACGTGGTGTCAGTTCCCTGAGCAGTAATTTTGCTACTGTGAGGCTGTCATTTCTTCATGTAGGGTAAGCTTCAATCCAATGGCTAAAGATGCAGACAATCACCAATACATATCTCAATCCTCCACACACAGCAATCTCAATAAAATCAATCTGCATTCTGGTGAATCGACCGCCTGCTCTTCCAATGTGGCTCAAATTGACCACTGTCCCTTTTTCCGCGTTCATTTATTGACAAATGGCGCAACAATGGCAAACTGCTTCAGCAACCTGTCTAAACTTTGGATTGAACAAATTCTGCTTGAACAATTGAATTATTGCATCCTCCCAACATGTGCTTGGCCATGATAATATCTAGCCATTTGAGTCTACAAGCTGTTCAGCAGTACCAATTGGCCCTCTTCTGAAATCAACATCACTGGATTCAAGCTAGCCTGGCTGATGAAGGGTGAAACCCTGAAACCGGTCCCAGGATGCTTGTTTCCAGTCCAGGGAGTACCTGGCTTGGCAGATCAGGCAGGACTGTTCCCATGAGGAACAGGGATAAGACTGATTTGCATATGGCTGGGTCCAAACTGGGGTGGCATGGTAAGCAAAAGAACGATGGATTAAACCCAGATCTGTGACTGGGGGTGAGTGTTTGCATTGTTCAGCACTCCGTCCATCATCCTTTTGTTTTGCTTCTTCTGAAATCCACAGTTCATCCTGACGCTGTATACATTTCATTTTGGCCCATGATCTTTTCTCATCCCTATCAACATTGTTTCGCAATGTATTCAGCTCTTCCAAAGTATCTATAACATGTAATGCATAACTTGGACATGTCTCATCTTCCTCAGGTAACAATTCCCACTTCTCTTTGAATGATATATAGAGTTCAATGCGCAAAACCTTGCAACTTGATCTGCATATCCATTTCCCACTGGCACAAATCTTGTGATTTCAGATGTGCACTGCATTTCACCACATCAATCTTTTCAGGCATTTGGATAGCTTGCCACAACTACTGAATTCTCTCACCATCTCTTACTGGTGAACCACAAAAGGTCAGGAAAGCTCTCTGAGACCACAACAGGACAAAATCATAAACTATTCCAAATCCATAATGGCTATCCGTATAGATGGGAACTTTAAGCTGCGCAGAAACATGGCATGCTCAAGTAGAGCTACCAGTTCCTCTACTGTAGCAGAGTATACTCCTCAAAGCCAGGACGCTTAAAGTATACCAGAAACTTGCACAAAGCAGATCCTGCTCTCATTATTCCCGTATTGTCCCTTAGACAGGAACCATCAACAAAGATAATTTGGTCATTCTCTTCCAATCGGATGTCTCTAATATCGGGTCTCGGTTTTGTGCACAGATCAGTTACTTCAAGACAGTTATGCTCAATATCTTCCAATTTTTAATTTCAATATTTTCATTTGGGAGCAAGGTTGCCAGATTAAGCACTGGACCCTAGGATGCTCGTCTCACAGCGAGTCAGCCTCACACCTGTTAGGTACTGCGTCTTTGTTTGTGTGAGTAAAACTTCAATGGAATGAGGGACCATTATAGTCAGGGGATGTCTCATCACAATGCCTTCAAACATTGCGAGGCTCTGTTTAACCGCAGTGACTGAATGCAAAAAGCCTGGTAAAGCTGCTGCAACTGGGTCCAAAGTAGCTGAAAAATATGCTACTAAGCGGTTTACACCACCATGGACTTGAGTCAAGACAGACAAAGAACATGCATCACACTCATGACAGAACAACATGAAGGTTTTTGTTGTAGTCAGGCATTCCCAAAGCCATGGCTTTGCACAAACTTTCTTTCAATTCAGAAAATGCTTTCATGCAGGCCTTATCTAATACTAGGGGATCAGTGACTTCCTTGTGAGTCAGCCTCTGCAATGGCTTTGAAATGACTGAAAATTTGGGAATCCACTGGCGGCAGTAGCCTACCATTCCCCAAAACATCCTGACATCCCTCTGTGTGGCTGGGGGACTCATCTGCAATATGACTGTGACCCTTTGTCAGTATATTTTCCTAATTCCCTTCTCGATCTGGTGACCCAAATATTTCACTTCTTTCTGACAATATTGTAGTTTAGTTGGAGATACTTTATGACCATTCTTTCCTAAATGGTTCAGTAAGACAATTGTGTCATATATGCACTCTTCCTTTGTTTTGGACGCAATCAACAAATCATCAAAGTACTGTACCAATATCGATTGGAAAGGCATTTCCAATGACGCCAGGTTTGTTTTCAAGATCTGGTTGAATATGGAAGGTGATTCAGAAAACCTTTGAGGAATTCTACACCAACAGTAGATCTAAAAATTTAAAACAGAAGAGAAATTGACTATCCTCATGAAGAGGCACAGAAAAGAATGCTTGTTACAAATCTATAACTGTGAGCCATTTAGCATCACAAGGAATCGGAAACAAAATCACGGCTGGATTTGGCACTACAGGACAACATTTAATCACAATGTCATTTATTTTCCTCAAATCTTGCACAATGCGAACTTTCCTACATGGGTTTCTTAATCCCATTATCGGTGAGTTATATGGACTGCTCAACACTTCTTTCAAAACCCCTTGGTGCACAAATTCTGCAATTATGAGAGCAACCTGTTCAATTAAGTCCTTTGTCATGTAGTACTGGAGAATTGAGTTTGGCTTTACCTGAACCTTAACTGGCTTAACTCCCTTTATCAGACCAATGTCTCTTTCTGTCAACTCCCACACCCCTTGTAAGTCAGAAAGAAGATACTTTACTGTAAAAACTGGAAAGAAACTAATCAGGGGGTACTCCTCATGTATCATCTCACACTCTGGCCCTCATTACAACCCTGGCAGTCGGTGTTAAAGCGGCAGTAATACCGCAAACAGGCCGGCGGATAAAGAAAATGGGATTACGACCGTGGCAGAAACCGCCAACATAGACAGCCACTTTAACACTGAGACAGCCACGGCGGTAGAAACAAACACTGTGGCGGTAACCGCCAACAGACAGGCGGAAGACAATGTACCGCCAACTGTATTTCAAAAGGCCAATCCGCCACCTTTTTCGGGGTGGAACCAACGCTATCAAAAGTATGGTGGAAACAGTACACAGAGGGAAAACACTCACCTCTCGACACCCAACGAGGAACCAGGACACCATGGTGTTACCCATGTTGGTTTATCTCCTCTTCTACCAGGAGTACGAGCGGTAGCGGCGGCGACTACGGTGAGTACTGCACCTACAACACAGGGGACGGGGAGGAAAGAGAGTGACACACACATGCAACACGCAACATCCCCACTCTCAACTTCACACACAACACCATACACACAAGTACATGCAGCAACATTACATATACAGCCTCCCACCCCCTGGAAGAACGCAAGGACAAAAGGAAATGATTGTAACAATTGTAATCATTAAAAATCCAGTAGTCAAAAGTCAAAATTCAGTATATACAAATATGTACACCAACTACATATGTCCAGATAGCGTACCAATCATTGTCCGTGGACCACTGGGCCCAAAATGCATGGGCGAAGCCCACACATGATACCTGACTGGAAACGGAGAGAACACTGCTGGGGCATCAGATCGAAAATACACAGGCACCTCAGGGGGAGGGGGGCACCTCAGCCTGATGAATGCACGACGCCACTGCTGTACGAGGGGGCTCCTTGTCCATTGCTGTATCCTGGGGAGTGCAAAGCCACAGTCTCTCAAGTTTCTCCAGTGGGTGGGTTGCCCACTGCTTTATCCTGGGGAGTGCAAAGCCACAGTCTCTCAAGTCTCTCCAGTGGGTGGTTTGCCCACTGCTTTATCCTGGGGAGTGCAAAGCCACAGTCTCTCAAGTGGATAACAGCCTCCACTGGTTCTGGAGGGGGCCTGGTGCCCAGAGTGCTTCATCCTGCCAAGGACTGAGGTAGTGGATGTGATACTCCACTGGTTCTGGAGGGGGCCTGGTGCCCAGAGTGCTACACGTGCAGTGTGGCCGGTACAATTCCCTCACCTGGGTGTGCGTGGCACGAGATTGGTGAGGTTCAGGTAGCATGATACGCCATGGAGGCAGAGACATACCCCACACTGCTGTGGCTTTGCATTCCACCTGCAGGTGCACACAGTGATGGCAGTCATGCCTCATGGAAGCTGCCCAGGGTCCACTACCTCACCTCCAGCCTCAGACAACTGACCACTTGGGATGGTAGCCATGTTAGCGGTGGTGCCAGTGTCCGAGGACGCCACGGGCCGGTGGCGGTACTTGCGGCGGTGTCTGTGGCGGCGGTGCTTGTGGCGGTGTCTGTGGCGGCGGTGTTTGCAGCGGTGCCTGTGATGGTGGTGCTGGCAGCGATGCATGGGTCAGCACCTGCTGAGGGACAAAACAGGACGTCTCCTGCAGCCTCGGATGGCTGCCCACTGGGGAAGAGGCTGGGGACTGTCGCTGAGGCTGTAGACGTGTCCAGGGCGGTGCAGGTGGCGGTGTAGGTGGAGGTTGTGGTGGCGGGGCAGCTAGCGGTGTTCGCCGCTGTACAGGTTGGTGTGGTCATGGACAGAAGGTGTGACAGTGGTCCCTCAGTCTGTGCCACCATGCCCTCTCCTGACCTGCTCTTCTGCTTTTGGCCCTTCCACACCTTTGATGGTGCTGCAGTTGTCTTGCCACTATCCCCTTTTGTTTTTGCTGAGCCCTTGGTGGCTGGTAGTTTCGGCTTCTCCCTCTGGGATGTGGGCACCTTTTTCACCTTGGCAGGTGGCGGAATGTCCTTGCCCTCGCTACATGGCACACTGGCAGCCCTGATGGGTGGCGCACTCGATGACCCCGCAGTTGCTGCCACCACTGTGCCTGGGGATTTGGTGGCTGAGGTGCTGGGCTGGGACCTGGAAAGCCTGGCCCTAGGGGAAGGATGGGGGGAGGTGAAGGGAAGAGGTCAAAGCTTGCCAGGAAAAGTTTTTTAGACACACTGGGACGGGAAGATGGAGGAGGTTTGCGAGTGGAGGTAGAGGTAGTGGTTGTAGGAGGTGTACGTCTGTTGGATTTGGGTGAAGGTGCATGGGCCGGAGGCTGTTGTGAGGTGGATGGCTGTTGGGTGGTTGTGTGCCTGTTTTTGTCTACTTTGGAAGGAGGGCTCACTGACACACTGGAAGAGGACACTGGGGATGTGTGAATGGTAGTGGGGTGGTGAGTGCACGTGAGCGGTGTGTGGACATGGGAGTGCTAGTGATGGAGGTAGAGGCTGAGGATGTAGTGCATGCAGGTGTGAGTGGAGATGGAAGTTGGAGGGGGAGGCTGGACACAGGGACAATGGCTGCCATCAGTGCTGAGGCCAGAGCCTGAAATGCTCTCTGTTGGGCTGCCTGCCCAGAATGAATACCCTCCAGGTAGGCATTTGTTTGTTGCAAATGCCTCTCTACACCCTGGATGGCATTCACAATGGTAGATTGCCCAACAGTGACAGGAGGACTGGGGCAGGGCCTGAGGTGCCTGGGGCGAAGGAGATGCCCACTCTCCTGGGTGAGCGGGCACAGGACACATGCTGATGGGCTGCTGGGAAGGCGGTGCTGGTAGGGGGGGTGGCAGCTGTACCTGTTGATGCGGTGGGCACAGAGGTGCCCGCCACAGCAAGGGAGCTCCCATCAGAGGAGGAGTCGCTGTCACTGCTGTCTGCTCCTGTCCCCGCTGTGGAGCTCCGCTCACCCTATGTCCCACTGGTGGCTTCAGGCTCCATTGCTTCACCCTCCCAGGCCAAGTGGGTTGCAGATCCCTCCTGCTCCGGTGCCAATGCTCCTCTGCCTGATGATGCTATTGCACACAAGAACAGGGAGACCACAAAAAGGGGGGATGGGGGAGACAGAAGTAAGACATGTTCATTGCATGCAACACCACTACCGTTGGCAAACACAACACAAATGGAGCAGCCCTCTGCACTACACAGTGCACTGACAGTTCCTATAAATTTCAGCTGAACATGAGGTTCGAGGCCTAAGACCAATTGCTGCACACTTGGAAGTCACAGGAGCCTGACTAGGTGTAGATGGCTCTTACCACTGGTGGGGTTGGGGTGCCACATAGCCTGCCTCACAAGGGACCTTGCCTACCAAGTTCGCCCAGGCCTAGGGGAACCCACTGCCCACCTCCCCCACCCAGACACTGCGTAATGCACGCAGTCAGCTGAATGAGAGTGTACTCACCCCCTTGTGGCTGCTGTGATGCCCTCAAGCGCCCATCCAACTCCGGATAGGCCACCGCCAGGATCCGGAACATCAGGGGGGTCATGGTTCGACGGGCAACCCTCCCACGTTGGGAGGCCATCCCCAGCTGGGCCTCTGCCGTCTTCTTGCTCCAGCGGCGCAGGTCCTCCCATCTTTTACAGCAGTGGGTGCTCCGTCTGTGGTAGACCCCCAGGGTCCGGACATCCTTGGCGATGGCACGCCAAATACCCTTCTTCTGGTGGGCGCTGACCTAGACGAATGGTACAGGGGGAAAGGAAATTACTTACCCGTCCGGACCGTCATACTCATTGCCCCCCAGTTCCCCCCCATGCCCTGATGCACATATACTCACCATCTGCACAAGCAGGCCTCAGCCCCCCAATGTATCTTCCATCCACACCACTCAAAACAGGCAGTGCTCATGCAGCATGCTAACAGTGTACTCAACTGTTTGCCTGGAGGACCCTAAAGTTGCGTGTACTGGAGGAGGACCCCATCTACTAATTTCTCCAACTCCTCCGAAGTGAAGGCAGGGGCCCTTTCCCCAGACACTGTAGCCATTGTCGCTTCCAGACACAGGTCACAGCAGCACTTGCAGTGTAGGTCCTCTCCTGTTGAAGGTCAGGTATCAAGTGAGTGAACAAACAGAAAATGGCTGTCACGTTCACAGCGGTGCGTACCGTCACTGCCGGTGTACATCGTCATTGGCTCCTGGGACCCATAGGGCCCAATGTTAACCAATGCAGATTTGCGTCGCAGTCTTCGACCGCCCACCGCGACGGTGTACAACACCAGCGCAGTTACCTCATATCCCCTTGTTCCACCTTACAGGTCAGGCAGCCGCCATTTCAGAAGGACACATGGGATGAATGTTAACTGCGTCACACCTATCAGGGCCGGGAATATAGACAGATACCGGCACATTGCGGATTAATAACCTTTCTGCAAATAACAAATTGTGATACCTCAGTGTTGGATGACTCTCTGCTCGCTGCTCTCCATAGGGCACGTCTGCTGGGGCAGGTGATGAGATGACGGCATCCTCCTGTGTACAGACCCCTGGTGGACCTGTCGACAATGGAAGAGAGACACATCCTAGTCACATACAGGCTTGATCGTGCAACAATCCTGGAACTGTGTGCCCAGTTGGAACCAGTCCTGATTTCATCTATCCGCCATCCCACAGGAATCCCCCCTCTAGTGCAGGTTCTGTCTGTATTCCATTTCCTGGCCAGTGGGTCTTTTCAAACAACAGTGGCCATGGCATCAGGGATGTCCCAGCCAATGTTCTCTAACGTGTTGTCCAGAGTGTTATCTGCCCTGCTGAAACACATGCACAGCTATATCGTTTTCCCTCAGGTGGAGGATTTGCCCACAGTGAAAGGTGACTTTTATGGCCTGGGACATATCCCCAACATCATTGGTGCCATTGATGGGACACATGTGGCATTTGTACCCCCCACAGGAATTAACAGGTATATAGAAACTGGAAGAGCTACCATTCAATGAATGTGCAGATGGTGTGTTTGGCAGACCAGTGCATCTCCCATGTCAATGCCAAGTATCCGGGCTCTGTGCATGATGCTTACATTTTGAGGAATAGCAGCATCCCTTATGTGATGGGGCAACTCCAGAGGCACCGTGTGTGGCTAATAGGTGAGGTCAAGGTCCCAATACAATTGACATAGGTGTCTGGGTATGGGGCTGTCCCTAAGGGCTAGTGTGTGTCTAGCAGATATTCCTCGACATTTGCAGGTGACTCTGGTTACCCCAAGCTGTCGTGGCTACTGACCCCAGTGAGGAATCCCAGGACAAGGGCAGAGGAATGCTACAATGAGGCACATGGGTGAACTAGGAGGGTGATCGAACGCACCTTTGGCCTCCTGAAGGCCAGATTCCGGTGCCTCCATCTGCCAGGTGGCTCCCTATACTACTCACCGAAGAAGGTATGCCAGATAATCGTGACCTGCTGTATGCTGCACAAGCTGGCTTTGCAATGGCAGGTGCCTTTTCTGCAGGAGGATGGGCCAGATGGTGGTCGTGTGGCAGCTGTGGAGCCTGTGGACAGTGAAGAAGAGGAGGCAGAAGAAGAGGATATCGACATCCAAAACAACATCATCATGCAATACTTCCAGTGAGACACAGGTAAGAAGATGTAACTGCTTCCCACATCTCATACTGTTGTTTGAGCTAGCATAAGTCTGTCATTTTCACTCAGTGTATGGACCCTGACTTGTCACTTTGACTTTCCATTTCACAGATCTGGGTCCCACTTTGTGCCCTCTGCTCGGTTAACTCCTGACCTACAGCTGTATTACATTGGTATGTGAACAAGTATATTGACATTGCTATATTCCATAGTTATTGCTATAAAACATTTGTGAAAGCACAGACTGACTCCAAATTGTTTTGTGGTTGAAGTGTGTTTATTCCTGTGCAAACTAGTGGAGGTGGGTTGTGAAATGGGCTGGGGTGATGGTGGAGGAATGTCCATGGCAGAGTCCAGTCTATTTGTTTCACAGGTGCATTGTCCAAAGGGGCATGTGAAGTGGAGCAATGGCAGTTTAAGGATGGACAGGGTGACATAGTGGGACAGAAGGGTGACAATCAGGGGGGGTCTCATTTCCTTGTGGGTGTCTTGGCAATGTTCTCTGTCTTGTTCCTGGATCTCAGGGACCATTTGCGGGGTGGTTCTCCATCTTCAGGGGGTGGGGTGCTGGTATCCTGTTGTTCCTGTGGCGGTGCCTCCTGTCCACTAGCGCCAGCGGAGGTGGAGGGCTGTTCATCGTCCAGGCTAGTGTCAGGGGCCCCTTGTTGTGCCACTGTGTCCCTCCTGGTGTTGAGAAGGTCTGCAATGGTGACCAGGGTGGTGTTAATGGACTTCAAGTCCTCCCTGATCCCCAGGTAGTGTTCCTCCTTCAGCTGCTGGATCTCCTGAAACGTGGCCAGTACCGTTGCCATCGTCTCCTGGGAATGATGGTAAGCTCCCATGGTGTTGGAGAGTGCCTCGTGGAGTGTCGGTTCCCTGGGCCTGCCCCCCCCGTCGCACAGCAGTTCTCCCAGTTTCCCTGTTATCCTGTGCCTTTGTCCCCTGAACCGTGTGCCCACTGCCACTGCCCCCAGGTACCTGATCGTCCTGTGTTAGTGGGGTTACCTGGGTTCCCTGTAGTGGTGGACACACTGCTGATTGACGTGTCCTGGGGACAGAGAGATGGGCCCGCTGGGTGGGTGCTGTGCTGGTGTTTCATGAGGGGGGAGGCTCTGTGGGGGCTTGTGACAGTGGCAGGGGAACCGACTTTCCAGAGGTCCCAGATGGGCCGGACTGGTCATCTTGATCCAGGCGTGCAGAGCTGCTGTCATCACTGTGGGTATCTTCTGTGGGGGGACTGGATATGTCTGGCACCTCCTGTCCGGTGACGTTAGGTAGGGGTCCTGTTGGGGTGTAAATGTATAGTTATTGTATCTGTGTGTGTCATCGTGTGCAATGGGTGAGTGACCCTCTACTCCAGTGCTTGCATTATTGGCTTGGTCCTTGTGTGATTGGTGATTTTGCGGCATGAGTGAGTCTCTGTACTGGACATGCTTGGGTGATGGGTGTCCATGCATTGGTTTTTCATGCAGGGCTTGATTTTGGGATGTGTAGGTTGTGTTGGTGGGGTATCTGTGGGTTGTTGGGGTGATGGACGTGAGGGTAAGGGTGGGAGTATGTGATGGCATGCAGGTGGGGTGGTGGGGATAAGGTAGTAAAGATTTGCCTTACCAGAGTCCAGTCCTCCTGCTGCTCCTACAAGGCCCTCAGGATGCAGTATTGCCAAGACTTGCTCCTCCCATGTTGTTAGTTGTGGGGGAGGAGGTGGGGGTCCACCGCCAGTCCTCTGTACAGCAATCTGGTGTCTGGATATGACGGAACGCACCTTCCCCCATAGGTCATTCCACCTCTTCCTGATGTCATCCCGTTTTCTTGGATGCTGTCCCACTGCGTTGACCCTGTCAACAATTCTTCGCCATAGCTCCATCTTCCTTGCAATGGATGTCTGCTGCAACTGTGATCCGAATAGCTGTGGCTCTACCCGGATGATTTCCTCCACCATGACCCTGAGGTCCTCCTCAGAGAACCTGGAGTGTTTTTGAGGTGCCATGATGTGGTGTGGCTGATGTGTGAGGTGGTGTCTGTTGTGATGTGTGAGGGGATGTGTTGGTGTGTGTTGTTTGAGGTGCGTGGATGTTGTGTAGGTGATGGTGTTGTGTGTCTGTGGATGCTGGTGTTGTTTTTGGTAGTGTCTCTCTCTGGCCTGCTTTCAAATTTCTGATAGTAAGGGTTTGTGGGTAATGTGGGTGTGTGTTTTATATTGGATTGGGTGTGTGGGAGTGGTGTGTGTATGTGTATCAGGTGTGTGTATTTTTAAATGTCCAATGTGGCTGTGTTTTGTTAGTGTGTGTGTATTTTGAGCGCGGCGGTGTATACCGCCAATGGTTTACCGGGTTTGGTTTGTGATAGTGTGGGCATATCCTTGTTGGCGTGATGGTGTCGGTTTTGGTATCACCAGTTTATCACTGACCTTTGGTGTGGCGGACTTGTGTGGGTGTCTGTATTGTGGCGGATTCCGCGCTATGGGTCTTAATACCTGTAGCGGATTTCCACGGCCGCAGCGGTATGTTGGCGGTCTTCTGCACGGCGGTAAGCGGAATTTACCGCCATGAGTGTAATGAGGGCCTCTCTCTCTAGAACGGGGTCATCCTCATCATCACTGTTCATCTGTATCTCAAGTCCTTCATTTGAGCAAGTAATCGAGGATCTTGTTTTACACAGTAAGGCGGTCATTCTGACCCTGGCGGTCAAAGACCGCCAGGGCGGAGGACCGCGGGAGCACCGCCGACAGGCCGGCGGTGCTCCAATGGGGATTCCGACCGCGGCGGTAAAGCCGCGGTCGGACCGGCACCACTGGCGGGCTCCCGCCAGTGTACCGCCGCCCCATTGAATCCTCCAAGGCGGCGCAGCTTGCTGCGCCGCCGAGGGGATTCCGACCCCCCCTACCGCCATCCAGATCCCGGCGGTCCGACCGCCGGGATCCGGATGGCGGTAGGGGGGGTCGCGGGGGCACCCGTCGCACAGCTTCCACTCCGCCGGCTCGATTCCGAGCCGGCTTCATCGTGGAAGCCTCTTTCCCGCTGGGCTGGCGGGCGGCCTGAAGGCGACCGCCCACCAGCCCAGCGGGAAAGTCAGAATTACCGCCGCGGTCTTTCGACCGCGGAACGGTAACCTGACGGCGGGACTTTGGCGGGCGGCCTCCGCCGCCCGCCAAGGTCAGAATGAGGGCCTAAGTCCCTTCCCAGTAGGGATACTGGACTTGAATCACAAACTACGAAATTGTGTAATTCTTTAAAGTTGCCAATTTTAACCTGAACTGGTTCTGTAATTGGGTTGGTCAAATACTGATTCACTACTCCTACAATCTGGACTGTTTTTTCCTGAAAGGGGGAGGTTTGGAACTTCTGCAGTTCTCACTGTAGAGCGTGTAGGCCTGTGTCGACCAAGAATGAAACTTTATGACCCATTATTTTTCCCTTCACATATGGACCTTTCTGATCTACTTCTAAGGAAGCTGCAAGCACACATTCCTCTTCGTCCGAACTCTTGCTCACCCAATCATTGTTTATTCCATTCTCACTGTGTAACGGGAATTGGTGTACTGTGTTATTACTCTGGTTAAAACTTTGACCTGTGACGTGTTGAGGAAGCATCACCTGCTGCTGCTCCATCGGGGCTTGAGGTATTTGGATTTGCTTTCTAGGTACCATTTGAAGCTGCTGTTGCATTGGCTGTGACTGTGCCATATGCACATGTGGCAGTTGCACCCGCTGTATGGGTTGAAAATTCTGCATTTGATTCACATTGCTTTGGAAATTTGGATTATGACCCCTCATTCTTGGTCCTCTCATGTTTTGGAACTAATTGATGTCACTTGTTGCTCAACAACACATTCATGTACCATCATCGGACACTCCCACTTCCAATGTCCGATCCCTCCCCAAGCGTGACATGGCAACATTCTCTTCATTCCCTGCACATCATTCTGAACCACTACAGTGCCCAAATCGGGACAACGCTTTCTGTTTCCAATTCCTCCACGACCTCTAACTCTCAACTGATTTTGTAATACCACATTTCCCTGCTGTTGCTGTTGCTGATGCTGTGGAACTTTTCCCTGCATCACTGTTTGTGCCACTTTAATCTGCATCACCATCACCTTTTCTTTAATTTTCTTTGCTTCCTCTCAATCTCGTCATCACAGTACTTGGCATACTGCAATACCTCATCAATAAGCTTCGCTTGCCAGGCAAATCATCTGGCTAATTTCAGGTCTCAATCCTTCAACAAATCTGAACACAAAATGAATCATGTCTTTCAGCTCATTCGCTCATAGTACGCATGTATTGATTCTTTCGCTTCCTTAGCTGTCCTATCTATACTCTGCCAGTCAATGTTTTTGTGTCAAAGTCTCTTTTTCTAAAAATTCAATCATAGTATTTCATCACCTTGGGTGATGGTGCACCTGTAATCAGATCTTTTTCAGGTTCCTTTGTTGGCCAATCAATGCTCCTCTTGCACTTAATCCATAAGTCTGCTGGAACTACTATCTCTAACACACCGAGACGCGTTCCTGTTAGACTTGACGACCGCTCCACGCCATACACAGGATCCCGACCCAAGGCTTATCAGGGCCTTGCTCACTCACTCTGCCTACCACTGGATTTCCACTTACCGACCGTCGTGAGTCATTTCAGTCTACATACAACAAGATCTTTATCTACTACATAGTACTCACTTACCTTATCATCGATTCTCCCCAGTGCTCATTCTCCTGGCCGGACGGCCCAGCCTTGATGAAGTCACCTGTGTGACGAAACATGTATTGGCTGTTTCTCGAAGACAACGCAAGTCTGTGGCAAACTGTGCCTACAATTAAAGAAACCGTGCATCATCATTATTTTGTTCTCCACATCCTGAATCTTACTACCAGGGATACTTGTCCTCAATACGAACTTTGATTATACTATTTTGTGTGCCGTGGTCATACTGCTATCTCTAATAGGGTGTTCAAATCCTCCCACAGGCATTTTGCAAGTTTCACAAACCTGTCTGTCTGCTGGCACGATTCTCCTGGTTTCTCACTCAACCTGGGATAATCATTTGTAAAGGACATAATGTCACTTCTGCTCCAAGGGGCATGGACAAAATTCCCTCCTGAAATTTCCCTCACTGGTAAAAATGTTACCTGGTCTTCGACCTGCTGCACATTCGCAGTAAGATTTGTGGAATCCCTTTTCTTCTTATCTCTCTTCTTTACCCATCTGCCTTCCCATTTGTCTAATGCTCCCAATGCTGGACGTTTTGCAGAAGGATTTACAGTAGTGCTTGGACCGTTCTCTTGTGCTGCATATGGTGGGGAACGATTTCTTAGTAACTGTAAAATAAACTCATCATCATCTGAGTCTTCCTCAAGTGTTAAAGATCTCCTAGAATCTTTTGATCTCTGCTCCCTAGTCTTGGAGGGACTACTGCTTGTCTTTCTGGTAGCTTTCCTTTCCTCTCTCTCATTGTCCTATGTAACCGTGGGAATTACCTTAGGGCCCTATGTACGAACACATTTTCCCATAGACACAGAATGGGCAAAACTGCTTGCTACATCTGGCCCTTAATTCCTTGCAAAGTCTTGGTTATCCAAAATTTCTGATCGCTGTCCCATCTAGCCTCCGCTAATGTCTTTTCTGCCTTTCTCATTCTCCTCTCAAACTTCTGTTGCTGTCTGGCTACTAATTCCCAGATTGCTCGAACTGTGCCGGTCTTAGAGGAGGTTTCAAATCGTATAGCACCCTCCTCAAATTCTCTAAGCTCCTCAAATTAAATGTTCAGTGTGCAGGAAACGCTAAACTCCCATCTTTCTCTGTCATGTTGCACCATTGTTTCAGCCAAAGTCATGGCGCAGGACCCTTTTCTTCAATTACAATATAAGCAGGTGTACCTTCTGGCAGTGCAATATCCCCTATACGTGTTGTAATATACGTATCTCCCCTTAAGGCACTCTTTAGAGCTTATGTTATTCTGAATCAAATCAGGAAGTGATTTTCAATCTCAGAATCCCTTTAACCAACCTTCTTCACCATTTGCGCTTCACGGTTGTGCGCCAATCCGTGCACGACCCTTCTTACTAACCAATCTATCCCAGCGCGGCTTTAATGACGTCACACTCACGTGTACAGCGGCTGACAAAGTCTTGTAGCTTGTCCTCCTATCCTCAGATTCACACTCAACTAATGCAAAATTATTGCGCACAATAAACAAAATCAAAACCCAATTTGTCTGTTTACTGCAGGTAAGGTAACACAATCGCCTCAGAAACCTTACGGATTTTTCACTGACGGCATTTTGCTCTAGCAGCTACTCTTTCTTTCTCAGTTTCCCTGATTCACAAGCAAAATTCGACCCACAAATTTTACTCTCAACTGATCAGTGGGTCTGTCCTAATGCACATAGGACTCACCAGATCTCAGTTGAAAAAATGTTCACCCACTTTGACTTACACTCTGACTTGTCGACCACGCCTGATCGACCTATTAAACCAGACAAATTACTACAGAAACTAAGTGTCTCATACACTTTTTGATATACTCCGGAGTCTTACACTTTGCAGGGCCTGTATACTAACAACCAAGTGGACAAGTCTTTTACCACAAAGTGCCACACACATGTGAAGTTCGACGACTGCCCTACTCTCACACTGCAGAGTACGCAAACTCCTTCAACAACTTCATTTGGAGTATGCAAACTCCCTAAACCCTCACAAACATCACAGTTCACCTGTGATTTGCATAAGCTGTGCAAGCATGAAACCTATTTCATTCACACTGTCATTAGAACACTGAGAACATCCTCAAACAATCATTGGGAAGCTCCTAGGTTGTGGGAAAGTCATTCTAAGTATTTAGGGATACATTTTCTCTCCACTTTGTATCATCTAATGTGAAGATCCAAACTTTCTGCAAATTATTTTCTCTTTAGGGGACTAACCATGTACCCCACTACAACCTCTGGGTACCTGCTATTTCTCACTTACTTTCTCCTGGGACAAAATGCTTTATGATGGGCTCTTAAGGACACAAACCATCATACTCTGCTACCATCACTGTTAGAGCGTCTGACCTTATTTGGGTCCAGATGTACCAAACATTTTTGTGATGCGTTTTGGTATGTAACAATTTAGATTAGCGATTCGGTAACTTGCTACCGAATCGCAAATAAGATTTGCAACTACATACCGATTCGATATTAGGAAGGGATGTGTCAAGGGAGACCCTTCCTAGTACCAAATCGCAGAGGTATTTATGATTGTTTTGTGACCGTCAAAGCGGTCACAAAACAATTACAATTACCACCTACTACAAGTAGGTGGTAACCCATTCGCAAAGGGGAAGGGGAGAATATCATAAATCCACTCAATATTGTGTTGTGAGCAATAGTCTTGCACCAATTTTCCTTAAAGATGTGACCCATTGTCACTCTGGACTTGGAGTGGGACTCCATAATACAACATTAACAAGTCCAGAGTTTTGATGGTGTTAAACTGAGTGGCATGTTTGCAAAGGACAGCAATCAGGTAACCAGAATAGGTGTCTACTACTGTCCAGGTGTATTGACACCTGTGACTAGTCGGTATTGGCCCAGTATAATCAATCTGCCCGGCAACTTCCCTCTCCCTAAATTACCTTTGATAGTTTGCGGGACGGATCTTTGTTGTGTGTGTTGAGAAATAGGACACTGCATGATCACTGTTTTTATCAAATCTAGGGAAATTTGCATCCCTCTAATTTCCTCCCACCTGCTAAGGGCCTTCTCTCCCAGATGTCCGCATTTTTGGTGCGCCCACTTAGCCATCCCACCAAGCCAGAATCCTTTGTCTCCACTTCTGGCTCTGAGATTTTGGCTTTGTCATTTGCAAGGGAATTAAACCATTGTTCTAGTGAGTTGGTGGGACAGTGAGCATCTACATGATACACAGTAACGGTACTTTGCTTTAGCTTTTTTCTCAAATTTCTTGCCACAATTCTTTGCCCCTCAACTCCTTCAAATGTATTTGCCAGTTATGTGCATGCCATGCAGGAAGCCAGGTGGTTGATCCATTGACGTAGACGAGGAATCAGTATAAATGTGACAGGTCCCAGGCAATTCTTGTTTCAATGGCTGATATACAGCATACAATTCTGAATATTGACTACTCTTCCCTTCTCCTGTAGTGGAGAGCCACTTCTTGGTGACTGGATTATATGACACTGCCTTCCATTGTCTTTTGGCCCCCATCTTCTTGGCTGAACCATCGGTAAACCACACATGCTTCCTCTCCTCAGGGGACAAGGATTCAAATGGCTCACTACACCTCACTGATAACTCTTTAATCTCTGGTACCTCCTGCACCCTCTCATCATCCAGCATGGGGGTCTGTGCCACCTGTTCATGCAGGGCTGCTATCCCTGCTGGTCCCACTCGGGCCCTGCTATATATGTACCACTTCCACCTGATCACATTTTGCGAGGGCCCTTGTGTCTTATCTGAATTAATCATGCACTCTTTACTCTGCCAGAGTTCTACAACACTGTTCAACTGAGTCTGCACCTGTTCTTGTGTCTCTCTCTGAATCATCACATCATCAATACAATGAGATGTATTTTCTGTCTAAATAGAGGCTGTGCACGTACCACTTTCTGTTTGTCTGGCTCAAGCTGGCCCCTTTGCTTTTTTAACCAACTCATCATTGGAATCTGAAAAATCTGTGTAATCCAAGATATTGGCATCCCAGGTTTCTGGATCCAAATTTAACCCTGCTTTCGCAATAGCTAAATGAACTTTCTTTTGATGTACTCTACCTCTACATTTGTGATATCTGTAATGGGCAACGTGAACAGCTGCCTTTATATTGCAATAACTTATTCTGACAAGACAGCATGGTTACGTTATTTTTAGCTTCAACTAGCTACCTCTCTAATTACTGGTTTTCTTCTTTTAACTGTACATACCTTTCATGCATTTTTCTATAAGCAGATAACAGGATCCAGCTCCGTCTGTGTAACATAGATAAATCACATCCCCGTTCTACTGGCACTATCGGTAAACAGAGTAAAACAGTTTTTGGTTCAGTATCAATGAGAAACCCGTCCCAGTTTTCACATAATCCTGCTCGATAATACCATTAATTTACAAGAACATCATAGGGTGCTTTTTCCCACCCTGAAATGTCATGGAACCTGATAATCTGCCTTTGACTTTTTGCAAAACATTTTTCACTTTTAAATCCTTCACTTTATATCCTGCAAATCACTACACCAAATTGTTCTTCTTAGCTTCAAACTAAGAGGGAACAAGGCTAAAGAATGCAAAGAATGCAGCACTCCTAGGCCCTCATTATGACTTTGGTGGGCCTAAGACCACAAAAGCCCCTGGCTTCAGAAGTCCGCCAGTGCTGGTGGTCCTCCGACCACCATATTATGAGTACTGAATAGTTTCCACCACAATTTGGGCAGAAATCCTCCAGTAGTCATGCTGGCCATCGGAGGTGCAGTGGCAGTTCCAGCCCTGCCCTGCAAAAAGGACTCCGCCAGCCGTATTACGACCGGTAAAACTGCCTGTTGGCTGTCCTGATAGTGGGGGCACTGCCGACGGTGGGAGCACCAGCTCCTGTCCCCTCAGGGAGGAAGGACCACCTCGTCGGATAAGATAAGTGTCCTCTGCAAGGGGAGGGGGAGAGGTCTGTGAATGGATGTATGTGAGTTTGTGTGTGCGTGTCATGAATGGGGGAGGGGGTGTTTGTGCGTGCGAGCGTATGTGTCTGTGTGTAAATGTGGTGATGGTGATACGTGTGTGGGTAAATGTGAATGCTGGGTCAGGGTGAGTGTGTGCATGCATGAGGACAGGGGTGGGGGTTGTGTGTGTATGTATGTTGAGGAAAGGAGGAGGTGGGAGGATGGAGTGTGTATGCATGTCAATGGGGGAGAATGTAGTAAGTGCGTGTGTGAGTGTTGTGCATGTGAGTGTGTATTTGAGCATGGGTTTGGGGGTGTTGCGTGCGTGCGCGTGAGTGTAAGGGTGTTGTGAGTGTGAGTGAGTAAGTGTCAGGGGGTGCATGTCTGTGGGTGCGTGTGGGTGCATGTGTGCATGCAGGGGGGTGGGGTGTAAGTTTGGGGATTGGGGGTGGGGAGTGAGCACATGTATGCATCACTACTGGGAGCAGAGAGGTTACTGGGGGTTTGGGAAGGTTGGGGGTGGGAGAATAGTAAGGGAAGGGGGGGCTCTTGGGTAGATGGGGGGGTGGAAGAGTCATCTACCAATGACAGGAATGCTACTGGCACAAAATCCTTAGCTTAAAGGGGACTCGTGATACTGCAGGCAGTATTGGGTGGACCACTGGGTCAGAGATGATTATATCCAGCCCGTCCGTCCGACCTCCCTATCGGTACCAGCTGGGATGTGGTGATTTGGCACAGGCCAAACTGCCACACTCATAATGTGGCAGTCTTCACCGCCGGCCAGTCAGCGGCGGTGAGACCACTACCGTGGCAGGGTCGGAATGAGGGCCTTAGTCTGAATAATGAATTTATTAAGGCACTTCCCATGTCTCAAACGAGGACATACAAAAATATTAATGTGAGCATTCAACTTGCATGCAGCAAAATATGTGCAGATACTAAAATAATCACAGCAGTTGAATAATAATAAGTAGAAAAAGTGCAATACCTCAACAATGAATATGTGTGCAGTGAATATATATATATTTATACTTGTACACAGCAAAGCTAAATAATTAAGAATGAAAAATGCATCACCATGGGGATCGAATCCAACATCATCCTTGTCCTTGCCAGCATCAAGCTGTGGGACCCTGGACAGCTGAGACAGGAGAAATAATCCCCAATGGGACTCATGAGCAGTAAATCCACTCTCACAATGAGTTCCTTCCGCCTCAGTGCCAAGTTTCCCCACCTTATATACCTTAAACAAACCCAAAAGGAAGGTTCTGGGAACATTCCCTCTCCCTTCGAATATCTTGTGAAATTCAAGCGCCGGCTGTACTTGCTCTGTGTTAAAAACATCGAAAATAATTGGCCAGGTCCCAATATGCATTTCCAAGACAAAGCCGTACCTTTCTCTGCTATAAACATTCTCGTCCTGTTACACTCTTATCACCTTCGAATACCCCATGATATGTTCCCTTCTCTGGTGAGAAGAGCGAAAACTTGTTCTATGTAGAAAACAAGCTGTGCGTGAAAAAATACCTGTGCCACTTATGTGACGGCATTTGAAGTAAAGCTTAGCACAAAAGGGAGTGAGTAGTCAACATGGAGCTTGATGGGTGTTTGAAGGGAGCAAAGCAGCCATAAGAGGTTGAGTCCAGGACAAATATCTGCTTGTCACATTGTCAAGTTAATGTGTTTAGTTCGGCCAACTCCCCCTGAAGATTGGGGATGAGCCATGTGTGACACACAAGATGAGCAAATATTTGTGTAGGTATGGAAGTTGGTGCATGCTGATGTGCCTTGCCTGTTAGGTCACGGACCTAGGGCACAACCGAGTACAGTCCACAAACAATTTACTCTCCAGGGCCAACACATGGCTGTGTACAGTGATCAGTAAGTAATTTTGTTTGTTGTTGTGGGTGTAATTTGTACACAATAGTCCACTACTGTTCAGTGTGACAGCCCAAACAAAATGTTGTTTTGGATAACTGTCCTCAGCCATGTGTTTGCTCAAGTGAGTAAATGGGCATCTGTCCCCCCAGAGGCCACTTGTTTTCAGTGTGTAACGAGTGCTGATGCCTCACTACTGTCTGTCATGTGAAGGTGGCCATCATACATGTGACAGAACATACATTGCTCTTTTGGTGTAGGTACAGGGCAATACTTTCCCTTTGTAAGTGAGGAATGTCCATTGACATGATTTGTGTGATGTCATTGTTGCCATCATTCCCTGTGCCTACATGTTAGCATGTCCTCCTTTCACTTTTGCCAAACCCTTTTTACTGCTGTTTCATGTATGGCCTACCTTTCTTCATGGGATGATTTCTGTGTTCCCTCACGTGTGTATGCCAACATGTGTTTGGAGTTGGACATATGTCATGGGGCTACATTTCATGTGGTGCCACAGGCAGGAGTGTGTCACCATTGATTGTTGGCTCACACATACCCTCACCCGTCATTGCATTTCATTTGTCATGTACAACTGCAGTAGCAATGAAGGACATGAGAGGTATGATTACAGGTTTTTACCACAATTGTCAGGGAGACCAGATCCTCGGGGTCTGCGCACGTTCCCAACATGTCCACCACTAGACAGCTCCAAGAGTCTGATAGATAAAATCACAGAGACTGAGAGAGTCCAAGAGGGGAAAAGGGGATTAGGAAGGGAACAGCTGGGAAGGAGACCTGTAGGAAGCAAAAGATTAAACTACAAAATATCAAGATATAATCACATTGAGGTTCATAAAAACTCTCTGTTGAATCTAGGGTTCAATGATACTCTGAACATGAAATAACACTATGTTGAGTCTAGAGTTCAATGATACTCGTAACATGAAATAACCCTTTGTTGAATCTAGAGTTCAATGATACTCGGAACATGAAGTAACACTCTGTCAAATCTAGAGTTCAATGGTACTCGGAACATGAAGTAACACTGTTGAATCTAGAGTTCAATGGTACTCGGAACATGAAGTAACACTCTGTTGAATCTAGAGTTCAATGATACTCGGAACATGAAGTAACACTTAGACTGAGAAAACATGAATGGCCTAGCACTAGACTCTAACTAGGCCTCAAGAAATCTAGGTACCTGGAAAGGAATCAAGAATGGTTAATACAATGTTTCATAGGGACTTTTCATGAGTTGTAACATACTGTCTAGGAATACAAAAACCTTCTAGAACAATATCCCAGAACAAACACTGCCTCATTAAATGAGGACAAAAGGCAATTCACACATTCCCTGGAAAACAATAGGAATTGTACTAAGGACTTAACATGCACATGGAATGTAACATCTTGAATTCTAACACCTTTGCAGAAAATTCAAAAGCCCTGGATAGTTGTGTGCACTTCAGGAAACACTACACATCGAAGTTTTAATTGGCATGAAATGATCGCGCACACTGTAAGTGATCTGAACACCTAGGTTTAAATGCGGGAAATAAATCGTGCACACTGTCCATTCCAACAAGTATATGCCAATGCCGTGAAATGATCACGTACACTGTAAGCGATCTGAACATCAAGATTTGAATGTGGGAATGAATCACGCATCTTGCCGATTCCAACAAGAATATGCAAATGCCATGAAATGATCGCGCACTCTGTAAGCGATCTGAACATCAAAGTTTGAATGCGGGAATGAATCGCGCATCTTGCCGATGCCAACAAGAATATGCAAATGCCATGAAATGATTGCACACTCTGTAAGAGATCTGAACATCAAAGTTTGAAAGCGGGAATGAATCGCGCGACTTGCCGATTCGAATGTCACCATGCAAATGTCAAGGAATGGTTGCGCACAATGAATATCAACAGTTAAATGCAAGGAATGAATCGCGCGTCTTGCAGATTCGAATGTCACCATGCAAATGTCAAGAAATGGTTGCGCAAAATGATACTCAAGAGTTAAATGCAAGGAATGAATCGCGCGTCTTGCAGATTCAAATGCCACCATGTAAATGCAAAGAAATGGTAGCGCACAATGAATATCAAAAGTTAAATGCACGGAATGAATCGCGTGTCTTGCCGATTCGAATGTCACCATGCAAATGTCAAGAGGCCTGGAAAGGTCAAACTAGGCCTCCGGAACAGGAGCTCAGGAAGTTGCTGTTGCTCTGCACCGGGACCTCTGAATAGTGAGCACGTGGAGCTGGGCTGGCTCCCTTATATAGAGTCTGGCCCAGCCCAAAAACTACACCCAGTCATGCTGCAGGGAAGGCTTCTAGAAGGTACTAGAAAGGGACCACACCCTAACACACTCAGTAAGCCTGAAGCAATACATTGCAAATGAACAGTTATTGCAAACATCGTTAATAGTGTTTTGCAAGGTTAATGTCTGCAATGCAAAAGGTTAACATACTGCATATTAATACAATGCATGAATTAGGTCCTTGCATAAAGGTTGGGTTTTTGCATTTTAGTCGCCCGTAGAGCGCGCACTGCCCTGATGTTGACAACAATGTGCATTTCCGTGCCAGTGATGTGGCATCATGTAGAACAAACGGCTTTGCACATGTGAAATGGGTAAGGTTTGTTACCTTAGTGTTGGGATGCATCATAGAGTGTCTTGTAGTTATGTGGGAACCATATGTGGTTGTGTACAACCATTCATCCACGGAAATCTGTGTTTGCAGGACTAAAACGGATACAGTCATATGGCTTGCCATTGGGCAACATGTTGAAGGCCTTCAACAAGTACTTGAGAATCCCTGGGCCTCTCCTACATTCAAAGGACTATTGGCTTCTACTCATGCAATCAGAGTATGCTGTTGTCAGGGTTACCAATCAAGAGAGGTGATTTCCCTGGGGCTAGCTGATTTATTGTGTTGTGGATTTTAGAGACATATTTCCCTGACATTTTGCACAATTTGTCTTCAGTGTATATTTCCGTACTAGATGTGTTATCTATCTGAGCAACATTAGTACAACCTCCATGACTCCATTATGACAGTTTACACATGGTGAGGTGAGCACTGTTGATTTGTTTCCAGTGTGACATGGGTATTTCCATGCCGCGTTCTTCATGCTACTGAACTTCTGTCAGCATTTTGCCAGGATTTTGGAACATCATTTCTTCATAATGTATTATTGGATGTGGGACGAATAGCTGTATCCATGACTATGTGTGTGATCTGTGTAAATAAACTTGGCATTGCCCTACTATTATATGATAACAGGTAACTGAGGAACGCTACATGAGGCAAAACATTGAACGTGATAAGGTCTCCTACTTGTATAGTGGTTACTATGATTGCACAATGTCACCCATGCAATTGTAGTTGTCTGTGACTGTGAATTCCCTGTGGGCAGCTGTTGTCAGTTCATGCAGCATGCATGTAGATGGTGTGGCAAATGTAGAAGCCACTTTGGTGGAGTTTGTTGCAGGGGCCTACTTTACATCATGGTAATGTTAGCTAATCACAGCTGTTGTTCACGTGTGATCAGGAACATGTAGTTACCCTATTTCTCTTTGTATTTTCAGCATCATCCCAGGCAAGGGGAGGAAACAGGATGGAACCAAGTGGAGAAACGCCTGGCCATGATCCCGCCAGTCATGACACCACTGACAAGGAGGGATCCAGTAGCCCGAAGGGTGAGGGGAGTGCCAAGTAGGACACAGAATTGACCTAGTCATCTTCTGATTCTACCGACAGTGGCCACTCCCTAGTGGTGACAGACCCATCAGGACCTGCTCCTGTACCATCCTTGCAGCCACCCCTGGATCCATTGCCACTCTCCCTGTTGCTCCCCACCCAGATGGTGTGCCCAATCACCCAAGAGAGTGGGAGTCTCCTTCGCCCTAGGCACCTCAACCCCAGCCCATGTTACCCCTGCTGCACTGAGTGAGGAGGCTATTGACCTTCTGAGGAGTATCTCTGTGGGGCAGACTGCCATTCTAAATTCCATCCAGGGTTTTGCCAGCCAACTCCAGCAGATAGCTTAATTACACAGGTAGGTGTGTGTACTTATGATCGGTTGCATCCAAGGTGGTGTGGATTTTGAGCACCTTCAATGAGCAGCGGCAGGACATGTATTATGGGCTTCATGGCGGCACTGGATGTGTAAAGCTGCTTGCAGGTGAGTTGTTCCTTTTATACACTCAGTTTCCGCCTGCTGGGACGTGGTGGTTAGACCGCCACGGTCACATTGGTGGTGTGCAACCTCAAAATGTGTCTGGCAGAAACACAGACTTTGCCGCCTGTTTGTGCTGCCTCGTGACCGCAACTGTCTGCGCTCCCTGGCGATGCTGGTAGGACCACAGCGGTCTTTGCTCCATAGGCCCGCATGACTTGTAATACAGTGGTCGGACCACCAAGCCGATGGCGGTCGGACCACCACCACTGCCATGGCAGTGCACTGACCACCAAACTCATAATTAGGCCCTTAGGCCCTCATTACGACTTTGGCGGTCTTGAAAAAAGACCGCTGAAGCCATGGGCGCCACAAAACCGCCAGTGCTGGAGGTATTGGCGGCACCCTATTTTGACATTTCCAGTGGGCCAGTAGATGGAAACATGCTCCTGGGAGGCATTTCACTCCTTTTCACACATATTCAAGGTTAATCATTGTCATGGAGCAGCTGGAGAGCCCATGCAAATTAGCCTCTAGGAACCTCAGGCAAGGAAAATGTAACTTTAAAAAAAAGGATTTTCCTTAATATCTATTAAAGATCTGACTTCACCACAGAATTTGTTTGATTTTTCAAAACTATTAAAAATAGTTGCTTAATTATTTTTCCACGTGACCCTATTCTCAAGATACCTTCCAGTTACTTCATCTACATGTATGGCCCATGGCGCTGCTATTGTATTTAATTTCTTGACTTGCACTTATACTTCTGATGGATACAACTACCTGTGGATTCCTCACCTAATGAATAGATGTCAGTTCCGTCGAATGCTGGCGCCATGGGAGTATTCATTAGGTGAGGAATCCACAGGTAGCTAATGTATCCACCAGAAAAGTCGTTACCGAAGGTAATTAACTCGTTCTTCTGATGGATACAACTACCTGTGAATTCCTCACCTAATGAATACTCCCAGGGCGCCAGCATTCGGGGCAACTGACATCTATTCATTAGGTGAGGAATCCACAGGTAGCTAATGTATCCACCAGAAAAGTCGTTACCGAAGGTAAGTAACTCGTTCATTTGGCAGTTAGGCATGTCACTTGACTACTATTGTTTGCCCCTCAGATTCATGAAGGGCCAGTTCCTCTGAAAATAGTATTCTGGGCCAAGGGCAAAGTGATATGTGTCCCAGGTAAGTTGTGAGAAGGTCCTCTCTTTACATAGTTAGCCTCCCACTTTTGCCTGGAAAATGATGTGGTTTTGAACTGTAAGTGCCCTGTGCCCCTGCTAAACAGCTTCCCTGGGCCAAATCTCTTTCCCCCAAACTGTACTATGTTTGGCACTTCGCCACCTTTGTAAATGGTTCCCCTGGTACCTAGGGTACGGGTACTGAAGAGGGCCCTTCAGAGCTGCAGCACCAAATGTGCCACTCTGAGAAGCCCCACACCAGCCTCACACAGACTGCCATTGCAAGTACATAACAAGGTGAATCCAAAGTTGCAAACTCAATGTGGCACTCACTAAGAGTGCCATGCCCACTAACACTGCATGCAATATAGGTAAGTCACCCCTCTGGCAGGCCTTGCTGCCCTAACACAGGGTGTGCCATAATGCATGTGAGGGTATATGTGTGCACGAACAAATATGCCCCTACTGTGTCTTTGCTAACCCTTAGACATAGTAAGTCTACACAGAAGCCATAGCAAATGCAAATGCATCTGCTTGACACTGGTCATTGCGAGTTCCTCAGCTACATGATTGCGTCCCTGAACACTGGGTTGTTTGGTATCAAACAAGTCAGAATAATAAAACCACAATGATGCCAGTGTTGGATTCATTGTAAAATGCACCCAGAGGGCATCTTAGAGATGTCTTCTGCAAAACAGCTCTGGAATGGTTTCTGACTGGGTCCTAACCAGTCTGCCACCACCAGATACAATTCTGGACTCCTGGGACCTTTGCTCTCAGGGACCTGAACACAAAGCCTTTTCCTGATTGGAGGCAGGCACCCTGCACCAGCGGTCAGATTCAAAGGCTTTCCCACCTTTGAAACCTGACCTCTGCCGCCAGCAGCAGATGGCCACCCAACAGTTTTACCCCCAATTTTGGTGTAAAAACCAGTGGGAAACCGGAAAGAATAGGAGGAGTGGCTATCCCCAACCTGCACCACCCCTCAGGTGTGGCAGGCGAGGTGACCACTCCATTTCATTTTCTTTCATCTTGGGTGGTAGGAAAATAGCCAATCAGGTTTAGGGATGTGACTGCTTCTCACAGAAAGTGGTCACTTAGTGGGTGTAGCCACCCTAAGGTAGGTGGCCAATTGGCCACTACTATGTTCTCTCCCTAATGCACCCTAATGCAGTATTAGGAGGGCATCCTAGACCAAGAGATTAGATTCAATGAACACAAGAAGACCAAGAACAAAGAAGACCCCAGGCACAAAAACTGAAGTCCTGCTACACAAAGAAAAAGGGGCCAAACACTGCCTGCTGCTCCAAGGACTCAACAATTTCCCCTGAGGTGTCGCCTGGAAACCTGAAGGACTCTATAAATCCCCAGAGCACCTCCAGTCTTCTACAAAATTGCAAAGAACTTCCCTTTGAGTGAAGATATCACTCCCTGCACCCAGCAAGCAAGTAACTTGCAAAGTCCAGCAAAGTGACCAGCTGCTGACCAACGACTCAGACCCAGCAGCCCAGCCAAATTTTGCACAATAGTCTTTAAGGACAAGACCTGCCACCGTGCCAAGTTTGATGGCACTGGAACTCTCCAGGGCTGTGGCATACGTCTACCCGGGGTACCGGACCCCCAACATTGGACACTCAGAAGCAAAGTACACTCCGGACTCCCAAAAGCCCAGAAGCAAGCACCAGTCAAGGGACTCCAGGACACCTGAGGACCACCCCTGAGAGCTGACCTGCAATCCCCCCTCAAAGTGGCCTGCTCTTGACTCCAAGGACCCTAAGACGCACAACTCCTGGCTGACCTATCTGCGTAGCACCCGGCTTCCCTGACCCCTGCATCAACCAACCAGCTGTGTTGTAGGGCTCCCTAATTCCTTGCAACTTCCACCTTTAAGTGCAACTTTGCAGGGCAGTGTGTTTACAAGTGGTCCCCTTCTACTTTTGGCGCCAGCTCCAAGACCTTCAGCTGCTGCTCCCGCTTGAACCGGGAACTGCCTGACGTTCTCCGGCTCGCCCATTGGACACTTCGACAACCTCAACCTAAAAATAGAAGGTAACATTTATGAGAAACATTGCCTGATTCTAAATGCATTTTTAAAATTTTGCCATTGAATCCTATGATGCTCAATTATGCAAAAAAACATAACATTTTCTAAAATTTGAAAAATCATAACAAAAGAAGTACTCACCACGTGTAGATGATCTTGGTCTTAAAATTTTATAAAAAATGTAAGTATTTTTGTAATTTGGTCTCAAGGTATTCTTCTGAGTGTGTGTCCACATTTATTGATACTGTGAGTACAACAAATGCTTAGCACATCTCCCGGATTAGCCTGCTCGTCCATACTACCACAAAAACAGAGCATTAGGTGGTGTGCTTTTTACCTCTGCATACAAAAGTGGGATTGCTTGGAGACTCTCCACAATGCACGTCATTTTCGTACACTATATAGATAGCCAGCCTCCTACATTTGGTGTATCAGTGGTGGGATATAAGACTTTGTATTTGCTAAAACCACTTTGTCACTAAGGGCCAGGTTACAGTCTGGCAGTTGGACCGCCAGACCGCCATTGTGGTGGGCGCCAAAAGACTGCCATGTTGGCAGTCATACAGACCTCCGTATTACCAGTTACACTGGCAGGACCACCAAAAGCAAGCCAACAGTGCCACAAGGCCAGCACCATTGAGGGCGGGAAGTAAGAGGTTTGACCATAAACACTGCCAGCCCCTCAACCAACTACCAAATCTATTACAAGTCAAAAGTTGCAGTGGCGGACAAGCATGGCGATCCACCAATGGTGGTCTGAACCATGGTGGTTCGCGGTCAACAAAGTAATACACAACACCACATTGGATGGATTTGAAAACAATACAGCGGACACACATTGCCACACCCAACACACCTGTAAAGCACAACATAAAACACACCCCTTCACAGACCATAATCCTTTGCATCTACAACACCAAACACCCAAGCCAGAGCACATCCAAAAATTGCTAAACCATAGATTAGGCACCAAACAACTTTCCCTAAGTACATATCCCAAACCCTCAACACAATCCTATTTCCAATCACATCTACTTGCACTTCCCAACCCCATTAACTTACAATTTTTTTATCCTCACCATGTCATCCCAAGAGAATCCCTGTTTCACTGAAGATGAGTTAAGAGTCGTGGTGGATGAAATCATTAGAGTAAAGCCACATTTATTTGGAGCCCAAATCATGCACATTACTATCACCAGGAAAATTGAAATGTGGCAAAAGATAGTGAATTCTGTAGGCCACACACAAGGGAACAACATCAGGAAGCGGTGGAACGATTTCAGTGGGAAGGTCCGTTCCATGGCATCCAGGCACCAGCTGCATGTGTAGAAGATTGGAGGTGGTCCCCCCTCACTTACAACTCACATCCTAGGAGGAGAAGATCTTGGCAATCCTGCATCCTGAGGGCTTAACAGTCACAACACAAAACTATCTCACAAAAATGTATTGTCATGCATGCTCACTGCTCACCTTCTGCCGGCTTCACTGTCACCCCACTTACCAGCCCAGTGTCCACCTGTCCATGGACCCCTGTCTGGAATCTCACATGTGAAGCAGAGTCACCTGGGGGAAAAATATCTGTGTATAGTGTGTGTAGTACAGGGACTGTTCTACAATTCCAAAAACCAAAACAGTGTATCCTGCTCAAAAAAACTTTTTTGTTAACTCCCATTGGAAGATACCCACCTGAGAGGATGTCATCCGTATAGTGTGTGTGTAGTTTTGGCACTGACATGACTACTAAGTCCAAGAGGCACTGGTACTGTCAATCCACTCAGCCAGCACAGTGTCCTCTGCTCCAGTAACCCTTGTCCCTGAACTCACCATTGAAGGTTACTCACCTGGAAGGATTGCATCTGTATAGTGTGTGAGTGTGTAGTACAGGCACTGACAAGACTGATAAGGCCAAGAGGCACTGGTACTATCACTACAAACACCAAAGCAGTGTCCCCCATCCCTGAAGACAACAATATTTCAAATCTCAAATGATGTGTACTCACTGGGAGAGTTGGCATCTGTCATGTATTGTGCAGCAGTGACAGTAACAGGACTGCAGCTCACAGCAGGCAATGCCTCCCTATCTTCAAACAACAACACTGTGTCCTCCCCCAAAATACACATGTTTACTAAATCATCATTGAAGTGTACAAACCTGCGAGGAAACCACCAGTATAGTGTGTGTAATACTAGGAGTTACATGGCTGCAACTCCCAGGAGGCTCCCTTACTGTTACTCCATACACCAGTCCAGAGTACACATGCAAATATACCTTTATTTGGGAAATCACACATACCTGGGGAGTTGACATAGAAGTGCATGAAGTCCAGGGAGTGGCATGACTGTTAAGGCCAGGAGGCTCTGTCTCCCCAAATCCAAACACAAGCCCAGTGTACATCTGTCCAAATATCCTTGTTTGTTAACTCGCAATGTAAGTGTACTCACCTCAGATGATGACCTATGTATACTATGTGTAGTACCTGGAGTAACATGACTGTAGATCCCATAAGGGCCAGTCCCTGTAACTCCAATAACCAGTCCAATGTCCATATGACATTGTGCATCTGTCTGCGAACACACAAGTGAAGTTTACCCACCTGGGAGTGACCAAGATACAGAACATGGAACAATCTGTGATATGGCTACCCACCTAGATCCACCTTGAGTAGCTAAGCCAAGATGAAAATATTGTGGACATGAAGGACAGCTGTGCAACAAAAAAAAGAAAAAATCAAAGGCCTCAAGGTGCATCACCTGAATGGTATTGGCAGCAGACAATTCACAATGCACTGACATTACAACAACAATCACATATACAACAAAGTTCTGGGTCTGCTCGCATGACAGTCAACTAGGCCATAAAATGATCTAAACTAATGTTCTGCCCAGCCACTGTTTTGCCTGCACTGCTGGCAAGATGTAAGTCTATGACCATCCTTCCAAGTGCTGATGAACTCAGACATTCTGCAGCGGTTGACTGAAATGGAATTGACATGTTACTCAAATATTGGGTCAATACAACTGATAGTATGTGCACCTGCCACATAATGAAAACCTGCAAATCCAATCTGTACATGGCCTTTGCTAAATGTCACTGTAAACTACTGGAGGTAGATGTCACATTACAACCTGTAAAATTGTATTCCTCACATTCACAGATCTAGCTGCCACTGAGAACACCAGGCCTTTCAAGAGTTTGCCACCGCCCCAATGGATGAAGCCCTCAGTGAGTACAACACTCCTAGATGTCTGGACGTTGAGGACAGTTCTGGCCCATCAGAGCAACCTGTTAGACGACACGAGTAAGCCTCACCGTGACCACATCGAGCCCTCCCAGCTCGCTTGCATCTACATCCCAGGCAGCCATTCACCCCCCCAACCTGTATCCTGAGGACTGTGTCAACCATCTTGTGCACTACAGTCCAGGATCCTTAGTCACAGCAGCACACCTCCAACAATGATGGCCCTAGAACCAGTGGTAAGGTGCAAGCTGTGTGAAGGATGCAGGTACGTGGAGGTAGGGTGCGTGGGAGGGATATTGTGGGCCAGCAGCATGAGGCAACTGGGGTTGGTCTTGGAAGCCTATCAAGCATCCCAAGGCGCGATGGGCCAGATACTTGCCAAACTCTGGAAGATCAAGCAGCTTTAGGGGCATTTCCATTTTGAGTCTCTGAAAAAGTGGGAGGCCACCAACACCAATCTGACCTCCCTATCAAGGGTGTTCAGGGAGATAAGCAGTATCCTGATCAGGGACCGTGAGCAACACCATACCCCTTCCTTTGGCCTAGAAACACCAGTCCCTTCAACATCTGTGGTAGCCACTGGAAGGGAGGATCTGTCAGGGAAAGGACCTGCCTCAGGCACCCCTACCTCTGTAGCAGCAGAACCCACCCACAAGAATGGACGTTCGCCCAAGCATCCAGGAGCATCGGATGGCAGGACACCAACCTCTGCCAGCAAGTGACCTCTTCCTGAAGGAACTCCTTTGTGTGCCAAATATTCACTGTGTTGCCTGTTCTTCAACCACCTTCATTTTTCTATGGTAGTAGGACACTGGACTTTGGACTTCAAATGTTGTGGCATCTACTAATAAGATTACATCCACCATGACTGATGTATCCACTTTACTTTTCTGTTGCATCTCTCAATTATTTCCTGCACCTATGCCAATAACCTCACCTATCACTAAATCATTGCCTGCTACCTTCTTTTCCACATTTTGAAATGATGAAATGTAAGTCCATGTGATCCACATGAGGAAAACACAGGATGGTAATAGAAGGATGGATATTTCTCAGGTAGTGTCATGCTGAGGTTTACACGCAACACAATGATACAAGTGTCTGATCACACCAAACAGTGTATTGCACTGTACAGCACATAGACTGTTAAAATGTCTGGAATGTCATAGCCAAGAATGGCTGAACCATATTAAGTCAGGCTAGATATCCCAAGGTACCATCCCCAGACCACAGAAGAAAGGGTTTTGTCAGACCTCGTCCCGTAGAAAAGGTTAACAGTTTGGTGGATGTTGTCACCAGCTTGAGCCTTATCACGAAACCAGGTCTGCCAACATAGCATATGCCATGGCACAGACAGAGGGCAGTAAAAAAGTTACTGATAATAGGCCAATCCCATTACATTGACAAAGCATTTAGTGGTATGTGACAAACCTATGTCAGTGTTTTGGCATATGCATTGTGGTCTGCAATGATGAACCACATTTACAGCTGCAAAAAGGTCATACAGGATCAATGTCAACACAATGTGAAGGGAGAATGAATGGATTACACTTGATGAGAACATATTTCAATGCCATATGATCACACACAGGAGATAACTTAACCAACATACCACATCAAACCAGTCTATTGTGCACTTCAGAATTCCACCCACTCACTGTCCAAGCTGCATTGGAATAGGACTCATACACCCTAAATCTGTGAACAACATAACTGGATCAATCCATGTACACTTCACGTGACCGAACAGCAACAGATACCTGCCAATGTCACAACTCTGAAATGCCCACATGAGGATGGCATGGTGAAGGTAGCTGGTCCAAAACACTACAAGGAATTTACGCTGGAAAATAATACCTATGACCCAAACCTCATATCAGACATCAGTAGATTCACTTACATTGCAATGAGACTGACAAAAACAAAGCAGATAATCAACGTAGTGAAATACTAAAGTCTGACTTAGCAATTAAACCTTGGCTGTATACTGCAAAGCATAAGATCCCCTGTCTTTTGGAAAAAACCCTACTCAACACATCCTGACAACTACAGTTCCTCATACAGTCACAGTAATCACATACCATTAAATACTTACACTCAAGTAAAGTAGTGATCAATGAGATCTGCCCGCAAGTCTTCACCTTCCTCTACATCACTGTCATCCTCACTTGGCATTTCAGGATTCTCACCTGGTGGCACTGCTAGGTCCCACTTATCTGGAACGTATGGCATATCCCTCCACAGGGCAATGTTGTGGAGAATGCAGCAGGCCACAATGATCTTATACACTTTTTCGGGTGAGTAGAGGGCTTCATCTGTCTTATCCAAAGACCTAAATCTGGCCTCCAGGAGCCCAAAAGCCCACTCCACAACATGCTGTGTTCTTCCATGGGCATCGTTGAAGTGGACTTCCCCTGGCGTAGTTGGCTTCCTCACAGGTGTCAGCAACCATGAACGGTTTGGGTATACAGAGCCCCATGTTATGGAATGGGACATATGTGCAACTATGAGTACCTTTCATTGGAATTTTTTGCAGCAGACATTGCACACAAACAAACAGGACAAATGTTACTTCCCAACCAGCCAGGCCCTCTCTGGGTACAGTCGTGACATCAACTGGGGGATCACGCTGTTCTGCATAATGAAGGCATCACAGACTGAACCCGGATAATGGGCAAAGACCTGTGAAATGTAGAGGTCCGCCAAACAAACAACTTGGACATTGATGGAATGGAAGTTCTTTCTGCTGTGGTACACTTATTCATTGCAATGCGGTGGGGCCAGGGCAACATGTACACCATCTATAGCTCCCACCACAAGTGGGTTGTGTTCCAAACCATAAATCTCAGCCTTCACATTGGTGAAATCCTCACATTGAGGAAACCGAATGTAGCTATCCAGGTGTTTCAGCACTGTTGAGAGTACATCCTTCAAAACAAGACTGGACATAGGCTGGGACATGCCAGGAGATTGGGCCTCTGTATTTTGGAAGGACCCTGTGGCCAGGAAGTGCAAGTCTGCAATGACTTGGGCGATGGGTGGTATGCTATTTGGATGATGAATGGCAGGCATCAGATCTGGCTCCAACTGATGACATAGATCCATGATTGTTTGCCGATTCAGACAGTAGATCTGGATGATGTGGTGTTCTTTCATGGTCTGAATGTCTGGCAGTGGACGATAGACACTAGGTTGAATGATCCTCCATGGGTACCTATATATGACAAGAAATTATTTTTGCCATCATTCAATATTTGCCCTGCAACATACATGATGCATGTCAACGACAAAATGTGACAAGCATGTCTTCAGTTGAGGATATGATACATAGTACACATCACAACTGTTAATCACACAGAAGTAACATGTTACCCCCTCGCTTTGCAACACATGTGCACATCATCAATCTGGTCATCAACAATTGGTGCATGAAACTTGCCACTGTGACTTCATGTGCCCCAAAGCAAATTGCCATATGTGCCTAACAATGTACAAAAATTATGTGTGAGAAGTAGGATCTAAATGACAAGTGAAGCCAAGCACTGAAAAAAAAAACATTTTCGCAATTTTTCGCCTGCATATAACACATATCTGATAGAGACTTCTAGCTGCAGACTCCTTACCTTTAGAATTTCTAGGCATCTGCTTGGAATCCAGAACTTTTTCTGAGCAGTGCCCTTGCGTGGGCCATAGGGTGGCATCCTTCAGATCCGCATGGCATTGTTGGAGTTGTCTGTGACATTGTGGTCAGCTATAAAGGCACCACCCAGGCGCGTGTACGTCAGTTCTTTTGCTTTTGCGTCAGTTTAGAGCAGATCCGGAATAGAGCTACCCTCTGTCTTTTTTGACAGGCCTTTTTCAACCTGTTTGTCGAGACTTTTTGTTTCTGTGCGAGGATGACCTCCAGAAAGACCAGATTCAAGCCGTGTGGCACCCGCCATCGCACCATGTCGATGACGGATCCACACCAGGTATGTTTATGGTGTCTCGAGCGTGACCACGATTCAAAGTCGTGCTCAGACTGCCGGGCCATGGCTCTGAAAGCTTTGAGGGAGCAGTCCCTGAAGCTCATGGTGGCCTGGCACTCGACATCGGTCGGCGTGACTCCTCAGAGGTCAAAGTTCTGGTTAAGGAGAAGGTCGTGGGACCGCACCAGTAGCCCACAGTTCTCTTCATCCCACTTGAGGTCCTCCGGGCACTCGGGGAAGAGGCACAAGATGAAGAAAAAGTCCAAGCGTAGTGGGACTTTGCCTCTCCAGTTAAGGTAATGTGGCCGACCGCATGGGATTGCCCTTGGGCCCTGCGGGGTCAGCAGAGGCCCCATCAGGTTCCATGACAGTAGCTGTGGCCTCTGCTTTGATGGGGCCTCGTGGATCCAAATCCGGATCCGGAACGGTACTAGCTTCACACAGTAGGCCTTCTCCAGAGCCGCTCCTGACATCGGTACCACTGATGCCTACTGGTGGCTTTATCCCCATTCTGATCACTGACGAGCTGGAACTGCGTTGCGTGATGCTGATTTTGGCGCTGATGGTGCCCAAAGGTGCCAGATCTCTGTCTGAGCATTTGCTTGAACAGCCAGGCACTTGTGAAGAATGAGAGGGGTCTTTGGACCCTCTAAGGACCCACATGGAACCATTGGACTGTTATGGGGAACTAGGAGAAGCCAGTGGACTGTATACCTCTCCAGATTATGGCTTGCTTTCTCCTCCTGTGGTGGCTACGATGGATGGTTCAACGTATGCAGTGGTGGTACATAGGGCAGCTGTGGTCCTTTACTGTGCCGGGGGCTTCCACATCTGAACCGATGTTGCCCTTTAATGAAGCCCTCACTCATGTCCTGCCGGGGATGTGGTCCAAACCCAGCACAGGGGCTTCTGTAAACATGACAATCGGCCGCCTCCATCACCCAGCTCTGGCTGACCCTAGTTTCCTCACCCAACACCATACCCCAAAAAGCTTGGTAGTCCGAGCATCTACATCCCATGGCACCTTCCCTTCCGCGCCTCCAGTTAGGGAATCCAAGAGGCTGGATCAGCTTGGGGAGAAGATGTTTTTTTTTCCAACAGCCTGACATTGAGTTTGGTAAACATCTCATGCCTATTTGACCGTTTTACCCACACTTTGTGGGATTTGGTGGTGCAGATGGTGCTTCAGGTCCCGGAGGATATGTGGGCCATTCTTTCCCAAGTGGTTAAGGACAGGAGAGATGTGGCAAAGTGTACCATAAGGTGTGGTCTGGACACAACTGACTCACTGGGTAGAGCGATTTCGTCAACAGTGACCCTTCAGCGCCGCGCCTGGCTTCGTACATCTGGTGTTTTGGGGGATGTCGAGGCAAACCTCATGGACATGCCCTTCGACGGGTTCCCCATATTTGGCGAAAAGGCAGGCTCAGCGCTGAAGCACTTTAAGGAATCCTGGGACCCCTCGCCAACAGTCTGTCTATCGCCCCTTTCGAGACTTTGGAAGGGGCATGGCACCATGCCATCCACAGACCAGCACCGGTCCCCCGTCAGGCCAACATCTTGTGTGGGAATTCGGTCGTGGTCCCTTCAGATCCAGAGGGGCTGGGCAGAAATCGACCGCCACCCAGCCAACCACCTCTACAGCGTCCAAACCCTCCTAGTGTGACTCTGCAAGACCATATACATCCAGATGGAGGGAGGATTACATTTTATCTCCCTCACTGGCAGTCCATAACATCAGAAAAATGGGTCTTTCAGATCATACAGAAGGCTATTGCCTCCTCTTCCAGTCTTTCTCTTCCCCAATGCTCCCTCAAAAGGATGGCTAATGGAGGCTCACTTGGTTTTCCTGTGCAAAGAAGTGGCTGCTCTCTTGGCCAAGGGAGCAATAGAAAGGGTCCCGATATCAGAAGTAGGCAGTGGTTGTTATTTCTGCTACTTTCTGGTACCCAAAAAGAACAAGGTCCTACACCATATTGTAGATTTACGGGACATCAATCTCTTTCTCAAAAAGGAGAAATTCGAAATGCTCACTCTGGCTCAGGTCTTGTCTGCTCTAGACCAAGAAGTCTGGATGGCAGAGTTGGACTTGCAGGATGCACATTCCCACAACCCCATCCTGCCTGCCCACAGGCGCTACTTGTGGTTCAAGATAGACCATGAGCACTTTCAGTTTACCGTGCTACCCTTCTACCTTACCAGTGCCCCTCGGGTGTTCACCAAGGTGATGGCAGTGGTCGCAGCTCATCTGCGCAGATTAGGGGTTCCTGTCTTCCCATACCTCAATGACTGGTTGTTCAAGGCTTCTTTGCCCTAGGCAGTCATCACCCACCTTCAGACTACGGCAAACCTCCTGCATTCACTGAGGTTCACTAAAAACATGCCAAAGTCACTCCTGACTCTATCTCAGAAGCTTCCTTTAATTTGAGCTGTCCTGGACACAGTGCAGTTTCCGGGCTATCCTCCCGAGCAGTGAGTTTGAAATATTCAGGTTATGATTCCGATGTTTTTGTCTCTATCCTGTATTTCTGTGAGACAGACTCTAAGGCTGCTGGGCCTCATGGCATCCTGTTAGTAAAACATGTTACATGGTATACAGGTTCTGCAGTGGGATCTAAAGTTCCAGTGGACACAGTATCAGGGAAATCTCACGGACACAGTTCAGATCTTGGAGGGAACAGCAAAAGATCTGCAGTGATGGTCAATGAACGGTGAGTGGGTCAGAGGCAGATTCATCTCCCTTCTCCAACCAGACACTCACACTGCTGTCAGCAAGACCTCCAGTACCTGGGCTGCTGTGTACCACCTCTGGGAGTAATCATGCCATGTCTAGCAGATGATAGGGCACCTGCCTTCTCACTGAAGGAGCTGGAGAGGCTAGCCATAGCGGTCCTACCCCTGTATGGAAAGCTTTATGGTGCACCAGAGGAGCAGAAGAGGGCCTCATGGCCACATTATTTTCTCTGTACTTCACCATATATTCCCTCCTCACAGGCTAGATTTTGCCCATGTGTGCCAGAATGTAAAGTTCAGGCCATGGAGGTGCAGTCAGCGTGGCATCAATGGGAGTGTCGATGTGCATGTATCTCAGTTCAGTGCTAGATGTTGAGTCCTAATACATTGTTGTGTGTGTGCCTGATCTACCTTATTCTGGATGCGCAAAACTAGGGGAGGTGACAACACAGCAATCCCCACATAACTCTTACCACATGGATGTTGTCAATGTGAGACAACATGTATTTTTCATGACAGCATAATCTGTGTATGCAAGTTGTATGTGTGGGGTGTGTGTAAAGTGAGCTATGTGTATATTGCCACTAAGATTTGAACTCACAACTGGCCTTGTTAAACTGTTGTTTTGAAGGCATATCCTGGTCACTCTGCCCTTCAGGTTGCCACATAGACAACACATGCTAAATAGCTGTGGGGCTTATGATGTACTGTCATGCATGGAAGTGATGAGAATGGAGTTTCAGGTATGTTCTGCTCAGCTTGCGGTGACCAGGGACTGTCAAATGTATCTTCCTATATGGGTCCAAGTCTAGGCTGCTGTTGAGTCACTTTTGCTATGCAACTGTGGCACTCTGCCCGCTCTCTGTATTCCAGTTTACCCTATTAAGTGGCCAAATCTAGGCTCTGTGCTAATTTGCAGCTTATCACGGCTCCTTCCCAGATGAGCATGAAAATGGTTTTAGGGTAGAGTTAATGATCTGTGACCAATTTGCACTTGGCATCATTGTCAATGTATACATCTGTCCCCCCACAGGTCCCTTACTCACACAGCTCTGTTGTCACCTTCACACAGGTCAAATTAGTCCTGTGCAGGCTTATTTCATAAATGATAGTCCCACAGTGCAGGCACTGTGTTGATTCCTGGGAACCCATGATATGTGATTAAGGAGCTTTGTCATATGGCAGTCATGGACAATGCATGCCTTTGTTTCTTGGATGTTATCTCTGTAGGATGGACACATATGTCCAAAAGCATGTTCTGTGGCAGAAGTACATGAGAGAGAACCCCCACCCCGGATGTTGTATGAGTATGCATTTGTTAGGCCACATGTCCACACGTGGACAGGCTAGGCACTCTCTGTACCCACTACTCCAGTCTCCTCATTGTTACCCATGTGTAAGGTTTGAGATTTTGGACTCTGACCATAGTCTGTAGGAACTGTATGCAGAGAATCGTTTTCACTGAGTGTGAGTGTTTTAATGCATTCATGCATAAGGAGTCTACCTTTCTGAAGCAACAGAGTTGTGATGTGTCTCATAGTTCCTCAGATCTCAGTCAGAATGCTAGAGCACGTCCCACTAGATGTTAATTGACCTACCTAGTTGGAGGAGGGCCTGAGCAGGGTGGTGGGTTCGTCTGCAGTTTGGGAAGTGTTTTTAGTCATGTCCCTGTACTCAATGGCTAGTATGTGCTACACATGGGCAGTTTGGGCAAAAAAAGCCATCGCCAAGAAGGCATGAACCCTGGGGTCCACAGCCAGTGGAGCACCCACTGTCGCAAGAGGTGGGAGGACCTGAGATGCTGGGCCCGGAAGATCGTGGAGGCACAGCTGTCTATAATCCCAACATGGCGTGCTGCCCATTGGACAATGACCCTCCTAATGGCCTGGCAGTGGCCTACCCGGAGCCTACCCAGAGCTTGATGGGCGTTTGAGGGCAGCACAGCAGCCACAAAGTGGGGTGAGTACACAACAATTTCCTGCCTGTCCCATTGCCAGGTAATTGAGTGATGTTCTGACTGCACCCACAACAATTAGGGATGAGCCATGTGTTACACAGTAGATGGGAGATTGTTTGTGTTGACTTGTCATGTGTATCAAACTGGTGTGCCTTGCCTTTTGAACCTGGGACCAAGTACAAACCTGGTGGGAATCCTCAAACCACTTGCTCTGCAAGGGCCACAAATGGCAGTGTACAGTGATCATTTATGTACTGTTTGTTTTTGTAGGGGGTATAATTTCTAACCTACAGATCACTACCCCTAAATGTTACAGGCCAAATGTAAGTAGGTTATGGATCACTGTCCTTTGCCATGTGTCTGGGTATATGTATTTGTAGACATCTACCAACCAGAAGCTAGTTATCTTCAGTACATTATTGGTGCTGGTGCCTCACTACAGTCTGTGATGTGTGAGTGTCCATCATACATGTGACATGGCTGATATGAATAATTGTTTGCAGATGTAGAAATCTACTTTCCGTTTGTAAGTGGGGAATGTCCATTGACATGAATTGTGTCCCATGACTTTTGCCCACATTCCTTGTGCCTACATGTCAGCATGTGTCCTTTTCTCTTTAGGATACATTCTCAATCTGCAATTTCATGCATGTCCTACCCATGTTAATGGGATGATGTCTGTATTCCCTCACATATATGTGCATGAAAATGCGTTTGTGCAATAGTACAGTTACAATGGTGATACATTTTGTGTTGTGCCACAGACAGGAATGTGTCATCATTGTTTATTGTCTGACTGATACCTTCATGCATCATAGTATGCCATTTGGCATGTAGAACTGCAGTAGCAATAAAGGACATGACAGTTAGGCCCAGATTGTGGAACCACTTTGTGTCTCTCTATGCCCTAGATGTGGATTCATGTGGAAGTGTGCACTGCACATGTGTAATGGTTGAGGATTGTGCCCTGACTGTTGACATGCATCATTGAGTGACGTGCAGTGATGTTGACATCACATGTGTATGGGTACAGACATTCATCCACAGACAGACACTAGGGTTGACATGTCCAAGATGTGGATAGTGATGTTGCTTCTAATTGGACAACAAGTTGAGGTCCTTCTATTGGTCATTGGAAGTTCTGTCTCTCCACCATGCAAAGGACAGATTGTTACTACAGAAACACTCAGATAATGTCATTGTAATGGGTGTCAGACATTAGTGGACATCATGGGGCTTACTGGATCACTGTTTTGTGCATTCTGGAGACATTTGTCCCTGACATATTGAACCTGACATCAATAGTGTTCCTTTTAACGGCAAATGTGAGGCCTATCTGAGTAACATGGATACTGCCTCCTTGACTCTATTGGGACAGGTGTCACTTGTTGAAGTGAACATTGTTGAAATGTTTCTAGTGTGACATGGATACATCCATGTCGCCTACTCCAGCATACTGCAGTTTTATAATCAACCTAGCAGGATTTCATGGCATCATTTCTAATTGTTGGTACATTATGTATGTGCCAAATAGATGTTTGCATGACCTTGTGTGTGAAATGAGGGAATGTACTTTACAATGTGATACCATTATTTGCCAAAAGTTATGTAAGTCTACTCCATGTGGCACAGCTTTGAGGATGGATAGGTCTCCTAGTTGTTGTATGGTTATTGTGGTTGCAAGACTCCAGCCATGCCATTGAAGTTGTCAAAGATCCTGATTTTCCAGTGGGCAACTTTAGCAAATCCATATGGTAGGCATGCATATGTTTTGACACACGTATGTGCCACTAAAGTGAGAGTTTTTGCTGGGGCCTACTTGACATGTTGGTATTGTATGTCAATCAGAGTTCTGATTGAAGTGTTATAATGGACATGTTATGACCCTCTTTCTCTTTCTTTTTGCAGCATCAGCACAGGCAAGCAAATGTGTGTCTATTGCACGGTTATTTACTGGTGGTGGTGTTTGTGTTCCATGCCAAAGAGGCATACTGTGACTGTTTACGTGTCCGTTTTGATGTATGTTTGTGAGTGTGTGTTGTTTGAGATTTGTACCTGCTGCTCGTGGCGTTCCTCCCATATGATATGTTCTCCAGCGCTACAAGCTGTTTTTAAGTTTGGTGATGCAGATAGGAGGGTATACTTAGGGTTGTTGGTGTCCACAGCGTGGTTGACTTCATTGTCTGTCGATGATCAGTAGCATGATGTTTGTGAATAGCTCAATGGCGGAAGCGAGCATGTAAGGCTGTCTGCAGGTGAGTGTCTCTTTTTATACTGTCCGTTTTTGCCTTCTGATATATAGTGGTTGGACCGCCACAGTCACATTGGCAGTGTGCAATCTCGTAATGAGTCTGGTAGAAACACAGGCTCCGCTGGCCTAGTCATGCTTTCTCGTGACTGTGGTGGTCAATGCTGCCTAGTGGTGCCAGCTGACAATCTTCTGCTGGTACAACCGCCAAACTCGTAGGACGGCGGTCAAATCCACCAGACCGATGATGATTGGGCCACCACCGTAGAGGTCCTGGAACAGCCAAACTCGTAATGAGACCGTAAGTGATCACACAAATCACTCTAAAAATTGTCTTTAGCCTAATTGTATTTTTCAACTGGACTATTTTTCAAAATGTTGAAATTAATTGCTATGGCCCTGACTAGGTCCCTGAAATAGTGATTATAATTGAAAGTATTTTCTATAGTTAGGCCTTACAAAAGATTTGTAAAACTTTTCCAAAGTTTCCAAAGGTTTTTCTAAAGATTAAAAAGGTCTCAAATTTAGTAAGACAATTGTCTGATGCAGACTCAGGAGCTCGACCTGACCCCTAAGATGGGAATGAAGTACCCAGACTAAGGGTTCTCTGCAAAGGATACTAAATTCCTACTGGTGGTCATGCTACCGCAGAAACTCTCAGGAGGCTTGTGGTAACATATGAGACTGAACACTCAGTGGGTGAGGGTGAAACCTCAGACACAGAAAATCAAGTAAACTCCAATGAAGCTGAGGAAGAGGAGGTAGGATTCTCTGTCTCAGAAGTAGGAGCCACCTCAGAGGAGGATTTGGCTCTGGCGAGATTGACCAGATGGCTGGCTTTAGAAGCTCACCTTTTGGAAACAGAAGTTAAAAGAAGAGAGTTGGGCATCTCAGGTGGAGGCATACAAAAAATTATGGAGAAAGAGAAGTATTTTAATGTAAAACTCCCCAAAAGAGTTGCCCCATCTACACAGAAGGTGATGATATCATCAAATGGTTTTCTGCCTATGAGAGAGCCTTCATAGCTAGGGAAGTAGATAGAAAACATTGAGGGTCTCTATTGTGGGACCTGTTCTCAGGTAAAAGCAGGGATAGACTTCTGACATTGAATGAGGCAGATGCTATGTCCTATGACCTCATGAAGGCTACCTTGATTGTGGGCTTTGAACTTACCATTGAAGAATACAGAATAAAATTCAGGGAGACCTGAAAAACCCAGAGTCAGTCCTGGGTAGAATTTGTAGATTTTTCAGTAAAAATACTGGGTGGCTATTTAGAAGACAACAAGGTGCAAAATGTTGATAGGCTTTACAATTTGATTGTGAAAGGACATCTTTTGAATATTTGTTACAATGAGAATCTACATCAGTTCCTGGTATATCTAGGTCCATTTTCTCCTCTAGAGTTGCAGATGAAGGCAGACCACTGGGTCAAAAGAAGGGTAATCAAGACTACCACTCGTGGGGGAGACCAAAAGAAAGATGCCAAAAAGCCCCCACCACAAGGGAAAGATGGGAACCAAAATAAAAACAAAGAGTCTTCATGGGGCCCCTAAAATCCTGCTCAGGAGGGTGGGCCCCCAGACTCCTCACAGTCTAAGGGTGGAAACTCAGGTAAGCACTTTGGTCCCAACAAGACTTGGTGCCATGATTGCAAAACCAAGGGACATAAAACTGAAGACCCTAGTTGTAAAAACAAAAATAATGCCTTTAGTCCACCTAAAGTAAACACAGTTGCAAATATCCAGATGGGATCACAGTTGTGGCCTGACCATATCAGTGAAGCCAAGTAAACCAACAGTAGTCACTGAGGGAGGGGTAGACTTATCCTGTGCTGCCTGGCCTACTAATATTCAAAAATACAGGCAGCACCCTTTGATTAATGGTGCAAAGGTAGAAGCCTTGAGGGACACTAGGACTAGTGTCACCATGGTGACCCAGCACCTAGTCCCCTCAGATCAGTACCTGATAGGAAAAATGTATTCTGTCACCAATGCTGACCATGTCACAAAGATTTATCCCATGGCAATGGTATATTTTGACTGGGGGAGTAGTTGGACAGAAAGACGTGGCTGTGTCCCCAGCCATCCCTATGGACTCTCTCCTTGGAAATTACCTGGATGATTCTCCCTGGGCTGAAATGGAACTGAGGACCCATGCAGCAATGCTTGGAATCTTACAATGGGGTTGGGTCAAAGCAAGGGCACAGAGCAAACTCCAAAGTGAACAAGAAGTGTTGAATCCTGGAAGGATGAACCAACCCTCCAAGAGAAAAGGCAAGACTGTGGCACCAGCTTCTAAACAGACCACAAGTCAGAACACCTCTTCCCAGGAAGAGGACTTGTTAACCCTAGAGGGAACTGAGCCTGAAGAGCTTGGGCCTTACTACCCAGAGCTTTTTGGTCCAAGGAAACCCTGTAGGGAGGATGTGTGCCAGGGAGAAAATACCTATCCCACTCTTGAAAGCCCGAGGCAGCAAACTGTGCAGGAACAACAGGGAAATGTCAGTGGTATCAACTGGGTCTATTGGGAGGATGGACTTCTGTACACTGAGGCCAGGGACCTCAAGCCTGATGCAACCAGGAGGGTGGTAGTGCCCTAGCAGTACAGAGAGTGCCTTCTTTCTCTAGCCCATGCCATTACCCTGGCTGGGCACCTGAACCAAAATAAAACCTGGAGTAGGTCATCAATCACTTTTACAGGCCTGGGATGGCCTAAAAGGTGAAGGACTATTGCCAGTCCTGTATTTCCTGCCAAATCAGTGGTAAGGAAGGAGGCCACCTGAAGGCCGCCTTAATTCTACTAACTGTGGTTGGGGTACTCCTCAAAATAATAGGGGTTGATATTGTTGGCCCCCTTGACCCTCAAGCAAGCTCAGGAAATAGTTATATCCTAGTAGTAGTGGATTATGGCACTAGATATCCTGAAGCTATTCCTCTTAGGACCATCACTGCCCCTGCAGCGACAAAGGCCCTCCTGTGTATTTTTTACTAGGGTTGGCTTCACTAAAGAGACAGATAGGGTTTCAAAGTTCATGTCTGCATAATTAAAACACATGTGGCAGGAATGTGGTGTTACTTATAAGCTCACTACCCCATACTATCCACAGACCAATGGGTTGGTTGAAAAATGTAACAAAACATTAAAATGCATGAAAGGAGGACTCTCTGAATAACACAAAAGGAGATGGGATATCTTCCTTCCTTGTCTGTTTTTTGCCTACAGGAAAGTGCCTCATAATGGAGTAGGGCATTCCCCTTTTGAACCTTTGTTTGGGCATCCTGTTAGAGTCTTGTGAGGGAAGGCTGGGAGAGGCCTCTCAAAGAACCCAAACACAACATTGTGAGACTATGTACTTGACGTTCGCTCCAGGATGGCTGAGTACATGGAAAAAGCAACCAAACCCTTCAGGCCAGCCAGAAGCTCCAGAAGCACTGGAATGACCAAAAAGCTGCTATGGTGGAATTCCAACCAAGGCAGAAAATGTGGGTATTAGAGCCTGTGGCTCCTAGGGTTCTCCAAGATAAGGGGTCTGGGCCCTACCCCATACTTGAAAGAAAAGGGGAGGTCACCTGCTTAGTTGACCTTGGCAGTTACAGTAATCCAAAAAGAATAATACATGTCAACTGCCTGAAGCCCTATTTTGACAGAGCTGATGTGACCATGCTCATGTTCACAGCTGAGGGACAGGAAGAAGAGAGTGAACCTCTCCCTGATCTCCTCTTCAGCAACCCAAAAGATGGTTCTGTTGATGGAGTGGTTTTGTCAGACTCCATCACAGAACAAAAGCAGGCCTACTGCAGGCAAGTCCTCAACCAGTATGCTGAGCTATTCTCTCTGACCCCTAGTAGGACTAGCTGGTGTACACATGTTGTGGACATTGGAGACAGCTTGCCTGTCAAAAACACAATTTACAGACAATCAAAGCATCTCAGAGAAAGCATCCAAGTTGAAGTCAATAAGATGCTGGATTTAGGTGTCATTGGGCCCTCTGAGAGCCCCTAGGCCAGCTTTTTATCTGTAGCCCCCAAACCTCACTCCAAGGAAGAGAAAAAGGAAATGAGGTTCTGTTTGGACTATAGGGGCCTCAATGATGTAGCAAAAAATGATGCAGAACCAATTCCAAGAGCTGATGAGCTCATAGACAGATTAAGAGCAGCCAAATATCTGAGTGCCTTTGATCTTACATCTGGGTCCTGGCATATTGGCCTGACCCCTAAAGCAAAAGAAAGATCAGCCAATCAGGGTTATGGATGTGACCCCTTCCCATAGGAAGTGGTCACTTAGTGGTTGTGGCCACCCTAAGGTAGGTGGCCCAAGAAAAAGGTACCAGACCGTTCCTGCTGCTCCAAGGGCTTGACAATCACTGCTGAGGTGTCGCGTGGAAACCTGAAAGACTCCACAAAACCCAAGAGCACCTCCAGCCTTCTAAAACTTGCCAAGAACCTCCCTTTGAGAATGGTATCACTCTCTCCACCCAGCGGGCAAGGAACCAGCGAAGTCCAGTAAAGTGACCAGATGCTCACCCAGAAGCCCAACCAAATTTTGTACAACAGCCCTTAAGGACAAGACCTACCACCGTGCCAGGTTTGGTGGCATTGAGACTCTCCAGGACTGTCATGTACCATAGCCTGGGGTACTGGATCCCGAACATCGGACACCCAGAAGCAAAGTCCACTATGGACTCCCAAAAGCCCAGAAGCAAGCACCAGTTGAGTGATTTCAGAATACCCAGGAACCACCCCCCAGACTGGCCCTGCTGACCTGCAATCCACCCTCAAAGTCATCTGCCTAAGACACACGTCTCCTTGCTGACCTATCTACACTGCACCTGGCGTCCCTGGTCGCTGCATCAACAAGCTATGTTCTAGGGGTTCCTAACCCCTTGCAGCCTTCACCCTCCAAGGGGACCCACAAAACTTACCTTTAAGTCCAACTTTGCAGTGTGTTTCCAAGTGGTCCACTTCTCCTTTTGGCGTCAGCTCCAAGACCTTCAGCTACTGCTCCTGCTTGAATCGGGAACCTCGCAATGTTCTCCAGGTGGCCCATTGGACACTTCAATGCCCTCAACCTAAAAACAGAAGGTGACATTTGTTAGAGCATTTCCTGATTTTATATGCATTTTTTTTTTCCTTTGATTCCTGTGGTGCGTAACTAAGCACAAAAACAGAACATTTTCTAAACTTTGAAAAATCATAATAAAAGAAGTACTTACTGTATATTGATGATCTTGGTCTTCAAAATTCTATAAACATTTGAAGTATTTGTGTAAATTGGTCACAAGTTATTCTTCCGAGTATGTATGCACATTTATTGATACTGTGAGCACAACAAATGCTTAGCACATCTCCTGGATTAACCTAACTGCTTTCCCACACTACCACAAAATAGAGCATGAGGTGGTCTGCTTTTTACCTCTGGATACCAAAGTGGGGTTGCTTGGACCCTCTGCAGAGTGCACTTCATTTTTGTACACTATACAGAGAGAGACAGCCACCTACATGTGTATCCTTCCCAGAGTGCTCCTGATGCCCCCATCCCTATTGTGCAGGTATTGTTTCCAATGTGAGCTTGGGATATTTTTCTCACAAAATATCATGCATCCCATTTACCTTCCATTGTGTTGCAATATGGGTGATATGCGTGGGTCCATTACAAGGATGTTTCATGGGAGGGTTATTTGTGTTAAATGACACTGTTGTAGTTTGACTCTTGCTCTAGGCAAGACTGCTGGTTTAAGGAGGACAGTATTTATGTTTGTAGGTGACTAGGTCAATCCTATGACAATTCGCAACTGTCTTCCCAACCCCTCTGGCTCACAAGCAGTACATCACCAAAAACCCAAACAGTGAAAGGTGATTTGTGGCAGGCTTTACGCATGAACTCAAGAGTGCAACATCTTAGGGAGGTTGTGGTTAAACACAAATTACCCCTTTCTCACATAAACAACATGTCTCACTCAAACACACGGACAATGAAGGAGATGCAGTAATGTTTTCAATAGGTTTTAATAACAAGACTGCATTTCACAATAAGTTGCATAGGATGCAATGATTAGGATAATGAACAATGCAAGAAATAGAATTATAAAGACGAGAGTCATTAATACAAAGACCCCCACCATCTTGCAATAGCATTTAATGACATGAGATGTGAAATATGTCCTAATACCATAATAAGATGAACCTACCCCCTAGGCATGTTAAACCTAAGTTGCCAATACCATGTCCATGAGAAGAGCCCCCAACCCTTGTTACTTGGGAATGAGGTCTCTAGATCAGACTCCATGTGGACACGAAGACTGGGTCAGCGTCAAGGCAACATGCAGCATCAATAGCATGGATGGCATCTGGTAGGAATCCCTCTAACTGTCTGTGTAATGTGTATTTACACAGATCTGATCGGACTCCTGACTTAGGTCTGTTCCCAAACAATAGATAACAAGACATGCTCGGGCGGCAATTACATAAACAATTCCCTCGAAAGGGCAAAGAGGGAAAGTACCTAATATAACTACCTAAAGTTTGTTTATCTTTGGTGCTGATACTGATGCCTTAGCACAGTGGCACTGATAACATGAAACTAAAACATTGGCCTAACTAAAAACAATGCAGCCATCTTGGAAGAATACAATTAAATAATAGTATTAAAGCAGAGCAAACTAAGTAGGGTAAAAGTCACTGGATGACGGGGGCACAAATCTGCAAGACAGAAGGCTAAGCTAACTCCTGCTTCCCATTAAAACAAGATAAGATCCACTACAACACATCCATACATATGTGTCTTCAATCCCACAACAGTCCCTGGCATATGATCAATGTGAGGGTGTTAGTTGAATTATGTGTGATGTGGTGTGGCTGTTGTGTCACAAAATGTTCCGTACACTTCACTGTCCCTGAAACTGTGAGGAGGATGCATGTGCTTTTGTGGAGTGTGACAGTGCAGTGTCAGTAACCAGCCAAAAGGGGGCATTTTGTGGCTGTGTATGGGTCATTCGTTGTGTACGACTCTGACCCGGGCCACAAAGACAAATGTACTTGCTTCACGTAGAGTAAACCTACATACTAGGTGGATGATGGTGCCTCAATCTGTTGGTGAATTTCCAGGCATGGGTAGATGTTTTGTCTTACCATCAGTTGCGTCCATGGCAGCGTTGATTTTGTGCTCCATCGATGAGCAGCTGTAGGACGTGTGTGATTGGCTCCATGGTGGCCCAGGATGTGTGACGCTGCCGGCAGGTGAGTTCCTAACTTTTATGCCTCAGTTTCCGCCAGCTGCGACATGATGGTTGGACCGCCATGGTCAGGCTGGCGGAAGGCAACACCATAATATGTTTGGCAGATACACTGGCTCCGACAGCCTCATTGGCCTCTCTCGTCACCGTGGCGGTCTGTGCTGCCTGGCAGTGTCGGCGGGACCGCAACGGTCTTTGGTCTGTGGACCCGCATGCATCATAATATGGTGATCCGACCGCCAAGCCAATGACAGTCAGACACCTCTGCACCCATGGCAGTCCACAACCCGCAAAACTCGTAATCAGACCCTATGTCTTTAAGGATATTGCTTGTGGGTTTCTTGGAGCTAGTGCTTGCCTCTCTTATGTCTTGTAAGATTTTTCTAACTTCAATTTCTATCATGTGTGCTCTTTTACGTTAATTACAACATTATGGCCCTCATTACAACCCTGGTCGGTGTTAAAGCGGCGGTAATACCGCCAACAGGCTGGCGGTTAAAAAAATGGAATCACAACCATGGCGGAAACCGCCAATATAGACAGCCACTTTAACTCTCCGACCGCCACAGCGGTAGAAACAAACACCACAGCGATAACCACCAACAGACAGGCAGAAGACAAGGTTCCACCCACTGTATTACAAGAGGCCTATCTGCCACCTTTTCCGGGGCGGTACCAACGACATCAAAAGCACAGTGGAAACAGTGTTCTGAAGGGAAACAACTCACCTCTCGACACTCAAGGAAGAACCAGGACACCATGAGCCCGAATTACAGGTCCTGCCCATGTTGCTTTACCTCCTCTTGTATCAGGAGCAGCAAAGACGCTGGTGACGACCACGGTGAATACTGCACCTAGCACACAGGAGAGGAGGGGGAGGGAAAAGAGAGTGATACACACACGCAACACCCCCACCCCCACCCTCATCCCCCCAACACCATACACACAAATACATGCAGCAACATTACATATACACCCCGTCACCCCCTGGAAGAACGAAAGGACAAAAGGAAATTTATTGTAACAAGTGAAATCATTGAAAAATCAGATAGGCCAAATTGAAATATCAGTATATACAAATATGTCCACCCACTACACAAGTAGGGATAGGAATGAAATCATTGTCTGTGGATCAGTGTCCTAAAATGCATGGGCAAAGCCCACACAAGATACCTGACTCAAAATGGAGAGAACACTGCAGGGGCATCAGATGGAAATAAACAGGCACCTCAGGGGGAGGGAGAGAGGGAACACCTCACCCAGATGAACGGACGACGCCACTGCTCCACGAGGGAGCTCCATGTCCACTGATTGGTCCTGGGAAGTGCAAAGCCACAGTCTCATAAGTCTCTCCAGTGGGTGGTTTGCCCACTGCTTTATCCTGGGGAGTGCAAAGCCACAGTCTCTCAAGTCTCTCTAGTGGGTGGTTTGCCCACTGCATTATCCTGGGGAGTGCAAAGGCACAGTCTCACAAGTCTCTCCAGTGGGTGGTTTGCCCACTGCTTTATCCTGGGGAGTGCAAAGCCACAGTCTCTCAAGTCTCTCAAGTGGGTGGCTTGCCCACTGCTTTATCCTGGGGAGAGCAACGCCACAGACTCTCAAGTGGATGTGATTCTCCACTGGTTCTGGAGGGGGCTTAGTGCCCAGAGTGCTTCATCCTGCCAAGGACTGAGGTAGTGGATGTGATTCTCCACTGGTTCTGGAGGGGGCTTAGTGCCCAGAGTGCTTCATCCTGCCAATGACTGTGGTAGTGGATGTGATTCTCCACTGGTTCTGGAGGGGGGATTGTGCCCAGAGTGCTTCATCCTGCCAAGGACTGAGTTAGTGGATGTGATTCTCCACTGCTTCTGGAGGGGGCATTGTGCCCAGAGTGCTTCACATGCAGTGTGGCAGGTCCCATTACCTCACCAGGGTGTGTGTGCCATGAGATTGCCTGGGGACAGGTAGCATGACACTCCATGGAGGCAGAGACACACTCCACCCTGCTGCGACTTCGCCTGCCTCATGCAGGTACAAACAGTCCTGGGTGTCGTGCCTCATGTACACTGTTCAGGGTCCAGGACGTCTCCTGCAGCCTCGGACGGCTGGCCACTGGGGATGATAGGCATGTCAGCTGTGGTTGCACTGTCTGAGCACGTCGCGGGGCTGGTGGCGGGGATTGAGGCGGTGTCTGTGGCGGAGGTGCTGGCGGTGGTGCATGTATCTGCACCTGTGGAGGGACACAGCAGGACGTCTCCTGCAGCCTCAGATGGCTGCCCACTGGGGATGATGCTGGGGACTGTTGGTAAGGCAGCAGATGTGCAGGTGGCGGTGCAGGTGGCGGTTCAGGTGGCGGTGTCCACCGCCGTACAGGTTGATGTTCTGGTTGACAGAAGAGGTGCCTCTGGTCCCTCAGCCGGAGCCTCCGTGCCCTGTCCTGACCTGCTCTTCGCCTTGTGTCCCTTCCCCACCTTTGATGTCACTGCTGGTCTCTTGGCACTGTCCCCTTTTGGCTTGGGGGAGCCCTGCTTGGTGGTTGGTGCGGCTTCTCCCTCCGGCATATGGGCACCTTCTTCACCTTGGCAGGTGGCGGAATGGCCTGCTCCTTGGCCTCACTAGGTGGCACATTGGCAGCCCTGATGGGTGCCGCCCGCGATGTGACCGGACTTCCTGAGACCACTGTGCTGGATGATTTGGTGGCTGAGGTGCTGGGCTGGGACCTGGGCAGCCTGGCCCTAGGGGAAGGACGGGGGGGGGGGTGTAGGGAAGAGATCAATGTTAGCCAGGAAGAGTTTCCTAGACACACTGGGACGGGAAGATGGATGGGGTTTGGGAGTAGAGCAAGAGGTAGTGGTTGTAGGAGGTGTACATCTGCTGAATTTGGGTGAAGGTGCATGGGCCGGAGGCTGTTGTGAGGTGGATGGCTGTTGGGTGGGTGTGTGCCTGCGTTTGTTTACTTTGAGAGGACAGCTCACAGACACACTGGGAGAGGACACGGGGGATGTCTGTATGGTAGTGGGGGTGGTGATTGCACATGAGCGGTGTGTGGTGATGGGCGTGCTGGTGATGGAGGTAGTGGATGAAGATGTAGTGCATGCAGGTGTGAGTGGACACGAGACAGGGAGGAAGGAGGAGACGTGAAGGAGGGGGACACAGTGGAGGCAGTGGATGTTGGTGTGTCTGCATGGGGATGGTGCTTGTGTGAGTGCCTGTGGGATGTGTGATGCTTATGTTTGCCATGTCCACTCTTGTGTGTTGATGAGTGTGCATGCTGGTCGGATGGTTTGCTTGTGATAGGCTGAGGTACAGGGGTTTGGGTCTGGGTAGAGGAAGTTGGAGAGGGCAGGCTGGACGCAGGGGCAATGGCTGCCATCAGTGCTGAGGCCACAGCCTGAAATGCTCTCTGTTGGGCCGCCACGCCAGAATGAATGCCCTCCAGGTATGCATTTGTTTGCTGCAAATGCCTCTCAACACCCTGGATGGCATTCAAAATGGTTGATTTCCCAACAGTGAGGGATCTCAGGAGGTCAATAGCCTCCTCACTGAGGGCAGCAGGGCTGACTGGGGAAGGGCCTGAGGTGCGTGGGGCGAATGAGATTCCCACCCTCCTGGGTGAGCGGGCACGGAAAACTCGATGAGGGGCTGCTGGGGGGGGGCGGTGCTGGTGGGGGGGTGGCGGCTGTACCTGTTGATGCGGTAGGCACAGAGGTGCCCGCCACCTTAATGGAGCTCTCATCAGAGGAGGAGTCGCTGTCGCTTGTGCCTCCTCCTGTCCCCGTCGTGGAGCTCCCCTCGCCCTCCGTCCACTGGTGCCTTTGGACTCCGTTACTTCAGTCTCCAGAGCCATGTGGGATGCAGCTCCCTCCTGCTCCAATGCCACTGCTCCTCCGCCAGATGATGCTATGCACACAAGGACAGGGTGACAAAACAAAAAGGGGGGAAAGACAGAGGAGACACATGGTCAATGCCTGCAACACCACTACCGTTGGCGGACACAACACACAGGGAGCAGCTCTATGCACTAAGACATGCACTAACAGGGCAGGGGAGAAGCACATGCCCATAAGGGACTCTATCCTGACCCATTTCATGCCCAGCTGAACCCATAGGGAAAATACCACCTTTGGGGTTGGACTGGGAATGAGGCTGCAAACCAATGGATCTACCTTGGCGCGTCTGCCCTGGCCACGGGGAACCCACAGCCCACCTACCCCACCCAGACACCTCGTCAAGCGCGCAGAGTCAGCTGAATGATAGTGTACTCACCCCCTTGTGGCTTCTGTGATGCCCTCAAGCGCCCATCCAACTCAGGATATGCCACCACCAGGATCCGGTATATGAGAGGGTTCATGGTGCAACGGGCACCCCTTCCACGTTGGGAGGCCATCCCCAGCTGGGCCTCCGCCGTCTTCTTGCTCCAGCAGCGCAGGTCCTCCCATCTTTTGTGGCAGTGGGTGCTCCGTATATGGTAGACCCCCAGGGTCGCATCTTCCTTGGCGATGGCATGCCAAATACCCTTCTTCTGGTGGGCGCTGATCTAGAGGAATAGTGAAGTAAAAATGTACGTTACTCCCCCATACATTTCTTCTCACACATTGGCCACAAACCTTCCACCCTGGCCCAGAAAAACATACACACACCATCCTCACGTGCTGGCCTGACCCCCCGTCTCTACCATCCACGACACTCCATACAATCATGTGCCATCCACAATTCACACAGTTTACTCACCTGTTTGTCTGGAGGACCGTAGAGTTGCGTGTACTGGGGAGGACCCCATCCACCAGTTTCTCCAACTCCTCCGCAGTGAAGGCAGGGTCCCTTTCCCCAGACACTGTAGCCATTGTCGCTTCCAGACGCAGGTCACAGCAGCACTTGCGGTGTAGGCCCTCTTCTGTTGAAGGTCAGGTATCAAGTGAGGGAACAGATAGAAAATGGCGGTCACGTCCGCGGCGGTGCGTACTGTCACCGCTGGCGTACATCATCATTGGCTCCTGGAACCCATAGGGCGCAATGCTAACCAATGCTGAATGGTAACGCAGTTACCTCATTTCCACTTGTCCCACCTTACAGGTCAGGCAGCCGCCATTTCAGGGGGGCACATGGCAGGCCCGCTAGCTGCGTCACACCTATTTAGGCCAGGAATACGGACAGACAAAGGCACAAAGAGAAAATTTAACGATTGTGCTAAACAGCCTTGTGAAACCTATGTGGTGTATGACCCTCTGCTCACCGTTCTCCTCCATAGGGCATGTCTGCTGGGGAAGGTGATGAGATGGCGGCATCCTCTGGTGTACAGACCCCTGGTGGACCTGTCAACAATGGAAGAAAGACACATCATTATCACTTACAGACTTGATCGTGCAACAATCCAGGAACTGTGTGCCCAGTTGGAGCCATACCTGATGTCAGCTATCCGCGATCCCACAGGAATCCCCCCCTCTAGTGCAGGTCCTGTTAGTGCTCCATTTCGTGGCAAGTGGGTCTTTTCAAACAACAGTAGCCATGGCAGCAGGGATGTCACAGCCAATGTGCTCTAACGTGTTGTCCAGAGTGTTATGTGCCCTGCTGAAACAAATGTGCAGCTACATTGTTTTCCCTCAGGTGGAGGATCTGCCCACAGTGAAAGGTGACTTTTAAGCCCCGGGACATATCCCCAACATAATCGGTGCAATTGATGGGACACATGTGGCATTTGTCCCCCCTGCAGAAATGAACAGGTGTACAGAAACTGGAAAAGCTACAATTCAATGAATGTGCAGATGGTGTTTTTGGCAGACCAGTACATCTCCCATGTGAATGCCAAGTATCCAGACTCTGTGCATGACACTTACATTTTTAGGAATAGCAGCAACCCTTATGTGATGGGGCAACTCCAGAGACACTGTGTGTGGCTAATAGGTGAGCCCAAGGTCCCCACACAGTTTCATTTGCTGTCTGGGTATGGGAGATTTCCTAATGTTTGGATGATGTCTAACAGTTGTCCCTCGATATTTGCAGGTGACTCTGGGTACCCCAACCTGTCATGGCTACTGACCCCAGTGAGGAATCCCAGGACAGGGGCAGAGGAACGCTACAATGAGGCACATTGGTGAACTAGGAGGACAATAGAGCGCACCTTCGGCCTCCTGAAGGCCAGATTCCGGTGCCTCCATCTGACAGGTGGATCCCTATAATACTCACCAAAGAAGGTGTGCCAGATCATCGAGGCCTGCTGTATGTTGCACAACCTGGCTTTGCGACGCCAGGTGTCTTTTCCGCAGGAGGATGGGCCTGATGGTGGTCTTCTGGCAGCTGTGGAGCCTGTAGACAGTGAAGAAGAGGAGGCAGAAGAAGAAGATGCAGACAACCGTAACAACATCATCATGCAATACTTCCAGTGAGACACAGGTAAGAGGATGGCACTGCTTCCCACATCTAATACTATTGTAGGACCTAGCATAAATCTGCCTTTTTACCTCTGTGTTTGGACCCTGACTTGTCACTTTGACTTTCCATTTCACAGATCTGGGTCCCACTTTGTGCCCTCTGCTATGTTTACTGCTGGCCAACAACTGTGTAACATTGGTATGTGAACAAGTACATTGACATTGCTATATTTCCGAGAGGTTGCAATTACACATTTGTGAAAGCACAGACTGACTCCAGATTGTTTTGTGTTTCACAGGTGTTTATTTCTGTGCTAAGAAGTGGAGGGGGGTGTGAAATGGGCTGGGGTGATGGTGGAGGAATGTCCATGGTAGAGTCCAGTCTCTTGGTCTCACAAGTACATTGTCCAATGGGGCATAGGAAGGGGAGCAATGGCAGTTTAAGGTGGACAGGGTGACAAAGTGGGACAGATGGGTGACATTCAGGAGGGCCTTATTTCCTGACGGGGGTCTTGGCAATGTTCTCTGTCTTGTTCCTGGATCTCAGGGACCGTTTGCGGCGTGGTTCTCCTTCAGCAGGGGGTGGGGTGCTGGTGGCCTGTTGTTCCTGTCCACTAGCGCCGGCGGAGGTGGAGGGTTGTTCATCGTCCAGGCTAGTGTCAGGGGCCCGTTTGTGAGCCACTGTGTCCCTCATGGTGTTGACAAGGTCTGCCAGCACCCCGGCAATGGTGACCAGGGTGGTGTTAATGGACTTCAAGTCCTCCCTGATCCCAAGGTAGTGTTCCTCCTGCAGCCACTGAGTCTCCTGAAACTTGGCCGGTATTGTGCCCGTGGTCTTCTGCGAATGGTGGTATGCTCCCATGATGTTGGAGAGTGCCTCGTGGAGTGTCGGTTTCCTGGGCCTACCCTCCCCCTGTCACACAGCAGTCCTCCCAGCTTCCCTGTTATCCTGTGCCTCTGTCCCCTGAACTGTGTGCCCACTGCCACTGACCCCAGGTCCCGAATTCTCTTGGGTTGGTGTGTTTGCCTGGGGTCCCTGTAGCGGTGGATACAATGCTGATAGACGTGTCCTGGGGACAGTGGCATGGGCCCACTGGGTGGGTGCTGTGGTGGTGTTTTCTGAGGGAGGAGTGTCTGTGGTGGCTTGTGACAGTGGCAGGGGAACCGACTGTCTAGAGGTCCCTGATGGGCCGGGCTGGTCATCTTGATCCAGGCGTGCAGAGCTGCTGTCATCACTGTGGGCTTCTTCCGTGGGGGGACTGAATATGTCTGGCACCTCCTGTCCGGTGACTTTGGGTATTGGTCCTGTTGGGGTGTAAATGCATAGTTTTAGTATCTGTATGTGCCATATTGTGCATTGGGTGAGGGACCCTCTGCTCCTGTGCTTGCATTATTATGTTTGCCCTTTTGTGATAGTTTGTTTGGGGTCTGTGTGAGTATCTGTACTGGACATGCTCTGGTGATGGGGGTCCATGCATAGGTGTTGCATGCAGGGCCTTGGTATTGGGATGTGTGGGTTGTGATAGTGGGGCATATGTGAGGTGTTGGAGTGATGGGGGTGAGGGTGGGGGTATGTGATGGCATGCAGGTCGAGTGGGGGGATTTGGTAAATAAGATATGACTTACCAGAGTCCAGTCCTCCTGCTACTCCTGCGAGACCCTCAGGATGCAGTATTGCCAAGACTTGCTCCTCCCATGCGGTTAGTTGTGGGGGAGCAGGTGGGGTCCACTGCCAGTCCTCTGTACAGCAATGGAAGTGGTCTGGATACCACTGAACGCACCTTCTCCCGTAGGTCGTTCCACCTCTTCCTGATGTCATCCCGTGTTTTTGGATGCTGTCCCACTGCGTTGACCCTTTCGACGATTCTCCGCCATAGTTCCATCTTCCGAGCAATGGAGTTATGCTGCACCTGTGATCCAAAAAGCTGTGGCTCTACCCGGATGATTTCCTCCACCATGACCCTGAGCTCCTCCTTTGAAAACCTGGGGTGTCTTTGAGGTGCCATGATGTTGTGTGGGGGATGTGTGAGGTGCTGTTTATTGTGCTGTGTGATGTGTTGTGTTGGTAAGTGTTTTTTGAGGTGCGTGGATGTTGTATGAGTGATGGTGTTGTGTGCCTGTGGATGCTGGTGTTGTGTTTGCTATTCTCTCTCACAGCTTTTTTAAAAAAATGGCATTGTAAGGGTTTGTGGGTAATGTGGGTGTGTGTTTTATAGTGTTGTGAGTTTGTGGGTGTGGTGTGTGTATGTGTATCAGGTGTGTGTATTTGGAATTGTCCAATGTGGTTGTGTTTTGTAAATGTGTGTGTATTTTGAGTGCGGCGGTGTGTACCGCCAATGGATTAACGCAGTCGTAAGACCACTGCGTTGATTCGTGGGTCGTGATAGTGTTGGCGTATTCTTGTTGGCGTGACAGTGTAGGTTTTGGTATCACCAGTTTATCACTTACCTTTGGTGTGGCGGACTTGTGTGGGTGTCTGTATTGAGGCGGATTCCGAGATGTGGGTCGTTATACCTGTAGCGGAATTCCGTCGCAGCAACGGTATGTTGGCGGCCTTCAGCACGGCAGAAAGTGTGATATACCGCCAGGGTTGTAATGAGGGCCTATCTTTTGTAGTTGCCCTTCCATAGCATGCATTTGAATAATTTTTAATAAATTTCCAGTTTATAGTGTCTGTTGATGCACTTTCTTGGCTGCAGGTGTAGCCCATGTGATTTAATATTTAGTTTATTTTTGGTTAAATGATACATTTGGTAGCTTCTGTCATTGTATCTAATTAGTTTAATAGTATAGCTATGTGTTATAATTTAACATTTGCCTGTTTGTTATTAATATGTTTTAAAAGGCAGTTACTTTTATTTTGTTTACTTACTTGTATGTTTTGTTGAGATGTTTTGCACGGTTTTCATCTTTTCCAGTGAAGAAGGTATCTACTTATCTGTTGAAAGAGGAAAAAAAGTTAGATTAATTTAAAATGGTATTTTGCTGCTAGTTTGTTGAGGTTTAAGGAATTAGGTTTATTTTTGGCAGCTGTTTAGGTGAGTTTCTAATTTATTATTTATGCATACTTACTTTGTAATATGTTCTTGGTGCTTTGTTATAGTTGATATTTTCTGCCAGTTTGTTGGTTTGGAAAGTTTTTTTTCCTTGAGGTTGTCTGTGTAAAAAGATAAACCTTAGAATATGTTACTATTTATTTGTTAATTTACGTTTTTTATTTTAGTAACAGTTAATTTTTAGTTTAAATATGAGTATTACTTGATTATGTAGTTCTAGAGATGTATATATTTCTTTAATCGTTTGTTGAGAGAATCTGGCAGAGTTTCCTCCTCTTGCAGCATTTGTCATTTTTTGAATATCAAGTTGTTTTAATTAGTGTGCCTTTTATATTATTTGTTTAATTGTTTGGTTGATTTTATTGGTTAAAATTGTTGAAAGTGTTACTTTATTGGTTGGTTTAATATTGTTTGAATTTTTTTGTCAGTTGAGTCCTTGTAGGGTAAACGGTATGATTTTTCTGGGTGAATGTTTAATTTTTTATTTGCAAAATATATTTTTATTTGAATATACATGTTTATTGTATGTTTACTGTTTATTTGAAGTAATTGTTTTATGTGTAAATGGTGTATTTTTTATGAGTTTATTAGTTATGTTAACAATAAATTTGTATTCAATATTATGGTAATCTGCATTTTTTAAATGTTATATGTTTATTTACAAGTGACCATACTTGTGTTCACGATACTCTTGTTATTGATATATGTAAAAATCTGTGTTTTTGACAACGATAATTGTGTGCTCTATGTTTTTGATTTTTATAGTTATGTATATGTAGTCAATAGTCTTACTCTCAATATTTAATTTCCAATATTTGTGTGTTTTGATATTTGTTGGATTGCTATTATATCAGTGATTCCGTTCTAAAGCTCTAAATCTAAGGTCAAGTTCTTTAGAAGTGTCTATATTCAATAAATTAGAGCAAACGTTTACAAAGAGAAAAAGCATAGTTAAATTGAGTTAAATTGACCACTATTAAGATGATTGCAACGGGAACTCATCTGTGTGAATGTCAATTAGAAGGAAGTAGAGAAAGAGCCATGATTTAAATCAACAAACTAAAAATCTGTACACAATCAAGCAAGAACAAGATACCAGCATTAGAAGCAAGGATTACATGTCCATTTTACTCTGTGGTTTGCAATTCTATTTGAATTTGAACCTGCAGCAGAAATGTTTGGAAACCTAGAAGTGGAACTAAAAAAGCAATATTCTGGATGTTTTGAGTGGAATTAGAAAATCAAGATGCTGAAGAAAAACTCTGGCAACTGGAGCTCAGTGGAACCACCAACAATATGGGACTGATATCTAGGGCAAAGTCATTCTTCACAGGGACATATGTATTACATACCCAATGTTAAATTGAGAAATGCAAGAAGTTATGGGGGGACGGCTAAATAGGGAAGTGCAAGTACACTACAAGAAGCGTCTTATCTTAGAAGGGAAATATATTACTTCTTGTCATGAAATGGCAACTTTTTTGATAATCAAAATGGAAAGATTTTAAGTGTCAAAGCACATTGTATATATTGAAACAATAGTCAAAAACTATTTGGCAAAAAAGAAAGGAATGTGGAAGTTGAAGTTGACAGACTTCAAAATCTGGTAAATTCCACCTGACCTGAAAATAAAGCATCCTACTTCCTAAACAATATTTAATAATCGAGGAGTGTTTCATCATTCAATGGTAAGCCAAAGTACTCTCTGTATGACTTTTGACTGTGAGGCATATGAGGGTTTCCTATGACAGACCTTTTTGGGGGAATGGACAGGGGTGATTTATTACCTGTTTTACAACATTCCAGAAACAACACAATATCTACTTGATTCTCATAACTTATTACTAGCAGTTCTCATACACTGATGATGAACCCAACCCCACAAAGAACAAGCGTTGCACATGAGCCACACCTATTCACCAGGAGAGTGATAAGCGTGTAGTATGCAGCTGGTAGTGCAGTTTGGAGCATTCTGCTGCAAATGTTACTGAAGCATGGACTGGTAATGCACTGTCATTTACAGACATAATTTTTTCCATTGTTATGGGAACTAATTTTGCACATACATGCAATTTTACTGATAAAACTATATAGCGCTCAAACAGTAATGTGTGGAAATTGTGTTAGTGAATATTTGTGCATCATCAAGTAACTTGTTTTCATTGTTATGATTTATTTTGATCTCATTAAAATCTTCATTTCCATGTCACTTCAGAATTACAAAAAGAGCTCCACATGTGCTTTCCTAACTGCTGATATAGTTTGAAATGTTGGTACAGTTCATTTACAGTTCTTTAAATGTTGCTGTGTGTTTGGAAAAAAAGGCATCCTACAATTTTTCTTTTCACACCAGCAAGGAAATCACATCTTTACATAATCCTCTCACTTTACAGGAAGAGAAAGAACATTTTAACTCTGCAAAATGCAATCAGATAAAAACATAAATTAAAGGCATCTTTATTGATAGTTCACCTTTGGAACTCCAGCCTGGTTATTTTGGGGGTGCTGCAACACACCCCACACCCCTCGTTCCAGCATCAATGAAAGAGGTATTTACAATTTTGGCAATGAGAAATATTTTCCATGAAAGAAGTTTGTTGCAACCAAAGAAAAGTATTTGCGCATGATGAATGAAATTACCATAATTTCACATATTGCCTAGATGGGGCAGCCCGGTAGCACGTTGGAAGGTATTCGAATCTTTCTTTGAGCTTCTGGCTTTCAGGTCCAAACTATACATGGTACATGTTTATTTGTAACTTCACTAATTCCAAGCAATTTCTATATTTTTGCTTTAACCAAAACATGTTCTTTCATGCTTACCCTACGAATAATACCTTCAATACTTTTTATGTGCAACTTTTGTCATAGATAGTGGATTCATCATTGGTCATGAGGTAATCGTTGCAACTATCATTTGTAGAATAATATCTTATATAATTTACTATTATAGGCCCTTTTAGCGATATTGCTGGCAGGCCTCATTGCCGTTTCGAGTTCACATGTCAGAACAGCATCAGATACCTGCCAATGTCAAAACTCTGAAATGCCCACATGAGGATGTCCGGGTGAAGGTACCTGCACAAAGATAAAACACAGTATATAAATTTGATAACATGTCTACAACACAAATCACAGAGCAAGCATCTAGGAATGCGATTACATTGCAATGAAACTGACACAAACAAAGCAGCTACATTAAAATGGGGATATGTCAATTGCTAACATTTCAGGCACACTTTGGATGAATGTTGGATAGTATTAGCCCCTCAATGTCTTGCAAAATCTTTCTACTCCACACATTCTGACAGCTACAGTTCTTCGTACACTCACAGTCAGGAGATCACATGACATACTTACACTCAAGAAAAGTAGCTATTGATGAGATCTTCCCGCAAGTGAACTCCTTTATCTTCACCGGTGTCATCCTCACTTGGCATTTGAGGAGGCTCATCCAGTGGCACTGCAGGCTCCCCCTTCTCTGGGATATACTGGATATTCCTTCGCAGGCCAGTGTTTTGGAGCATGCAGCAGCCACAATAATCTTATAAACTTTATCCGGTGAATATAGGATGGATCCCCCAGTGCAGTCCAAACACCTAAATCTGGCCTTCAGGAGCCCAAAAGCCCGCTTCACTACCCTCCTTGTTCTACCTTGGGCCTCATTGAAGCGAGCTTCCCCTGGTATAGTTCGATTGCTTACTGGATTCAACAACGAAGGACGATTGACAAAGGAAATGTTGAGTCTCCTGTTAAGGAATGGGACTTATGTGCAACTAGCAGTCCCTCTTATTAGAACTGTTGCACAAGATATTGCGCACACACACATGACAGATGTGAATTACCAACCAACCAGGTCTTCTCTGGGTAGATTTGTGACATCAACTAGGGGATTGTACTGTTCTACATTAAGAAGGCATCATGGACTAAACCCTGATAATGGGCACAGACCTGTGAAATGTAGAGATCCGCCAAACATACAACTTGGACATTGATGGAATGGAAGTTCTGTCTGTTGCGGTATACTTGTTCATTGGCATATGGTGGAACCAAGCCAATATGTGTGCCATCAATTGTCCCCACCACATGTGGGAGTTGTGCACAGCTATAAAAGTCACCCTTCACATGGGCCAAATCTTCATGCTGGAGAAATGGATGCTGCTGTCCAGGTGTTTCAACTTTGCTGAGAGGACATCCTTCAACACCAGACTGAACATAGGTTGGGACATTCCATTAGCTTGGGCCACTGTATGTTGGATGGACCCTGTGGCTAGGAAGGGCAACACTGACATGACTTGTACAAAGGATGGTATGCTGGTTGGATAACTAACAGCTGGGATCAGATCTGGCTCCAAGAGATTAAATAAATCCACCATTCTTTGCCTATTCAGACTGTAAGGAAGGATAATATGGCATTCTTCCATGGTCTGAAGGTCTGGCTGCGGATGGTAGACAGGTGGATGATGCATCCTCCCTCTCCCTTGGTACCTATCAATGACAAGAAATTAGTTCTGACATTAGTCATTGTGTCCACAGCAACATACATGATGCACATCAAGGATTACATGTGACATGACCATTTTTAACGTTTGGACATGGCAAACAATACACATCACAACTGCTCAAAACACAAGGGTCACATGTTACCCCCCTTGGTTTACTACACATTGTACATCACAGATGCCACTCAGAATGTGACTGGATGTCCAGAGTGCAAAAATGACCTTCGACAAGGGTGCTCCAGTGTAAATTTCCAAATGAGCCCGCAACAAACTACAATGGTGTCAGATTTTATAGGGCCACTACAACATTATATGAGGTGTGACACTGTTTCTAACTCCAATTATCACATTACTGGCCTCTAAAATGGTGGCTGCCTGACCTCCACCTTTGGACATTAGGAACCTCCCGCGACCGCCGGCATAAGTCGTGATGGCGGAAGGCTGTAACAACCGTGGGGGACACAGCCGTAGGCTAACTTTGTTGCCAATGCCATTCTAGGGCCAATGGCTGTGTCTGCCAGTCGTGACGACTGTGTGCGTGGCAGACGTGACCTCCATGTTCTGAAAAAATCCTCACTTGACTCCAGACACTGCTGCCAGCAAGACCTCCACTACCGAGCTGCTGTGTACCACCTCTGGGAGCAATCATGCCACGTCCAGCAGGTGGTAGGGCCCCAGCCTTCACTCAAGAGGAGCTGGAGAGGCTGGTGACAGAGGTCCTACGGAGCAGGTAAGTACCTAATATGCACAATTTTCGCTGTACTTCACCATCATTTCCCTCCTCGCAGGCTAGATTGTGCCCATGTGTGCCAAATTTTATACTTCTGTGCCTGTTGTTGCAGTCTGTGTGGCATCAATGGGAGAGTCAAGGCAGGCATTGGTGACAGTGTCATATGTTAAGTTCAGTCACATTGTGTTGTTCCTATGTACTGTGTTCCCTGAATCAACTTGGGTTGGATGTACATGACTAGGCGAGGTGACATCACAGCCATCCACTGACATCTACTTCATGGAGATTGTTGTATACGTAAGACAATTTATATGTGTATGTCAGCATGAGCTGAGGATGCATATTGTATGTGTCAATTGTGAGGAATGTGAGCTATGTGTATGTTGCCACAGGGTTACTTTAGACATCTGCCCTATCTAGTCTGCCACACACACCACATGCCAAATTGCTGATGGCTATGTGATGTACTGTCATGTATGGAAGTGGTGGGAATTTAGTACCATGTAGCTGCATTCTGCCCAGCCTGCTGAGACCAGGGCTTGTAACATGTATCTCCTAGTATGTGTTATAGCCTAGGTTGGGGTGGAGTCAATGTGGCTATACAACTGTCGCACAGTGTCTACTTCTTGTATCCCAGCAGATCTTGTCATGTATTGTATTGTATTGTAATAGTATTTATATAGCGCTTACTACCCCTATATATTTTGGACGAGGCGTCAAAGTGCTTTTCGGGGAGTAGCACGCTACTCCAGAACACAAGAGGAATTAGTGGTGGATTAGTATGGGAAAATGTGAGTTCAGTTTTAGTATTTTTATGAGTTACTTTGAGCAGAGGATATGTGAGTTTATTAGTTGGATTGAATAGAGTAATGGAGGGATAGAGGAGGGAATAATCCAGAAGTGTTAATTTGGAGTTTATAGTAATAGCATGAGGAGATGTAGGAGGGAAGAGTCTGTGGAAAGGGTTAGGGAGAGCATAGTAGCAGGAGGGGTTTGGATGAGTCAAGGTAAGATAAATGAGGGAGAATTTATTAGCGTAGTTTGGGAGATCATGGTAGTAAAGTGCGGTTTGGGTGAGCTAGATGTGGAAAAGGAGGGAAGAGCTTAGGCAGGGTTATTTTGGAGATGAAAGTAGTAGAATGGGTTTGGGATGCGTCAGAGTGGAAATGGAGGATAGATTGATAGAGACATGACATATGGTGATGGGAAGACACAGTAAAGCTTACAAGAGAGTCAATTTATATTATATTTATTTATTACTTATTTATTTATTTATTTATTTTGTTACTTTGATTTACTTATTTATAATATATATATATATATATTTATATATATATATATATATATATATATATATATATATATATATATATATATATATATATGTATATATATACATAAATATATATATATATATATCCTCAAACAAAGATGGTCTAAAAGTTGCTGGGCGGCGCACTCCACTGCCGGTGCCAGTGACGGAGAGGACCAGTCTCGAAAAATACAAATCACCAAAAATGTTCACTGCACTCCACGAGGTTTCAATAGTGCATATTTATTCCAAAATAACAACCACCAACACGTTTCAACTCCCTCAGGAGTCTTGTTCACAGTGAGTGAGTCCCTTTTCCCTTTTACTATTTATACCCCATAGTGTTACATCATTCACAATGCATTATGGACAATGTAGTTTCCAATTAAAAATAAATTTGATATTTTCCTAAATTTAAATTAAAAATAAAAATAAAAATAAAAATGAAAATACAATTCTCAATGTATAGTGCTCTTTACGTTTGTTCTCTTGTGTGATATTTTTCCTTTCCGATTCATGATTTCATGCTAATTACATCTGCTACTGATTCATTACTTCACTATAATTATCGAAACTATACATGTATGACAATATCGACCCTTTAACATCTATTTAATTTTTCGTATATGTATTTGAAGAGTTAGTGTCAGACTAATGTTTCTACATTTTCTTAGTCAAAACATTTCTATATATCTGCAATGATGGGTTTAAAGTTTTGAGATTTGTTGATTTCATTCATTATTATAATTTTAACAGTCTTTATCTTTTTTCACTTAATTAATTCTGTTCACATAGACATCAATGAACATCAATTCTCTCCAACTTGATAACTATCATCACTTGACAAGAATATATCATAGTTTAGTAATTTTTAGTGATTTTTAGTAGTTCTTGATCAATAGCCACCCTGCATCATTGTTACCATGTATTTATCCATATTACATGGTCACAGATGCACATGTAACTCCTCGTCCATATTCAGCCCGTAAGGCATCTTTGTACGGAGCTGGATAATAAGTTTACTCTCCATTTGTCTTAACTTTCTAATTCTGTCCCCTCCTCTCTCACTCCTTTTCATTTGCGCTATACCCATGAATCGTAACGATCTCCAATCATTGGTATGTGATTTCGCAAAATGTTTTGCCATTGTATAGCTCATATCTTGATTGGTAATGGCTCTAGTATGTTCCAAAATCCTTTTCTTCAATGGACAAATTGTACTTCCAATGTATCTCAAGCCACATTCGCATTCAAGCATATAGACTACATATTGACTGTCACAAGTAATTCTTTCTAGAATGTGTATAGTTTTGCCACTGTGATCCATATAGGTTTTGCTATTTCTTGCAATTTGACATACTTTGCATTTATTGCATTTATAGAAGCCAAGTGTCTCATTCTTTAGCCAATTCCTCATAATTGGTGCCTCATAATGGCTTTTTACCAATATGTCTTTCAATGAGCGTGACTTCCTATATGATATTTGTGGTTTGCCAGCTATTCTTCTTGCCAGATCTCGATCACTTCACAATATCTTCCAATGTTTTCTGAATATTGATTCTATGTCCTTACTTTCTTTACTGTAAGTGAGAATTAGGCGAGGACACATGTCCTCCTTGTCACTTCCTCTTTTTGTACCTTTATCTATCAGTATTTCCTGTTGAGAGATCCTCTTAGCCCGTTCCCGCCATCCTGGTTCTGGCGGAGAAAACCGCCAGAAACAGGCTGGCGGGAAGGGGGTCGGAATCCCCATGGCGGCGCTGCAAGCAGCGCCGCCATGGAGGATTACCTGGGGCATGGGAAAACCGGCGGGAAAACGCCGGTTCCCCTTTTCTGACCGCGGCTTTACCGCCGCGGTCAGAATAGCCCAGGAAGCACCGCCAGCCTGTTGGCGGTGCTTCCGCTGCCCTCTGCCCTGGCGGTCAGAGACCGCAAGGGTTGGAATGAGGGCCTATGTGTGTAATTCATTGTTATGACATAGTAACGATACATATTTCCTAAAGAACTATACTTATCTAGAATATACACATATTCAGATTAAAAAATATTTATCAACCCAGGCATACGCAGTCCATTGCTGTTTGAATATGGTGGTTATGAAAGAAAGAGCCAACTCTTGAGTAGTCTTCTGAAGACAAGATAGTTATCTGTGGATCTTAAATTTGGGGGTATTGAATTCCATAGTTTGGCTGCTTGAACGGAGAAGTATGTTCCACCTATAGTCTTTTTCTTGTATGGTGGTGCTCTAAGGCGTCGTGCCAATCTTGATCAGAGGTTTCTTTGTTGAATGTATTTGGTTATTTTGTTTCTGACAAAAAGCATCCTGTTCCATGTATATCTTTGTGGGTGATACAAAGCAGCTTGAAAGTGTATCTTCTGACAACAGGTAACCAGTGTAGTGCTCTCAAGACAGGGGAGATGTGGGCTTGTGGCTTTACATGTAATAGTAGCCTGGCAGTGGAGTTTTGAATACGTTATAATTTTTTCATAATAGATAGAGATGATCAATGGTAGAGGCCATTGGCATAATCAAGTTTGAATAGTACAAGAGAGATCGTGTGGAAATCCGAGGTGGGGGAAGATGCGTCGCAGAGTCTTCAAGGTGATGAAGCTTGTTCATGCTGATTTGTCCACTTGGACATTCATAATTAACTTGGAGTCCATGGTAATTCCGAGTTTTTTAACTTCCTTGGATAATTGAGGAGGTAGTCCGAGATCGTCAGGCCAGGCGCACAGTGGGTCATAATTTTTCCAGTCACCACATATAAGCATTTCCATTTTGGAGGCATTTAGTTTGAAATAGCTCCAAGTCATCCACTGATCAACAGCTCTGAGGCAACTGAAGATTTGTGAGTTTTCAATTTTCAATTTGCATAGTTGTAGCATGCAAGTTGAAAATCATTGATCAGTTCTGGTACTGATATCATGTAGATGTTGAAAAGCAAAGGTGAGATGATTGATCATTGGGATACCCCTGCTTTTGTGAGCTAGGGTTTGGATGAGAAGGGGGGAGAATAGATAATATTAGTTCTGTTTTGAAGGTAGGATGTAATCCAGCCTAGAGCAGTCCCTTCGATGCCAGCTTCCTGGAGTCTTTGAATTAGGGTGTCATGGTCAAGCGTATCAAAGGCAGCCGAGAGGTCCAAGAGAAGTAGTGCAGCAACTCCATTGTGGTCAACTGTATTTTTAAGATCATCCCAGATTGCTATGAGTGCCGATTCAGTGCCTCATCCTGGGTGGAATCCAGTTTGGTAGTCTGAAAGTATGGAATTGTCTTCAATGAATTGTGACATCTGGGCGAATGCTGCTCTTTCTATCAGTTTGCCCAGGAAAGGTCCATTTGTGATTGGTCTGTAGTTGTTGGGGTCCTGTGGGTCTAGGTTTGTTTTCTTTAATAACGGACGTGTGTTATGCCTTTTTCTGGTCTTCAGGAAAAGTTAATGTAGTTAAAGAGTTGTTGATGATTCTTCTTACAGGTGTGGCATCAGAAGTATGTAAAAGAATGTTCCTGAAGATGTGTGGTGGGCAAGTGTCAGAAGGGCAACCGGAAGGCCTGCTTGGTTTGACCAAATCCATAAATTCACACTGGGGGTCCACAGCCGGTGGAGCACCCACTGCAGGAAAAGGTGGGATGCTGGTCTGGTAAGATCGCAGAAGCCCAGCTGGGGATGTCCTCCCAACGTGGGTGGGGTGCCTGTCAGACAATGACCCCCCTATTGGCCCGCATCCTGGTCACATTGCCAAGGGAATGAGGTTCTGACACCGACCCCTGACATTTAGGGATGAGCCACTTATCACACAGTAGATGAGAGATTCTTTTTGTTGACATGTCATGTGTTTTATACTGATGTTCCTTGGCATGTTGTACCAGGGACCTAGGACTGCAATGGATGGGAATTTCAAACCACTAGCTTTGACAGGACCACATATGGCTGTGAACAGTTATCAATCATGTACTGTTTGCTGTTGTAGTGGTTGTAAACTCAGACCACTACTCCTCAGTGTTCCAGGCCAAAGGTAAGTAGGTGATGGATCACAGTCACCAGCCATATGTGAGCGGAAATGTGTATGTTGGCATCTGCCACCCAGAATCTTGCTTTCTTCAGTGTCTGATGTGTTCTGGTGCCTCAGTGCAGACTGTAATGTGAAGATGTCCAGCATACATATGACAGGACTTACATTTTACTTTGTCTTCAGATATGGCTTACTACTTTCCCTTGGTAAGTGGGGACTATCCATTGCCTTGATTTATGTGCCATCACTGGTGCCAACATTTCATATGCCTTTCTCTTAAGTGTAGATATGTGAGTGGCAGTTTCATGCATGGCCTAACTATAATGATGTCTTTAATCCCATATATATATATATACATATATATATATATATATTTATATATATATATATATATATATATATATATATATATATATATATATATATATATATATATATATATATTTATGTATGGCAACCTGTATGTGGAATAAGCCATTGTCAATGGGGCTACATGCCATGTTGTGCCACATACAGGATTGTGTCACCATTGTCTATTGGCTGACAAAGACCCTCAAGCGTCGTAGCAGGTCATTTGGCATGTACAACTCTAGTAACAATGAGGGACATGACAGGTAGGCCTAGAGTTTAGAGCCACAATGTGAATATCAATGCCCTTGATGTAGCATCATGTTGGTGAGTGCACTGCAGATGTGTCATGGTTAAGGTTTGTGCCCTGACAGTTGGCAAGCATTATGGAGTGACTAGCAACTATGTTTTAGTCACATGTGTTTGGGTACTGGCATTCATCCACAGACAGACATCTGGGTTGGCATGGGCAAAATGGGGATAGTGGTGCAGCTTCTCTTTGGGCGACGTGTTAAGGGCCTTCTATAAGTCCTTGCAACTTCCTTGTCTCTCCAACACGCCAAGGACTAATGGCTTCTACTGAAGCACACAGAGCATGTCATTGTAAGGGGTGTTAGAGAATAATGGTGATCACCCTGGGGCTTGATGATTCATAGGGGTGTGTAGTTAGTGGAACTCTATCCCTGACATTTTGCACATGATGTTTACAGTGCTCATTTCCATGCCACATGCATGGACAATCAGAGCAACATCAGTGATACCTCTTTGACTCTATTGGGAAAGATGTCACTTAATGGAGTGTGCATAGTTGAACTGCTTCCAGTGTGACATGATCTGATAGAGACTTCTAGCTGCAGAATCTGATAGAGACTTCTAGCTGCAAATTCCTTACCTTAGAATTCCCTGGCGTCAGATTCGAATCTGGAATTTTTCTGCTGTGCAGTACCCTGCGTGCGCTGTCGGGTGGCATCGTTCCGATCCACGTGCGTTGTCTGGCTCCACGTGGTGTCGTCAGCCTCGTTGGAGCCATCTGTGACGTCACGGTTGTCTATATTGATGCCACCTTGGTGTGCGTCAGTCAGTTCTTTTCCGTCCGCGCCGGTTAAGCGCAGATCCAGAAAGAGCTGCCCTTTTCTTCGACGGATGTCGAGGTTTTTTTGTCTTCATTGTTTGAAGCATGTTTTCTAGAAAGACGGGCTTCAAACCGTGTGGTGCATGTCATCGCACCACATCGGCCACGGATCCACACAGAGTGCGTCTCTGGTGTTTGGAGAAGGATCACGACTCGACTTCGTGTTCCGACTGTCAGGCCATGGCTCTGAAGGCCTTGAGGGAGAGATCCCTCAAACGTTTTGCGGCCCGACAGCCGTCTTCGGTTGGCGCGACTCCGAGGAGGTCACGGTCCTGCAGTAGGAGGAGATCGCGGCACTGCTCCCGGAGTCTCAAGTCCTCTTCCTCGCATTTGAGGTCATCTGATCACTCAGGTAAGAGGCACAAGAAGAAAAAGTCCAAGCGGACTTCGACTTCGACACAGCCGTCGGTCGATGAGGCGTCTAGGGAACATCGACGTACCGAGCACGGTTCTGCGGAGCCGTCGCCAGGGTCGACTCCGCGTCTTCCCCCTTTTCCGGGGACCGGATCGATCCCTGTTCAAATAAAGGAATCTTACGAGGCCATCCGCCTTGTTTTTGAGCGGACTGCACCCTCGGGTGGGTCTTCGAGCCCCGTGGGGTCAGCAGGGGCCCCATCGGGTTCAACATCGGCAGCTTCAGCCTTGGCCATTGGGGATCCCAGGATCTGATAGCGGATCCGGACTGGCGCTGGTCCCACAAAGTCAACCTCCTCTGCCGCCGGGTCTGACGTTGACGCTGCCTCTACCACCGGCGCCCACCGGAGATAGCCTCATCTTCTTTCCGGATGATCCAGAGCCGGAGGGACATCGTACGATGCCAACTCCAACTTCAACAGCACCATTTAGGCCTAGATCATTTCCTGAACCTTATTCTGAACAGCCAGGCACAGGAGAGGGGTGGGAGGGGTCTGAGGACCCTTTAGAGTACGACCTGGAGCAAGAACAGGACTGGTATGAGGATCTAGGAGAGGCCAGTGGACAGGACACGTCTCCAGATACTGGTATGCTCTCTCCTCCTAATGTGGCTACGGAGGAGGGAGCTTCTTATGCTATGGTGGTGCAGAGGGCTGCTGAGGTCTTGGACCTAGACTTGCCCATGGTGCCAGTCAGGACGAATGTCCTGACAAAGTTGCTTCAGCCGGGGGTGACTACATCAGAGCCCATGTTGCTCTTCAATGAGGCCCTCACGGACGTCCTTCTGGGAACTTTCTCCAAACCCAGCACAGGGGCTCATGTGAATAGGAAGGTCGGCCGCCGCCATAGACCTGCTCCAAGCAACCCTAGGTTCCTTACCCAACACCCCACCCCGGACAGGTTGGTGGTCCAAGCCTCTACTTCCTGTGGTGCCTTTCCTTCCACTGGATAGGGAATCCAAGAGGCTGGAAAGAAAATGTTTTCTTCCTCCAGCCCGGCATTGAGATCAGTAAACACCTCTTGACTATTGGGCCCTTTCTCCCATACTTTACGGGATACAGTGGCACAGGTGCTGCCCCAGGTCCCGGAGGGCGAACAGGACACTCTCACCCAGGCTGTCAAGAATGGGAGAGATGCAGCCAAATTTACTATCAGTTGTGGATTGGACACGACCGACCCGCTGGGTAGAGAGATTGCGTCGACAGTGGCCCTACATTCAACTGGCTTTTCAGGAGATGTCCAGTCAAGTTTGATGGACATGCCCTTTAATGGCTCTCGCCTTTTTGGTGAGAAGGCAGACTCCATGCTTGAGAGGTTCAAGGGTTCTCGAGCTAAGGCCAGATCCTTGGGCCTCTCAGTGCCAGCTCGACAGAAGTCTGTCTTCCGTCCCTTTTGAGGCTTTGGAAGGGGCAGGGTACCACGCCAGCCACAACTCAGCCACCATCCTCAGGCTTCACACCATCCCAGGAGAGGACGTAGTCATGGTACCAGCCACCACACAGCCCCCCCCCACTGCGCCCAAGCCCTCCTAATGTGGTTCTGCAGGACCATGTCCATCCAGTTGGAGGGAGGATTCAATTTCATCTCCCTCACTGGCATTCCATCACAATGGACAAATGGGTCTTGCAGATCATACGGAAGGGCTATTCCCTCCCCTTCCAGTCTTTTCCTCCCTCTATCCCTCCAACAAAAGAACGGCTGATGGAGGACCATTTGGTTTTGCTCCGCGAGGAAGTTATGGCTCTCTTTGCCAAGGGAACTATAGAAAGGGTCCCAATGTCAGAAGTAGGCAGTGGTTGTTATTTCCGTTACTTTCTGATACCGAAAGAAAACAAGGGTCTTCCCCCTCTCTTGGATTTAAGGGACGTCAATCTCTTCCTCAAGAAGGAGAAATTGAAGATGCTCACTCTTGCTCTGGTCTTGTCTACCCTAGACCAAGGAGATTGGATGGTATGTTGGACTTGCAGGATGTGTATTTTCATATCCCTATCCTGCCCGCCCACAGGCGTTACTTGCAGTTCAAGGTGGGTAATGAGCACTTTCAGTTTACCGTGCTCCCTTTCGGTCTCACCAGTGCCCCTCAGATGTTCACAAAGGTGATGGCGTTGGTGGCAGCTCATCTGCACAGGTCAGGGATTTCAGTCTTCCTCTACTTTGACGATTGGCTGTTGAAGGCTCCGACGCCACAGGCTCTCGTCACTCACCTTCAGACGACGGCGAACCTATTGCATTTGCTAGGGTTCACTATCAATGTGCAGAAGTCACACCTAACTCCCTCTCAGAAGCGCACTTTCATCAGAGCTGTTCTGGACAAGTGCAGTATTGGGCCTATCCTCCCGAGCAGCGAGTCTAGGATATTCAGGTTATGATACCGATGTTTCGGCCTCTATCCTGGATTTCGGTGAGACAGACTCTGAGACTGCTGTGTCTCATGGCCTTCTGCATCCTGTTAGTAAAACATGCCAGATGGCATATGCGGGCTCTGCACTGGGACCTAAAGTTCCAATGGGTGCAGCATCAGGGAGATCTCTCCAACATGGTCCAGATCTCAGAGGGAGCAGCAAAAGACTTGCAGTGGTGGTTAAAGAACTGTGATTGGATCAGAGGCAGACTATGGTCCCTTCCCCAACCAGATCTCACAGTAGTGAAAGATGTGTCACTTCTAGGATGGGACAGCCATCTGGGAGAGGTGTAGATCATGGGACTCGGGTCTCTGGCAGAGTCTGGACTCCACATCAATCTACTGGAGCTCCGGGTAACCCGGCTAGCATTTGTCCTTTTGTCAAGTGGAAGATAATGCAGGTGTTCACATGCAACACCACTGCTGTGTGGTACTGCAACAAGCAGGGTGGTGTGGGGTCGTGGACACTTTGTCAAGAGGCCCTGCTCTTCTGGACATGGCTGGAACAGCAGGGCATAACCCTGGTGGTTGAACACCTGGCAGGTTCTCTGAAAGCCAGTGCAGACTAACTCAGCCGTCGATGCCTAGTGGATCACGAGTGAAGTCTCCATCCAGAGGTGGCACAATAGCTCTTTCAGCAGTGGGGAGAGTATTGGTAAGATCTATTTGCCTCCGAAGAGAACTGCAATGTCAGCAGTATTGTGTTTTGGAGTTTCCAAGGCGGCACTCGCTCAGTGACAGTTTTCATCTTGAGTGGAGTTCAGGCCTCTTGTACGCCTTTCCGCACATACCTCTTCTGCCCAGAGTTCTCAAGAAGATCAGGAACAACTGGGCCCAAGTAATCCTTGTGGCTCCGGTCTGGGCACCGAGAGTCTGGTATCCCGAGCTTGTGAAAATGAGCATTGATCCTCCAATCCGATTTCCCCTTTGGGAAGATCTCCTGTCGCAGCACCGGAACCTGTCAACTGTGAGACTTCATGCATAAAGGTTGAGTGGCGGCAGTTGACGGCCTTCGACCTTCCTCACAAAGTCTGTAAAGTTATTCTGGCAGCCAGGCATCCCTCCATTAAGATGGTATTCGCCTGCCGTTGAAGGCAATTTGTAGATTATTGGGCTTTCTGCCACTCTCTTTCATATTCTTCTCTTTATCCTATCCCTGGCCCAGCAGGGTTCTGCATTGGACAAACTCAAGGGATAGCTATCTGCGCTGCCTGCTTTTCTGTGGCTGCCTGATCAGCCTTCACTGTTCAAATCACCTGTTGCACAAAGATTTCTCAAAGGGCTTGTACATATCTTTCCTTCTTTACCCTTTGTTATGCCTAAGTGGGACTTAAATTTAGTTCTCACCCATCTTATGTGTGCTCCCTTCAAGCCACTACACAACTGTCCCTTCTGGCTGCTCACCATCAAGACAACTTTCTTAGTGGCAATGACATCTGCCCAAAGGGTGAGCCCACCTTTTATGCTCCGGTGCTTCCCTTTAAGGAAGAGGAGCAACTCCATCAACTGGTCCCAAAAAGAGCATTGTTGTTCTACCTTAACTGCAAAAAGAGTTCCAGGTTGGTGACCAACTCTTTGTGGGGTGCGTGGGAGTGAAGAAAGGTCAGGCAGTGCAGAAATGAACCATTTTGCACCGGGTCATTCTCTGCATAAGGATCTGCTATGATCTGTCTAAGAAGTAGTCTCCTGAGGGCCTGAGGGCCCATTCCAACAGGGGTAAGGCTGCTACCACACAGTTAGCATGAGGTGTACCAGTCCTGGATATCTGCCAGGCAGCAACGTGGGTGTCTCTGCACACATTTGCCAAACACTTCTGCCTGGACAATCAGGCCCATAGAGACAGGCATTTTGCCTGTTCGGTCCTTCTGGACTTTTTAACCTCAAGTGAATTTGTCCGCAGCCCACCGCAAGGAGGTTATGGCTTGGGTATCTATTCTAAGGTACGAAATCTGAAGCTAAAAGTATTTTTCGGATGAACAAGTTACTTACCTTTGGTAACACATTATTTGGTAGAGACTCTATCTAGCTGCAGATTCCTCACATCCACCCATACCTCCCCACTGTCCGGATTCATTTACCAGGTTTGAGGGTTGTCTCTTTCAGGACCCTTGTTTTGGCACAGGCAGCTTTGTCATTTTCTTCTGTGGCTCTGTGCTTCTGATGTGGAAGTTTGTGGAAAAGTAACTGATGTAAGCGCGCCTGGGTGGTGCCTTAATAGGTGATCGTAATTCATAAAGGGGTCCAATGACACCTCTGACTCCATGCAAAGCTGAACGAAGCCCCCCAACGCTACACAGGGGTATTGCTCAGCAAACGGTTCTGAATTCCAAATTGACACCTGGAAATTCTAAGGTAAGGAATCTGCAGCTAGATAAAGGGGGTCATTCTGACCCTGGCGGTCCATGACCGCCATGGCGGAGGGCGGCGGAAGCACCGCCAACAGGCTGACGGTGCTTCCTGGGCGATTCTGACTGCGGCGGTAAGGCCGCGGTCAGAAAAGGGGAGCCGCCGGTTTCCCGCTGGCCCAGGGTATCCGCCATGGCGGCGCTGCTTGCAGCACCGCCATGGGGATTCTGACCGCCTTCCCGCCAGCCTGTTTCTGGCAGTGTCCACCGCCAGAACCAGGATGGCGGGAACGGGTGCCGTGGGGCCCCTGGGGGCCCCTGCACTGCCCATGCCACTGGCATGGGCAGTACAGGGGCCCCCTAACAGGGCCCCACAAAGATTTTCACTGTCTGCTTTGCAGACAGTGAAAATCGTGACGGGTGCCACTGCACCCGTCGCACCCCTGCAACTCCTCCGGCTCCATTCCGAGCCGGCTTCATTGTTGAAGGGGCTTTCCCGCTGGGCCGGCCAGCGGTCTTCTGGCGGTCGCCCGCCGGCCCAGCGGGAAAGCCGGAATGGCCGCTGCGGTCTTTTGACCGCGGAGCGGTCTTTCGGCGGGAACCGCTTGGCGGGCGGCGACCGCCGACCGCCGCGGTCAGAATGACCGCCAAAGTCTCTACCAGATAATGTTACTGAAAGTAATTAACTTGTTCATTATTTTCTGTCACCTTCTCCAGGCTATTGTATTTTTGTCATCAACATGGTAGGATTTTGGAGCATAATTTATTTATAATGGGTCCTTATGAATGTGACAAATAGATGTGTGCATGTCCTTGTGTGAGAAATGTGGGAATACATTTGGCATTAGCCCCTTATTATGTGACAACAGGTAAATAAGGTCTGCTCCATGGGGAAAAGCCTTGTGGATGTAGAGGTCTCCTACTTGTTCAGAGTTTAATGTGATTGCACTACTACAGCCATGCAGTTGTAGTTTTCATTGATCCTGATTTTTCACTGTTCCTCTGGTGACATTTCAGTTTACATGCATGCGTATGGTATGGCACATGTATAGGCCACTTAGGTGGAGTTATTAGCTGGGTCTACTTGACAACTTGATAATATTTGGTAATCAGAGCTGTTTTTCAAATGTGATCATGCACATGTGATGACCCTATTTCTGCTTGTCTTTGCAGCATCTGCACCGGCAAGTGGAAGAGACAGGGCCGAACCGAGTAGGGGAGTATCTGGCCATGATACCTCAGGTCAAGAGCCAACTGACACCGAGGTACCAAGTGACCAGGAAGGCGAAGGGAGTGCCAAGGGGAGCACAGGTTTGACATCATCCTCATCATCAATTGAATCCTCCTCCAGTGGCCACTCCCTAGTGGTGGTGGACCCATCCAGGCATACCCCAGTACCACCCTTGTCCGCCACCCCTGTTCTATCACCACCCTCCCTGTTGCTCCCCACCCAGTTGTCTGTGCCTGCTTACCAAAGAAAGTGGGCGTCTCCTTCTCCGCAGGCACTTCCCCCCCAACCCCAGTTACTCCTGCTGCCCTCAGTGAGAACGTTATTGACTTCCTGAGAAGTATCTCTGTGGATCATTTAGCCATTGTGAATGCTATCTAAGGACTGGCCACCCAACTACAACAGATCAACACATTCCTGGAAGGCATTCATGGTGCAATGGCTCACCTACAGAGATCCTTTCAGGCTCTGATCTTCTCACTTATGGCAGCCAGTCACCCCACATCTTCTGTCAACCCTCCAACTCCCTCTTCCCAGTATAAATCTCCCTTCCCCTACCTAACCAAAGAACACAAACAGATCCACAGATATCTACCTCAACAGAAAAAAGGAGTGCACACAAACACAAGCACCACAAAACATACCGGCAGACATACGAAAAACATCTCCCGCACAGACACAGCAACACTCAAGACTTCCCCTAGCACACCCACCGCCTCAAGCATCACACTCACGACATCAAGAATACCTTGGTACCTGCACAACAGTCACTGACATAGCCACCACACTCATACTCCCCGCAGACACCGCCCCAGCAGGCCCCCAGATATCCACCACAAACACCACACCTGTAGACACCATAACCACAGAGGCACATACATCTACCACATCCATCATACCTGTAGTCACCACGCTAACAGATACCCGCCCACCACAGCATCCCTCAGCACCTCCATCCCCAAACCCAAGACACATAAACTCCCACACTCACTCACCCAATAGACACCCACCACACACAAGCATACCTCCCATAAGCATGCACCCAAAAAATCCACACCTACACAGCCTACAACCACTCCCTCAATCTCCAAATCCTGACCCCCCTCCTGCTGACCATCCCCATGGCCCTAAAAAAAAGTTTTTGTTTAACCTTAACTTTATCCCTGTTTCCTCTACCCCATCCCAAACCAATAGACATTCACCCAGCTTCCAGTCAATCCCTTCCACTTCCAAGGGTTCCCCTGCCCCGCAAAACCTCTCCCCTGCCAAAAAGAAGCCCACCCCTCCCAAGAAGACCACCCCTATCAAGCCCATTACTCCCAAATCTGACCCCCTGGGATAATCCCTGAGGTGCCTGCTTGCCCCATTGATTCACCTTCCTTTGGAGGTTACATGGTAGTTGGGAGTCAAATTGAGGCACAACACTGCAATGATGGGGCTCTTACATGGACTGGACAATAGTCTTTGGACTCTCACAGTTTTACATTTAACAAACCCAAGTAGTTGTTTTGTTTTGGGTACACATTTATCCTGCAATTCTTTTTCCACCTATATGTTGTTTCTGGGTGACTTGTGTTGTCTCCTTACAGTTGTGTGTGTTTGGGCCTGCTTTCTGCTCCATTTGCTTTTGTTTGCAGTATGTGACTTTGTGGGCAGTGGGCAGTGCTGGGGTCCCCTAAGAGAAGGGTATATGTTGAGTGTATGGATATGTGTGTGTAGATGCAATGGTGGTGTCTTGGCATTGTGGTGTTTGTTATGGGTAGCATTGCATCTTGTTTTGTCCAGTGGGAGCATGTATGATGTTGGACTTGTCCCCCAGATATGGATTATGGCTTCATGTGGTGTGTGTTAGATTGAGTTTTGTTAGTGCAGACATGGAGTTTGTTCACCTATGCTAGCTTTGTTTGCAGTTGCCTGTGCACGTGCCCATTTATCTGTGTGTCCCTTGCAGCTAGTTCCTGTAGATGTATGTCCCATGCAGTTGGAGTTGTATGTGCTTTGTTGAGTTGCACTTACAAATTGTGCAGATGGGCATGACATTCAGGTCTAGTACTGTTTGTGCCTGAGACACATGTAGAGCCCTTTCCTGTGCAAATCGTGTTTAAAGTGCATGTGCACAGTGATATGTGTCTCAGTACAGCCTCCTTCCTTGAGTGTTCATGGTGCCCCCATCCTAATTGTGTAGGTATTGTGTGGATATTGCCCTTTGTCTATTTGTCTCTTTGTGTATTGTGCATACCATTGTCCTTCCATTGTGCTGTGATGTGTGTGTCCATTGCAGGATTGTTTGATGGTGGTGGTGTTTGTGTTTAATGCTACATCAATAGATATGTGTGCAGTATGTGAGGACAGTCCCTGACTTGTATTTGCATGAGTGATGTTTGTGTGTAATTGGTTATGTGTGTGAGAAAGTTATAGAGCCTTTTCTGTCCCTGTGCCTGAGATGTGTGGCAGTGTGTTTTTGTGTAGTGCTGCAGCACAGTGTGAGTGACCTGCCTAAAGGAGGTGCATTGTGACTGTGCATGTGTTGTTCATGGTATCTGGTTCTGACGCGGGACACAATACCAAGTGTACTTGGTGCCAGTAGCACCCCCCCTATGATGTGGACAACGGCACTGCAATCTGTTATCAAGGTTCATGTCACAGGTAGGTGTGTGTACTTACGATCAGTGGTGTCCACAACAGCTTTGATTTCGGTCTCCTTCGATAACCAGCAGCAGCGGCGGCAGGACAAAGCTGATGGGTTCCATAGTGGCTCCAGATGCGTAATGATGCCTGAACATGAGGGTCTCTCTTTATACTGTCTGTTTCCATCTTCTGAGACGTGGCAGTTGGTCCGCCACAGTCACATTGGCAGTGTACAACCTTATAATGTGTCAGGCAGAGACACTGTCTCTCCCAGCCTGTTTGTGCTTCCTCATCACCACGGTGGTCTGAGATGCTGGCGGTGCCGATGGAACCGCAGCAGTCTTTGCTCCAAGGAAGGACCGCCAAACTTGTAATGATGCCCTTAGCCAAGGGAGTGACTGCAGATTTCCCGATCCAGGTATGATCTTGGAAACTTATAGGGCTGGTACCTCAGATATGCTCCATGACTTTTGCTAGCAATACCTCTAGCAAGTCTGCTGGAAATGGTATGCTTATACTTAGGCCTTTTATATGCTGTCACTTCCTTTTGGCTTGCTTATTCTGTAAAGTTTATTTTACTTTGTGGTGAACATAATGAAGGAGAAGGAGCAGAATGAAAGAATAAGAAAAATACCATAATAGAGATTTCTGCACTCTAAATACCTCCTTTCCCTCTTTCAACTGTACTGATCCTTTCATATGGACCGCACTGAAAATCACATGGGGCACTGCAAAACTGTTCATCTCTGTCTTGCGTTGCACAAACTGAATTAGTCCAACCCTCCGCCAGGGCCTTAAAAAGAGGTAACTAATGTTTTTGTTGTTGTAAGTACCTGTCAAAAACAAGTTGTTTCCAATATTCCATAAGATGTGTATATGCATCATGGTCACATGACTCAAATGATATTGCAAATGTTTCAACCATGTTTTAATTCTATCAGTGCAAAATGTAAAACAATCATTGCTAAAATCAGTAGCTTTGTCTTTAATGCATACAAGGCAAAGCTCCAATGAAAGGAGAGGGTCCAAAGCACTTGCTTCCTGTAAAAATTGCCTGAATGGTGTAGTTAAATGGTGTATGGGGACTTAACCGGAGGACATGGACCCGAGTCCTCCTGAGGTTCAAGTGTATAGACTAGAATTGTGGAAAAGTCCCTCTGGAACGATATTTGTTGTAAAAATCCAAATATTAATAGTTAGATGAGAAATAAGGTGAGCAAGATTGCATCATAGTTGATCCACTTGATTCCTTGTTTATTACGAGCAAATTAATTAAAAAATTAGTAACATCAATGATGAGTCCGTAGCAGCAACACAGAAGCATCAGCCAACACGTGTTTCACCCCTAGAAGGCACGTAAGCCAGGGCTTTCTCAAGGCATTCAAATAGAGTACAGCAATACAAGCCAAACCAATTATTTTGGAATAAACATTGTTTGTTAGCTGATGCTTCTGTGTTGCTGCTACGGACTCATCATTGATGTTACTAATTTTTTAATTAATTTGCTCGTAATAAACAAGGAATCAAGTGGATCAACTATGATGCAATCTTGCTCACCTTATTTCTCATCTAACTATTAATATTTGGATTTTTACAACAAATATCGTTCCAGAGGGACTTTTCCACAATTCTAGGCTTTGTCTTTAATGAACTCAAGCAATTTGCATGTTTGCACGTGGAAGCCAGACATATTGGATTTGCTAGTGCTAGAAGTTCAAGAATGAGGAGCACAACACCTCAGTACCACAGGCTCTAACTATATGCCTTAGAATGAGCAGTAATAGCCTTCAGTACTATAGGCCGTTCCTGAGCTTGCCAACATTGCGCAGCACAAGCCTGGAATACCACTGGCTGTGAGTATGTGTACCTAAAATAAGCAGAACACGCCTTCACTGGCAGAAGCTACAATCCATTCTTGTGAGATTTAAATTCAAATCTGAAATGTATTACTATGGCACCACACGGAGATGGTGATGTAATTTGGAAATCTATAGTGCAGCATCTAGAGGTATGCGCAGTAGAACCCTCTTGATTTTGGGAGGACTCTGAACAGGAAGTACGCAACGGATGGGAGGTGTTATGGTGCGGTTAGCAGAAAGTATGATGTAATGCACAGTATGTTGGTGTATGCTGATGACTAAAGTAATGCTTCAATGCAGCTCCCCTGTGTCGTATTTCATATGCATGTTTCAGGGCTGGGGAAGATGCTAAAACTGGTGATGGGTGGAAGATACGTGTGACTTAAGATAAGACTTCCCTCCCTGAGAGGTGGCAAGGATACGGTAAACTGCTTGTGCATGCCACGTGTGCCCAGAATCGATACAGAGTGGTCAGCTAATGGCACATGTGGAGTCAAATCTCTGCTCCAGCCTGTACAATGCCGCTGAAGGTATAGAAGACCGTGCAATGGAGCACACTGCAAAATGCCCACCAAAAAGAACTGCCGAGGAGGTGGTCAATAGAGATGCTGCGTTGTGCATCAAATGCATAACAATTATTCAGATGAAGCAAGAAATAACAATTGCATCAGCAAGGTACAAAAGACAAAAACTTTACTCACTGTCAAGAGCCACTGAAGCACTTTGCGACACACACTCCTCCTGCGAATTCTGCTTGCAGAAGTTGTTGGTGCCACTCTGCACGGCAACAACTGTCTAAACAGCATGTGCTCTCAATGGTGGCCAAACAGAGCACAAAATATAATGTGACCGTGTTCCTAAAGCCACCACCACTTTGGAACGCTTCTGTTAAGCAAAACATCAGTGCCAGGTTGGCTGCATGGAAGGAACATTCAATGACTTCATAAATGCACTAGAGGAAGAAGATGACAAGAAGATCATCAAATATTTTAAAAACATTGCAGGTGACCGAGTGAAAGAAGCGCCACAGAAATTCTCACAGACTGAAGTTAATTCATACCAAATGGTAAAAGAAGCATTAAAGGCCAAGTTCAATCCAATGATGAATTTTGGCTATGCAACGTATACCTTCAACTAAGCATGACAACAGGTTGGTGAAACAATAGATGAGTTTGTTGAACTGTCCCAAAATCAAGATAAAGGTAACAATTATGCAATAACCTTTATTATAGACAGTGGTGTGCCAATTAACATGATGCCTATGGAAAAGTTTAACAGCCTAATCCCTGTGCCTCACCTCACTTTATTAGGTACAAAGGTATATATGTTGGTTGTTCTGAGCCATTGCAAAGCCAAGGATCATTCTTCGCAACAATGTAATACAAAAAGACATCAGTGAGAGCCACCATTCACATTTGACATGGGACTTCATCAAGTGCTTGTCTACACAGTTTTGCAACTGCAAATCTACCAACATAAAAATATCACTGTGTGAGGAGAGGGCAGGGTCTCGGAGGGGGTGTTCCTACAAGGCACTTTAAATACAGCCCGCTCAAACCCCCTCCTCCAAAGAAAAATAAAAAAAGCTTCTCAATGCTCGTGCTGATGACCTGGTGGTTTTCACACTCCTTAATGGATGTCGGCAGTTAAAAGCCTACAAAAGTGAGCTGAAAATCTACTATTTACAGTGGTTTTCAGCTCATTTTCGATGCCACTGCTTGATATCGGCTCCTCACCAGGTGACTGTGTGAAGGGAGCCAATAATGTGTGCCACACATTGGCACCATGTGAGTTGGCAGGTCTGCCATTACTGCTGACATGGGGATGCTATCCCTCAACTATAACCTATGTGTTCAATTGGAAATTATGAGCCAATTCCTGTCGTTGTTCCATGACCTGGGAAAATTCAAGAAAATTAAAGTACTGCTTTATATCAATGAAAATATTTGCCCTGTTGCTCAGCGACACCACAGCATTACTTTCCATCTACAAGAAGCTATGGAGAAAGAGTAGGAAGCTCTCTTAAAATGTGACATCATTGAATGCTACACAGGCCCCTACCATGGGTTTCATCATAGTAGAAGAACAAAAAAAGGACAAGATCGAAGGAGTGTGCATTTGTATTGGTTTTCACCAGGCAAACAAAGCCATTGAGAGGGATAGACATCCTGGTCTGCACATTGCAGACATGATCATGCAGATCAAACAGAGTCAACATATTTTCCCGCCTTGACCTGAATAAAGGGTACCATCAACTCGAGTTAAAGGAGAACTGCAGGTACATTACTGCTTTTTCAACTCAAGTTGGTTTGTTCAGAAATAAGAGTGTGAGCTTTAGAATGTTTTCGGCTGATGAAATATTTCAGGATGTTATTCATTGTGTGATTCAGCCTGTTACACATGCTTTCAATGACAGTGATGACATACTGGGCGAACACAAAAAGAACATCATAAAGCCTGACCTAAGTGTACCAGTGACTTACTTAAGCAGACCTCACTCTGAATGCCCCATTGAGAGACCTGACAAAGCAAAATGTGCCATTCCAGTGTCTCCAGAATGTGACCACTAGTATCAAAGCCATTAAACATGCAATTGAGAATGCAACAGAAATGGCCTACTTTGACCCCAAAGTTGCATACTGAAATAACAGTTAATGTGAGCCTGGTAGGGATAGAGGCAATCCTTGCTTAACATAATGGTCATCCAGGTGCCCTGAAACGCATTGTTGCCTATGCCAGTTGAAGCTTGTCTGTAACAAAACATGCTCACCAGAAAAAGAGAGTCTGGCTGTGGTGTGGGCCTGCAAGCACTTTCACATATTCATGTATTAATCTATGGAAAACAATTCACCATCATCAAGAACCACTAGTCATTACTTGCAATTATTGGAAACCCGAAGGCTAAGATGCCCCCTTTCATGGAGAGCTGGGGGTTAGGATTCCAAGATAGCAACTATGAAATTGTACATAAACCTGGAAAGGAACGAAACCCAGCAGATTATTTTTCAGGAGTGCTGCTGCAGCATCACATTTTGAGCAGCCAAGATAGCTGAAGCATATCTCAACTTTATTGTGAACTCCAGCGCACCAGCAACTCTCTCTGTGGAACAATCTTTACTAGAACCAATGCAGACAAAGACATGAATGTAATCAAAGAACTGATTACCATTCAATCATGGAGGAGATTGACCTGACCTGTGGCCGACGGTGTTGAATTCTAAAAGCTCACCAATGTACAGGAAGAGTTAGCAGTCATCCAAGAAGCCGTGATACTATGGGCTTGAGAATTGTCATACCGGCAAGCCTCGGGCAGCAGACCATCGAGCTGGCCCATGAAGGACATTGTGGTGTTGTGGCCACTGAAAGAGCACTAAGAGATCGAGTCTAGTTCCCTCAGCTAGATGAGAGAGTTGAGAAAGAGATGAAGCCATGCCACATTTGCAATTTTCTATCCCTCAAAGTGACTCAACACCCAGTAACAATGTTTGACCTTCCTGCCCATGCCTGGGAGAGAGTTGCAGTTGACTATTTTGGGCCTTTCAGAAATGAACACCATCTCATGGTCATCATAGATGAATATTCATGTTTCCCTTTAGTGGACCACCTACTCTTGACCACCCACGACAAGGTTATAGAACAGGGTGATGATATTTTGCAACATGGGGCATCCCTGAAATTCTCAAATCTGATAATGGCCCACCCCTTAACAGCAAAGAGTTCAAAGAGTTGCTCATCTGACTCAATGTCAAACACCAAAAGAGTATGCCTCTCTGGCCCCAAGCAAATGGTGTAGTCCAATGATTCATTGGCACCCTCAAGAAAGTCATTCAACTATTGTTCAATGAGGTAATCAACTTGAACCAAGCCATGTGTCAGGCCCTTGTGCCTATCCATCAACTCCTTACTCCACAACTGGTGAGAGTCCAGCCACCTTATTATTTAGGAGAGCTATCAAAACAAGACTACCTCAGTGGACTCCGGATCAATCAGTTAATACTGACAAGGTACGAGACGCCAACACAGCTCGGAAAAGAAAAATGAAAACACGTAGATCAGCATCACCATGCATGAGCGACTGTTTTTGACAAAGGAGACTGGGTATTGGTTACGCAAGAATGCAGACCGAAAATGGACACACTGTTTACACCTGATCTTTTATAGGTTGTGGTATGCAAAGGACATTTGGTGACAGCACATCATCCTGGGCAGTCCATCACTAGGAATACATTGCATTTCAATAAAGAAAAGTTTGAAAGCAGCCTCTGTGTGGCATAATGCATATCTATGCCCCAGAGCTGGAGAAGATGCTACATAAAGAAAATGAGTACCTTGCTATATTAATGAGACTAAATTAAATTTTTCAATAAACATATTATATGTAACGACCACAAAGACACATATGACTTGTATCACAGAAAAATGGCATATGCAGCTAGCAAAATTGAAGAAGGATCTCAATGGCACAAACAACTAGAGACATAGGAGAAGAACCACAGTGGCACATAGAACCTGCAATAAAGAAGAATATCCCTGATGACACATACACCAGGTTGCAATGAAGAAAGGCCACAGTGGCACATGCAACTAGTGACATAGAAGGAAGTTAGCTGTGGCACATGCAACCAACAACTTTGCAGAAAGAACATAATGGTACAAACAACCAGCGACAAGGAAGAAGGACCACAGCAGCACATGCAATCTATGTGAGGCACACATTCACAATGAAAAATAAATCAGCCCATCTTACTTGGGGAATGAAACATGAACCTGAGAAAAGCAATTACACAGCTTATTTAGAAAAATGAAAATGCCAGACATTTCCCAGGTGTTAAATTTTCACGTGGTATTTTTCTCACACCAAAAATGATTTTCCTTAAAGTGACACATTGCACATAATGCAGGGCATTTACTTACTTGGGGCCTCATTAGAATTTGGTGGAGCAGGAGCACTGCCTAAATCAACATTGCCCCTGACCCACCAAACCTGTGGTTCACCTGCTCTACTTACTTTCTGTTGACTCCATCTGAATTAACCTTTGACCTGACTTCTCTAAGGCAGATAAAGTGACAGTAAGTAGCCTTATATAGTGCAGAGTGCATGCCACTTGTTTTCTGGTGTCAAGGGATGGTAGGACAATGGTGATCACTGTCTTTTTCTGGAAAGGATAATGCCTGGCGTCTCCTTCCACTGCTTCAAAATCCTGAGTGTAACACAGTAACAATGAGATAAAAGAAGAACCAGATTTAAATGCGGCCCCCAGAAGAAAAACCTGGAAAACAGGAAAGTAAGTCTCTGAGCATGATTAGCGAACCAACAGCAGTTGTTTAAAATATTTTATTGAATTTATGATAATACATTATACCATAAAAAAGGACTAAATGAGGCATATATAAGCTAACAACATTACATTAATATAGTAGGTTTACCTATTACATAAAAAATACAATTACTAATAAGATATAAAATGATAATAAAATGAAAGGGAAGCAATAAAGGCCATCTATACAAGTCTATCATACAAGAGATACTCACTATAACCTTAAATAGCTTGCATATCAAATAAGTATAAAGCATATTAATTATACTGATTTATAGATATAATGCAATTTAATTTTCAATCAGTTTCCAAAATGTATGAGAAGAAGGTGTGTTGTGAACAACACCCAATAAAGTTAGGTTTGCTCCCCTTCTAGTGAAAATTATAATTGACCACCATGTATGTATTGATAGTAAAAAAACATGTTTCCAATTGGCAGAAATAGATTTTAAGGCAGAAGAAATGAAGAAATATAAAAGTTTGTTATTTGAATCTGACATTCTTGTAGAAAGTATAGTAGATTTACAAATCAGCATAATGAACGAAAGATTTTCTGAGATATTAAATAATTTTTTGTAGTATATCCCAAACTTCTTCCCAAAACTTAGAAACAGATTTATATTCATAAAGCATATGTTATAATGAACCTGGACTGGAATTGCAGTGCCAACAATGAGGAGAATTTAGAAGCTTTGCATTAAATAATTAAAATTGTTTCAGTCCATAAACAAGTAAATAGTATGAAGAAATTGGTTTGATAGAGAGACACTAGAAGCCATCCAGAAACATTGTTTAGCCATACTTTTTCCAAGCATCTTGAGAAACAGATATATCTAATTCTTTATTCCAAAAAGTGTATGCAAAGTTAATATTATTTCTTTGAAAAATATTACATTTGTTATAAAATAAAAATAAATTGTTACAACATGTGATCAAATAGTTGTTGTTTGAATGTACATTTCTAAATCTAAATCTGAAATGTTTTTAGGGGGAATGTGATTAGAAATTAATCCAGGATGGAATTACATAAAAGTTGACATCTATAAATATCAGAGGGAGGCAAAGGGAATTTTTGTTGTAATTCATCAAAAGTCAAAAAGTATTGTTATAGTAAATATCTTTTAAATAAAACATTCCAACATTTATCCAGGTTTGCCAAAATGTTATATTCTGATCAAGTATTAACAATAGATTATACCATAATGTCATATGTGCAGTATGTGAGATACGCACTTTGAACAGAGCATCTAAATCATTAAGGACCAGATGTAGCAAAGGGTTTTACCCATTCTGTGTGTATGGGGAAATGTGTTCTTACATATGGCCCTAAGTGCTAGTTTTACAGATTTTAGAATTATGGACCTTCCAAGTAAAGTGGTGGAATTGGACATAGATAATAATGTAGGTAAAGGAAACAGTGATATCAAACATTGTTCAATGAGAAGCCATAAAAATTCCTTATTCATTTGTGTATGACTAAACCAAAAGGAACTGTGTTTTAAATCAAACACCTTATGGTAAATAAAAAAAAGTCTGGTAGACCAAAACCACCATTACACTTTGCAATTTTCATTTTTTTATAGCTTATATGAAGGGTTTTGTTATTATTAGAAATATATTTAGATAGGAGATTATCTACATTTTTAGAAAACATAATTTTTTGAAGCAATAACCATTTTAATAGAATCTTCTTTCCCTCGCCATGAGAGATATAAAGCTGACCATTATTGGAATTTGTCTTTATTGTGGTGCAAATTTATTTAATTTTTTCCTTTTGCCATATTATTGCATTGTTAGGGAGCATGGGTACAATTAACATATAAAGGGAAAAATACTGTTTTGTTAGTGTTTAAAGTGTAACCTGAAATTTGACAATATGATTGAATTAAATTTAAAAGACGAGGAATGGAAGAATCAGTATTACTAATATACAGTAATACATCATCAGTATATGCTGAAGTTTGTTATAGCATTGTCCTTGATGATAATACCTTCAATTTCTTTTGGCAATGAGGAGGGGTTCAATGGTAGGGAGAAAAAGTAAAGCTGATACAAGACAGCCCTGTCTGGTGCCTCTAAAAAGTGAAAATGTATTACAGATTTGACCATTAATAAAGAGTCTTGAAGATGGACCAGAATAAAGTACTGAGACCATGCTAATAAATGAGGTTCCAAAATTTAAATCAGATAAGGTACAAAATAGATACTTTCAATGTAGCTCATCAAAAGCTTTTTCAGCTTCTAATGCCAGGACTCCAGATGGAAGAGATGAGGATGGTCCTGCTTCGATCACATGGAATATTAATTCTAGTGTTATTTGCAAAATGTCTATGTTTCATGAAGCCAGATTGATCAATACAAATTATAGTATTGATCACAGAAGACAACTTGGCTGCAAGAATTTTGGCTTAGAGTTTACAATCTTGATTTATTAAAGAAATAGGCCAGTAATTTGAAACAATAATGGGATATTTGTTTCGTATTGGAAGAACTATAATCAAAGCTTCGGCAAAGGACCCTGAAGTTGATTCAGAAATACTAAAGTAAGTGAAGAGTTTTAGCAAATGAGGTAGAAGGTGAGGAGAAAATTATTTATACAATTCCGCAAGTATACCATCAGGAGCAGGGAATTTAAGCGGTTTAAGGGATTTAATAGTTTATGTCATTTCTTCTAAAGAAATTGGGGTATCTAATTCATCTCTGACTGATTGGGAAATTTTAGGTAGTCAACATAACTCCAAGAAATTATCAACAATACAAGCATCAGTAGATGGGGGGTTATTGTATAAAGTTGAATAATATTTCAAATATTCATTGACAATATCTTTGTGAGATAAAGTGATTTCCCATTTGAACCATGAATTGCATTCATTTGAATTTTATATTTTTTCATACGGAAAACTTTGGCAAAATCTCCCAGATCTATTCACATTAAAACAAAATGTAGCCTTGTTATTAGAAATTTGTAGGCCAACCCTTTTGCTTAGCAGGGAATTTAATTTATAACAGGGTTTTTGTACGTGTATTTTGTATTTGATATTAGTAGATGTTATAAATTGGCGTTCATATTTTGCTATTTGTTTATCCAAATCCTTTTGTTTACAGTTAAATGATTTGTTATCATGTGCCATTATAGATATGGTTGCCCATCTAATATAAACCTTAAATGCCTCCCAATGATTTACAGGTGAAGTAAACCCTTCTGGATTAAAGAAAAATAAGCACGTGTTGCTGATAAAAGTCTTAATTTACTTTTCTTCTTAGGGACGATATTTGTATTCATACCCCATTATGATTGGGATTGTTGAGTAGAGTTAAGTTGTAAAATACCTGAAATGAGTGCATGAGAAGAAATATCAATGCAATTAAGTAAAGGATCAGAAATGACTGAATTAATTGATTGGAAATTAATAAATTATCCATTCACAAATAATAATTATGAGGATTAGAAAAAAAATTAAAATGTTTCTCTGTTGGGTGATGTAAATGCCAAATATCTACCAATTTGGTAGATATAAAAAAGATTTTAGAATGGAAAAAGCGTTTGGAGGACAATATTTGGTTTGAGAGGTTCTATCTCATAAGGGGTCATATAACAAATTAAAGTCACCACCAATAATAAATTGAACATTACCTAGTTTGAGGATTTCTGAGGTAAAGAGAGACCAGAAATTAGGATCATAATTTGTTGGACAATATACATTCATTGGATGAACAATAGTCTTATCAATTTTAATTGTTACTATGAAATAATGGTGTCTGTTTATGAACATTTGGTTAATTTTTTCAAAAAAATATCTACTCCATTCTTTCTGTTAACTGCAGGAGAAGAAATATTACCTACCCATTTTTTATTCATATATGATAAAACTGTATCATCTATATGAGTCTCCTGAAGAAGACAAATATCTGCTTTATGTCTTGCTAAATAATCTAAAACCTTAGTGCGTTTAACATGGCGTCGTAAACCTTTAACATTAAATGAAAAAATTGTAATTCTATGAACATTATCCATATTTATAAAAGAGAGAAGATAGTGAGTAAAAAAGGAAAAAAATATCAGTACAACTGAAGTGTAGCTCTAATGAAAGATGAAAGGGGAAAAAGAAAGGACAAAGACAAACATATAAATGACTTTGAAATAAAAATCTAGCTCTGGAATCGCACACAGGCATGTACAAGCTTGACCTGCCTATATATTGCCCACATATAACCAGTTGGAAATTGTGCAAGTTATAAGAAAGATTTATAACATAAGAGTTAAGTATGAGTCACATTACTTTCCATGGATAATGGAGACTGCTGATCCCAAAAGGCACAAAGATCTTCAAGCATTGAAATGACTTAGAAAAAACATCTTTTTATTTTCTCATACTAGTTGGATCAAAAAGGACATATTTAAAGCCATTACGTCTTAGCCGTGGTCTAAATTAGTGAATTCCTTGATAATTTTGACGGTTTCCTTGGCATAGTCTTGTTGTATAAAGATTTTATTACTGTTGACCAAGAAAGTCTGTATCGCTCTTGCCATTTTTCGGATTATCACTTAGGCCGTCATTATGAACACAGCGGGAAAGACCGCACCGCCGGGGACAGCGGTAACTACAGCCAACAGGCTGGCGGTCTGGAGCACCAAGTAAAGAAGCACATGAAAAACAGGCACCCTGAAAAACATTCACCGCCAGCAGAGGAGTGTCGACAACAATGGAAGAGGCTGCCCACATGCCGACGGAAAGGCCCTACCCGACCAACAAATAATGAAGCACTGGATCGCCGTCAGTTCTGGTGCGTGAACCACCGCCACTCAAAGCCAGGCGGAAATGAACCAAATAAAAGGAAACACTCACCAGAGGCACACTGAACACGCCGAAGCAAACATGGAGAGAGAATTGGAAATGATGCCAGTGCTGCTCCTTGCCATATACCTTCGCGACTGTGACCGCCGACGAAGACGGTAAGTACCGCAACCTACTAAACAAGGGAAGAAAGGGCACAGTTACATACCCACCCACTCCACCCACCCCGCAACGCACCCACAACCCCTCACAACATCACAAGCCATACACGCCTGAGCAAGAGGTACTTACCTGACACAAGGCAAAGACAACCTGCCAAAAGTACACACATGTGCACAACACCCCCCACAATGAAACAATGAACCACATATCCTGAGTGTGCCAACACCAACACTGGCCACACAAACTTTATTACAGCTCCTGTAACAGATTGTCCAAATGAGCCCATTGGCCAGTCCAAATTAAAAAGGCTGATGGGCCCAAATGGCCCGAACTTGACTCCCACATGTGCACATGGTACTCCATCATAAAGGGACATCAATGGGGCAGCCAGGCACCTCAGGGAACAGGGGCAGGAGGTGGTGGAGGGGAGGATTTACGTCTGGGAGGGAAGGTTGGGCTTCCGTTTGGGAAGTGGAGGGTGTTTGGGTTTAGCCTTGGAAGGTGGGGGAGCGGGCTTTGACCGTGTGGTGGCAGATGGACCAGGGCCAGCACCGGGCCTTTTGCTCACTGGGGAAGGGGCACGTGAATGGGAAGGGTGGACAGGGGCGGACTTGGACACGGAAGGAGTGCACAGGGCAAGGAGGTGAGCACATTTAGGGACGAGACAGGGTGGGCCAGTGGGTTCAAAAAGGTCCACACGGGACATAAAGAATTTTTTAGGAGCAGTCAGGGTGGACCTGGAGGAAGGTGTGGGAGTGGAGGTAGAGGGAGTGGTTGTGAGAGGTGTACGTGTGCGTGATATGGATGCAGGTGCCTGTACAGTATGCTGAGGTGTGGTGGATGTGTGTTGGGTGGGTGACTGGGGACGTCTGAGTGTAATGGGAGGAGGAGTGGTAGACACAGTGGGACAAGACAGGCTGCCAGTGTAAATGGATGTTATCTGGGTGTCTACGAGTTTAGTGAGTGTGCTGCAAGTGTGACTAAAAGTAGTTGTGGTGAGTGCAGGTGTGCTGTCTGGGGTGCATGACTGGATGTCTGATATTGTGGTGAGTGCAAGAATGGGGTCAGCAACAGTGAATAAAGGTGCAGTGCTTGTGAGTGTGCATGTAGAGGCGACAGACAAGGAGGCAGGAGAGGTGGACAAACTGGGGAAGTGGATGTTGTTGTGTGTGCCTTTGCTTGTTGGCTGTGTGTATGCCTGTTGTGGGAAGTGTGGTGCTGGTGTTTCTCTGTATGTTTTTTGTGTGTTAAGGTGTGTGCATGGCTGTCTGAACGTGTGCCTGGGATGGGTGAAGGGAGTGGGGTGCTGGAAGGGGCAGAGGTGGTTGGAGGGGGGACGGAAAGACCAGGGACACTGGCTGCCGTCAAAGAGGAGCCCAGAGCCCGAAAAGATCTCTGTAGGCCAGACATGGCACAGTGAATGCCTTCCAGGTATGCATTGTGCTGCTGCATCCAGGATGCATCCAGGATCTTTATGAGTCTCCTGAAGAAGACAAATATCTGCTTTATGTCTTGCTAAATAATCTAAAACCTTAGTGCGTTTAACATGGTGTCATAAACCTTTAACATTAAATGAAAAAATGGTAATTCTATGAACATTATCCATATTTATAAAAGAGAGAAGATAGTGTGTAAAAAAGGAAAAAATGATCAGTACAACTGAAGTGTAGCTCTAATGAAAGATGAAAGGGGAAAAAGAAAGGACAAAGACAAACATATAAATGACTTTGAAATAAAAATCTAGCTCTAGAATCGCACACAGGCATGTACAAGCTTGACCTGCCTATATATTGCCCACATATAACCAGTTGGAAATTGTGCAAGTTATAAGAAAGATTTATAACATAAGAGTTAAGTATGAGTCACATTACTTTCCATGGATAATGGAGACTGCTGATCCCAAAAGGCACAAAGATCTTCAAGCATTGAAATGACTTAGAAAAAACATCTTTTTATTTTCTCATACTAGTTGGATCAAAAAGGACATATTTAAAGCCATTTTTTTGTGTGTTAAGGTGTGTGCATGGCTGTCTGAACGTGTGCCTGGGATGGGTGAAGAGAGTGGGGTGCTGGAAGGGGCAGAGGTGGTTGGAGGTGGGACGGAAAGACCAGGGACACTGGCTGCCGTCAAAGAGGAGCCCAGAGCCTGAAAAGATCTCTGTAGGCCAGACATGGCACAGTGAATGCCTTCCAGGGATGCATTGTGCTGCTGCATCCAGGATGCTAGCCTCTGGATGGCATTCACAATGGTTGTCTGCCCTGAAATAGATGGTCCTCAGGAGGTCAATAGCCTCCTCCGTAAGGGCTGCAGGGCTGACTGGGGCCGGGGTGGGGCGCAACTGAGAGGGCGGTGATGGTATGGGGTTGGTGGAAGATGCCAGAGAATGGGTGGGCCCACTAGGGTCTGCCACCACCAGGGAGCTCCCATCGGAGGAGGTATCAGAGTCACTACCTCCAGTGGTAGTTGCCTCCCCCGTGGTACTCCCCTCACCCTCCAGCCCACTGGTCCCCTTGGCGTCGGTAGACTCTGCCTCCTTGGAACCATGGCCCGCTGCATCCCCACTCGCCAGTGCCACTGCTCCCTCACCAGATGATACTGATTTACACAGACAACACAAGAGTACAGGGGCGGGGAGACAAAACACAAGAGAGAAATATTAGCACCTGAATGGAAGTACATATTTGGTTCACTAATATTCCCACCCAGCTAATACATCAACATGCAGCACCTACACCTATAGTCATGCCTATGCCCCTGACTACTGGCCACAACCCTAGTATGCTACCATCTCCCACATTACAGAAGGACCTGAGGAACTACAGACCTGCCCCTTATCATCTAATTGCCCATGGTGGCCCTATTGCTATAAGACACCAGTCAGAGTCCCTGCCACTAGACAGCATACATACTATAGCACCCTCAGACATCCATCAAGGAGGCATATATTGGTCTCAGTACTCACCCCCTTGTGTCTGCTGTGCGGCCTTCAAGCGCCCATCCAAGTCTGGATGTGCCACCACCAGAATGCGGTGCATTAGGGGGGTCAGGGCCTGATGGGCACCCTTTTCTCGTTTGGAGGACTTTCCCAGCTGGGCTTCGCAGGTCTCAATGGCCCAGTGCTGCAGGTCCTCTCACCGCTTTCTGCAGTGGGTGCTCCAATGATTGTAGACCCCCAGGGTCCGCACCTCCCTGGCGATGGCCTGCCAGAGTCCCCTCTTCTGATGGGCGCTGACCTGTAGGGGACACACAGAAGAGAAAAACAGAGGTCAGACAATGCCATTTGATACCGCTGGCCAAACGTCTCCTCTGGGACGGACACTGTACAACATCATTCCACCACCTCACTCAGGCTGATTGTTAAAAATTCAATGCCTATTTGTGACAAATTGTGCACACATGCATACAGGCATCCACCACCATCACACACATCCATGCACCCTATCCGCCTACTCACCTGCACCTCTTGTCGCCCATATAACTTGGCCTACAGGGGTAGGACCCCATCCACCAGCTTGTCCAGCTCCTCCGTGGTGAAGGCCGGGGCCCTTTCCCATTTGGGAAACCAAAGTCAGGACACAGCAGCACACTCAGTGGAGTACTTGCATGCACGAAATCCGGGAGTCAAGTGAACCTGGGGTGACGAAATGGCGTATGCTCAGCGGCGGTGTGCACCGTTACTGCCGGCGGTGATCTAGATAGGCCCATATTCCCCATTGACATCCATGTTAACCAATGAATGGGTGCACGGCGGTGAACACCGCCTTATGCCATTGCAACAACCGCTATTAGTGTGAGGTCACTTCCACTGCTAAAAATCAGAATGACAGGGGGCTGCCATTTTGCAAGTACTAAACAGATATTTTTAGGTAATGGGCCCCATGTAGGCCCTACGGACCCCAGTACTCATTAGATTACACAAATGACAATTTACTCACCACAACAGTCCAGACATATCAGTCAAGACGTGTCACTCCAGTTGTACATCCTACGCTACTTATCTGTAACCTACATGTTGGACACCAGTGTAGAATACACAACAGGTTGTGCAAATGAATTTTTGTCCCTCACATGTGTTCTCTACTCCTCCTAGGTACAGACCTCTCTGGCGAGGAACGGCCCCATCTGTGTACAGACATCTTGTTGATTTGGAGACCATGGTGGAACATGATATCATTATCAATTACAGACTCACTCGTGCTACTATCCATGAACTTTGGGCCAGATGTATGAAACATTTTTGCACTCGCAAACGGTGCGAATCGCAAAATTCGGCCGTTTGCGAGTGTAAAAAAGTGGTCTGCGATGCATGAAAGGCATTCGCAGACTAAAAACAAGAAATCGCAAAAATTGCTATTTTTTTTGTTGCAACCTGGTTTTGCAAGTCGCAATTTGCGATTCGCAAAATCGACATCGCAAGATGATGCAGCAAAAAATCGCAAATTGCGATTTTTCGCAGAATGGCATTTTGCACATGCAAAATACCATGAAAAGAAACCAGGGGCCAGATGTAGCAAACAAAAAATTTGCGACTCGGATTTTGCGAGTTGGTGTGACTCGCAAAATGCGAGTCGCAAATTGGAATGTAGGCAAAAAAAATGTGCCGAAATTGCGACTCGCACCCGGATTCGCAACGCAGTGTGCGAGTCCGCCGATTGCGAAGTCGCTTTTTGCGAGTGTGCAAAAAACGAACTCGCAATTAGCGAGTGGATGTCGCAAATTGCGATTAGCTTGTTAATTGATTACAGGTGCAGCAGAACACTCCAGAAACCACTCCAGAACACTCTGGAAACACTTCCTGGCACATGATGATGACATCACAGCCAGGAAGTTTACTAATACACCTGGGAGGAGGGAGGACCACACCCTTTTAAAACTGCTGAACTACACACAGGACAAACAGCAGCTGCCATGGAAGGAACACCAAGGAAGAGGAAGCAGAAATTCTCAGAGAGGGAGCTGGAGGTGCTGACAGACGAATGCTGTCAGCACTATGATGACTTGTTTGGAAAATCAGCCCTCAATGTTCCTGAAGCCACCAAGAAACAGCTGTGGCAGGACATACAGGACAAGATAAATTCCCTGGGGGTGAGCCACAGGAGCATAGATGACATCAGGAAAAGGTGGTATGACCTCCGCTCCCGGACCAAGGAGAGGGTGGCTGAAAGGCTCCGGGAGATGAGAGGCACAGGAGGGGGACCATCGTCTGTGCCACCACCTACATCCCTGGAAGAAAGGGTGGAGGAAACCTTGGAGCAGGAGGCAGTTTCTGGATTTGGGGACCTGGACACCTCAGAGCCCAGCACATCAACCGGTGAGTACCATGTGACATGCCTGTACCCCTATCAATGCCATACCCCCACCCACCATGTACACAGGGGCATGCACAACCAAGATAGCTCCATTTCAGGGTAGCAAACGCCAGAATGATGCATTATGGGAAATGTAGTCAAGTAGGCAGTTCATAGGCAAATGTTTATTAGGAAGTGTGCAACAGATAGTAGACACTGACAGTCTGTTCCCCATGTCCCACAGGTCTCCAACAAGACACCACCACTACTCCAATCAGCCAGCCCCATGAGGACACCTCAGGACCCGCCAGCACCCCCACCTGCACGGTCAACAGCATCCCTGCAGTAGCCACACTTGCTGCAACAGTATCCCAAGAGGCTGCCCCAGCAACAGGCAGGTGAAATCACAGGGCAGCCACCGCTGCGCAGGCGTCGCAGGTCCAGGACATCAGGGCTGCAGTCTGCATCCGGGCAACTACCTCCCAGCACCACTGAGGCACATCTGCTGTATGGTCAGCGCCTACAAAATCGAATTTTAGGGAGGATTAGTGGTGTGCTGCACCGCTTCGTGCGCAATAACCATGCCAGCATGCAGCACCTGAACTCAAGGATGGACATGATCTGCACTAACACTGGGGACCTTGCCATGTGGGAACTGGCGGGAGGACTACTGGCCCAGGCCGAGGGTGGGCGGCGCAGGGACCGTCAGCTCCTGCACAGACTGGACAGGATGGCCACATCCATCGGCAGGCTCGCCATGAACACCACAGGCCTGTCGAGGAGGACAGTTGGGCTGCAGGTGGAAATGGGCCATTTCGCTGGGGATTTGGCTAGGGGCCTGGGACGTCTGACCCACATCATTGACTTGATGGAGACACGGAATATGTCTAGGGGCACAGGGGAAACACCCCAAGACAGTGAAGAGGGCTCGACAGTGAGCAGTGTCTCTGTCACTGACAGCAGGGTGCTCAGGAGTAGCAGGCAGAGCACCACGGAAGCACCAGGGACCAGCCAGGCTGGCAGGAGGGGCAGAAGGTCATAGAGATCACCCTGGACCATCAGAAGTGGCACATGACGTCAATGTGCCACATGCCTGGTGTGCATTTTCATGCCCATGGACATTCATTACTTGTAAATAGTTTCATTTCTGCACTAATAAAATAGTTATTTTTGTTCCACTTAACAAATGGAGTTTTTGGTCAATAGGTGAGTATGGTTGGAGTTGACACGTACCTTCCAAAGTATTGTGTTGCGATGTGTTCCTGTCTCAGTCTGCCTTGATTAGCTATACTCCTATCCCCATGATGGCGATGTGGTTGTTCTTGCTCTTCATCATCAGGATCTGGGTCTGCAGGGGTTAGAGGTAGCCCACGTCGGGTGGCTATGTTGTGGAGGATGGCGCATGCGACCACAATTTTGAATCCTGTAATGGGGGTATACTGGAGGGCACCTCCACTGCGGTGGAGGCATCTGAATCTTGCTTTCAGGAGTCCGAAGGTGCGCTCGATAAGGTTCCTGGTCCTCTTATGTGCATTGTTGTATCGCCTCTCACATTCATTGCTGGGTGTTAAAAACACATGATCCATGGCCTTAGAGCATATGCACTGTCACCTGTTGGGCACAAAAAGTACACTGTTAGGAAGTCCTGATTGTTGTGCACAGTGACCTGTGTGTATGTCTGCAAGGTGTCTGTAGCTCTACCTAGGAGGCATCCGTCTCCAAATTCCCCACGTTCCAGGCGTTGATGTATCCCACTATGCCTAAACATGTATGAGTCATGGGTACTGCCTGGAAACTTAGCTACAATGTCCGTGATGACATAATGGGCGTCATAAACAACCTGAATATTCAGTGAGTGGGTACACTTTCTGTTGCGGAAAAGATGTTCCAGATTTGCAGGAGGGCATGTTTGAATGTGTGTCCCATCTACACACCCTATGACATGGGGAAAGTGGGCAATGCGGTAAAAGTCCAGCTTGGTGCTGTTAATTTCTGCCTCATTCCTGGGTAGGTATATGAAGTGAGACCTGTGTGTGAGTATGGCATCTAGGAATGCCCTGAGGAACCTTGACACTGAACTTTGGGATACCCCACCTGCCACAGCAATTACCCCCTGATAGCTCCCTGAGGCCAAGAGGTGCAGTGAGCATAGCACTTGCACATGCGTACGGATGGCGCAGCCACGCAGAGTCTGGTGTTCTAGCTGTGGTTTCAGTAAATCAATTATTTCTAGTATGGCTGCACTGCTAATGTGGTATTTATCGTATATCTCATCCTCAGTTTGCTGAAAAAGAGTCTGCCTTGTTCTATATATCTTCTCCTGTCTGTGGCCCCTCCTCCTCCTCTGCTGGGCTGCGTGGACTCTCCTTCTCACTGCTATCAGGTATATCTCCGCCATGTTGAGTAACCCAGATGCCTTCTGGGTCTCCTTTTATACTTTGGTTATGGTTACCACCTGCTCTGAGTTAGTGGTAAATGGCAACTGCAAAATGGGCTTTTTGCGACTAGTCGCAATTTGCGAGTTGCAATTGCATATGGTTTGCGACTCGCAAATTGCGACTTGCAATTTATGGGTCGCAAAATGGGGTCGCAACTGATGCGACTCGCAAACGGGTCCCATTGCTTTTTGCAAGTCGGAAATGGGGTTTTTGGATCCCATTTCCGATTTTGCCCTGTCGCAAATAGCGAATCGGCCCATTTGCGACTCGCAAAACTTTGCTACATCTGGCCCCAGGTGGTAACCTGGTGCAAAAATGTAAAATGCATTTAAAATGCATTTTTAAATTGAACATGTAAAGCACACATGCCCTTTTGGCATGTGTGCACCTTACATGTCCCCAAAAACATTTTTGGGGTGCAGCAGAGGGGGCCTTAGGCCCCCAGCACCCTGGGCTTTTGCATTTCCAAAATTGCGATTTCTGGTTCAGAAATCGCAATTTTGGAAATGCAAAAAATTCGCAGCTATGGGCCAACAGGCACATAGCTGCGAATGGGGCCGGTATCGCAATTTGCGATTCGGTAATAGCATTTGCGATTTTTAAGAAATCGCTATTACCGAATCGCAAATGTGATACATGGCACTTTGCGAGTCGGAAATAGCGATTTCTTAAAAATCGCTATTTCCGACTCGCAAAGGGCCATGATGATACATCTGGCCCTTTGTGCTTTACTGGATCCTGTACTGAGACCAGCAAATCGGAATCAGCATGCCATCCCTACTGAAGTGCAGGTGCTTTCTGTACTCCATTTCCTGGCCACAGGCTCTTTTCAGGTGACAGTGGGCATAAGTGCAACCTTTTCACAGCCAATGTTTTCCCTTATCCTATCCAGATTTCTGGATGCAATTGTACAACACCTGCAGACATATGTGAAGTTTCCCCAAAGTGCTGACCTACCTGCCATCAAGTCAGAATTTTATGCCTTTGCCAACATTCCCCATGTGATAAGTGCCATCGATGGCACCCACATAGCTCGCATCCCCCCAAGAGTAAGTGAACAGGTGTACAGAAACAGGAAGAACTTCCACTCCATGAACATACAATTGGTGTATACTGCAGACCAGTACATTTCACATGTAAATGCCATGTTCCCTGGATCAGTCCATGATTATTTTTTGCTGAGGAACAGCAGTGTGCCACGCATGATGGAACAACTACAAGGGGACAGAGGATGGATCATAGGTGAGTGTGTTTTATACTTTTACAGTACATAACTGACAATCAGGCTGTCTGCAACTGAGGGTAGTTAGTTACAGTCCTGCTTCGCCCACTTTTGCAGGTGATTCTGGCTACCCCAACATGCATTGGCTCATGACACCAGTGAGGAATCCTAGAACAGATTCTGAGAGGAATTACAATGAGGCCCATGGACATATTAGGAGGGTGATAGAGCGCACTATAGGTCTCCTGAAGGCTAGATTCCGTTTCCTCCATCTCTCTGGGGCATCCCTGTGCTTTGGCCCTGAGAAGGTGTGTAGAATAGTGGTGGCCTGCTGCATGCTGCACAACGTGGCTGTGAGGAAATCTATCCCCCTACTGGAGGAGGAGGAGGGTGGTGTATATCCAGACCAGCTTCCTCTGAGAGGGGATGAGAGTGATGGTGAGGATGAAGAAGAGGAAGATGTTCACTCCAGGATCTGACTGATCCAACTATACTTCCAGTGACTATGAGGTACTGTTCACTGATGATGTTGTCTGCACTGCATAATGTCAGTCAGACTTTTTCACTATGGGTGTGTGGGGTCTGTAGCCATTGACACTCTTACATGAATTTCAGGTGCCATGTGACATGATGACCAATATGGTGTACATTTCTGTTCAGTCCACACAATGTTGTGCGTGGGGTGCCATTCCTGCAATAAAAGTATGATTTTTATATTTACTGGCAAATGCATTCACAACTACATTTGGATCAGCATAATGACAGGGGACATTGAAAGTGGTGTACATGTGTTTTATTAGTTGTCAAGGATGGATTGGTGCTCTTTACAGTGATAGGGAGTGGGCTGATGGTGGATGTCCATGCTGGCTACATAGTCTCAACGATTGGTGGCAGTGGGTATTGGTCCATCTGTACCTTGCAAATTGTTGATTTGCTATTGGCCGGGGAGGATGGTGGCACAGTGGCACACTTTGGAGACAGTTCATGTCAAAGTTACTTCTTTGAGAGTGCCTTGGTCTTGGCAGGTGTTCCAGTGCCATATCTGGGTCTGAGGGACCATTTGAGTGGCTGGTGCTGGGGTGGACGAGTAGGGGTGCTGGTCTCCTGTGTGTTCTCAGACAGTGACACCAGTCCACTTGCTGCTGCCGGTGTTGATGCCTGGTCAGTGTCCTGGGCAGCGGTAGAGGCTTCCTGGTTTGGGGGGGTCTCAGGCAGGGTTGGGTTGTGGTGCTGCAGCACCCCTGAAATAGTGGCCATGGTGGCATTTAGTTGTTTCCATGGCCTCCTGGTGGTGTGCTACCTGCAGCCTTTGACTGTGCTCCAGGGTGGCCAGGATATGGCCAATCCTGTTTTGGGTATGGCGGTATGCTCCCAGGACCTCTGAGATCAACCTCCTGGGCTGCAGCATTCCATCCTTTGGCCTACCCCCTGGGCCACTGATGCTCTCCCACTGGGCCTAGCCCCTTGTGCCTGTGTCCCCTGCACAGATCTGGCGGTACCACTTATAATGGGGCCATCGTCATCCTGCCTGTTGGTAGGTGGAGACTGTAGCATTTGTACCTGTGTTCCACCAGTCTGTGGCCTGGATACACTGGTGTGGGGTCGATAGGCATGTGCAGATGTTGTTGCCTGGGTGGTAGGGGTGTCAGTGGTGTCCTGGGTGGGGCTGCTGGAGGATGACAGTTCAGGAATGTGCAACGTACCAGGGTACTCCTCAGTGTCCACAGTTCCCTCTCCAGTGTCCTGAGTGGTGCCTCTGTGTCCATGTGGGGTGCTGGCACTCCTTGTCCTTTGCATCAGGGTGGCATGGGTGGTGGTGCCTGTGGAGAGGGAATGGACATGTATGTTACATTGACTAATTCAGATGAGGGTGCACAGGTCAGGCCTATTTTGTGCAGTTTATTCCCCTGTTGGGCCATGCAGGGACCTTTTGTGGGGTTGCCATTGCATTTTTAATGGGACGTGGTGGTGCATTGTGGGTGGTGTAGTGCCATTGTGATAACTTGAAGGGGTGGGTGGCTGTGCACAGTGGGAGGGATGTGGGCCTGTTGGTATATTTGTGGACATGCAAGGTGACTGGATGTAGTGATTGAGGCCAGGGAGGGGTGTGATCCTGGTGGTAGTTGGAGAGATGGGGTGGTGCATGCATTACAGGTGTGGTGGATATGGGGTAATTGTAGATGACTTACCCAAGTCCATTCCTCCAGTGAGTCCAGTGAGGCCCTCAGGGTGCAGGATGGCCAGTACCTTTTCCTCCCAGTTGGTGTATTCGGGGGTGTAGGTGGGGGTCCACCACCAGTCTTCTGGACAGCAATGTGGTGCATCGATGCCATGGACCCCACATTCCCGTGCAAGTCGTTCCATCTCTTGCGGATGTCGTCCCTCATGCGTGGATGGTTTCCCACTGTGTTGACCTTGTTAACTATGGTCTGCCATAACTCCATCTTCCTGGCGGTGGGTGTGTGCTGTACCTGTGCCCCGAAGATTTGTTGCTCGACCTTCAATATCTCATCCACCATTGTTCTTAGCTCCCGTTCTGTGAAGCGTGGGTGCTTAGGGAGTGCAATGGTGTGTGTTGTGGCTTTCAGTGTCTGCGTGTAGTGTTGTCAGTCTGGCTTATCCTATTGGCATTGCAAAGGACTGTGGGGTGTGTATGCAAGTGTTTTATAGTGGTGTGGATGTGTGTCAGGTGTGTGGGTTTCAAACTTGCCAATGTGTGCATTTCTTGCTGTTGGGTCCCATTGCTGGCCGTGGCGGTCTGTAGCGCCAATGGTCGTTCGGCATCCACTAACCGCTGCAGTGAATTTTGGGGGCGGGGGATTTGGGTGCTTGGCGGTGGCGGGTTAGGATGTGCAGCCTTTCCGCCAACAAGGCCCTGGCAGTGGCTGGTGAACACAGAAATTTTGGCGGTTTCTGTTTTTGGCATCCTTTTATGGCGGGTTTCTGTTCACCGCCAATGGAGGGCGAAGGTGTTTATCGCCATGTTCGTAATGACCCCCTTAGTGCCTGATTATGAGTTCTGTGAATGGGATGACCCGTCCGTCGGACGTCAGACAGGGAGGTTACGGCCTTACTGGCTACCTCCCCACTAGGCCCATTACGACTTTCCCACTGAGCTGAGGGTTTGTAATCGACTGCAGACAGTGAGCATTGTGAGGGTGCTGGGCAGGGGGACCCATGCACTGCCCATGCCAAGTGCATGGGTGTTGCAGGGGCCCCCCTGTGGCCCCCTGCACCTGTTCTCCATCAGCCCTTTCATGGTGGTGAAACTGCCATGAAAAGGCTGGTGGAGAACCAGGTCGTAATCAGCAGGGCGGCGCTGCATGTGCAGCCGTCTTAGCTGATTGCAACCTGCCATCAACCCATCGGGATCACCGACTCCAGCGGAGTCGGCGGTACCCTGGTGGTCTGACCACCAGTGTCGTAATGTATTGGTCAGACTGCCACAGCAGCGGCGGTCCTGACCGCCATCTCAAGTCTGGCCGTCTAGTGACCACCAGGTTTGTAATTAGGTCCTAAATCTTGATGACACAGAACTTTAAAGATCACTTGAAGGGGTTAAATTACTTTTGGAAGACGATGTGAAGGAACTCTATTAGCCTCATCTATTTAAATTTTTTCTAGGAATTTTAAATGTAAAAGACCAGGTATCAGTGCTTCCGAATATTGCCTACAGTCATTGCTTTCAGCATCTTCTGTTACATTGAGAATACGCAGGTTATTCTGTCAATTGTGGTTGTCCTAATCAAGCAATATATTACACACCCGTACTATTTTTGCATTGAGAGGTGTCACACTATCAATTTTTGATTTGTTGTCCTGAATTTCAATTGCAATATCCAATATCTTCATAGAAAGACTTGCCATGTCTTTACTAATATTCTTTATTTCTGACACAATATTATCAATATTACAGCGAACTACTTCCAATTCTTCCAATAACGTGGAAAAAGAGGCCTCAGTAGTATCCACAATTTTTTACTTGACTGGTGGTGAAGTAGTTTGTTTATATTTGTTATTCATAGAATTCATATTTTTACCTTCCATATTAATATAATTTATGAATAACTCATGAAATAATGTCATGCTCATTTAAAATGAATGCTAAAAGTAGGTACACAAGAAATTCACCTCAAAAGTATGCTGTGCAACAGCTATAACCAGCTTTAGGAGTGGGTTAGGCCACAGCCGTGCCCTTTCCTGGATGTGACTCCATCTCCCTGACAGGAATCTCCAGCAGCAAAGCAAATGAAAGACTGATGGGAGGCTCAGGAAGGGAAATTCCTTCAATACATCATGAAAAGCCCCAACAAAGCTATCAAAATTAAGCACTGTGCATTGATAAGACCTCTGTGCTACAGTACAAAGGTAAAAACTAGTCTTAAATGTGCTAAAATGTTGTTGATTATGTGGGGGTCATGGAAGGCTATTGGGAGGTGGCCATCTTGCTTCACACGTGTTCCCTGGTGCAGACAATTTTACTCCCAAAGGCAAGGAGGATCCCCAAAATAATTTCTGTAACTGGGCCCAGAAGTCTTCAAATAAAATATATCCAAAATGGCAGCAAAGAGGAATGAGGAAAAACTGGAAGGTGGTTTGTCAACTACACTGACATCTAGCTGCAGTATAAATTCAAGTTTACGGAAAATAATGAAGGTTAGTTTCTCATGTAAAGTATATTGTAACATATAAGTGGTTTCTCATGAATATAAAAATGGTGGCTTTACATCAATTTTACTGTGGTCTATGAGAGCATTTAAGGTGCAGCTGCTGCCGCGAGAACCCACAAATGAGGAGCATTTGAGAAGAAACTGCTACTGCAGAAGATGCGATTCATGAAGTGAGCGATATTGTCATTAAACCTGGGAATTCACCAACAGTCATATAAGAAAGCATGATCACCACCATGTCCACAGCCTGGGCTCAGAGACCAAAGACAAATGATAGGTCTGCAGGTGAATTGAGCAGAGCAGCAGAAACATACCCTGTGTTGTAGCCCAGAACTTAAATGCTGTAGCTCTCCGTCAGTAATGCACCTGCAATAAAGAAGTGAGAGCCAGAAGCCTCCACGTACAAAGTAAAAGAACAGCAGTCTTCCCCACTTCCAAGTAGATGACTGCGAGATGGTTTGTGGCATCTCTGTACTCCAGGAATACTTACATCTGGGAATGCCATCATAGCAATGGTGGTGCAGGCTGAAAAAATCCTCTATGGCCCCAAAACAGGAATCAAATTCCATGCATGTCAGGGGCATTATTTTTCAAGAAACAATCTCCCACTATGAGTGTTTGTTTCCTGAAAAAAATATTTTGTGGGCACATGAGATATGGAGCCTGGTCAGCAATCCTTCAGAGTCATTCATGGAGCCGCTGCATTGATGGCTGTGCTGAATGCACAGATCCCTGTCTGTCTTTAAATATAGCAGATAGTCTTAGGGCAGGTGTTCAGAGGCCATAAACGTAGCTGACCTGGCTGACCCATTAGGGTGTGATTGACCCCCATAAGGTCTCATTTCAAAAGCACTGGACACTGACATTCCTCCAATTTATGGAGGATGCTCTAACTATGGGGGTACCACCCACATGCAGAATTTCATACACCATAGGTATATTATTGTGGAAGAAATTTAGCCGGTGGAGTATACTCCTTATTTAAAGTTTAGTCCAAAAATTGGAGGATTTCAGTTCCCTCCATATTGCCCTTAAGTAAGCATTTTCTGAATAAAAGAGGAAGTCTTATTTTTAAGATAATTTTTGCATTTGTCAAAGAGTCCCTTTAACATGCTGAAAAAATGCTTGTCATGAGTAGAAACTGAATCACTTTCTAGGAGCCACAATGATAACCACAACATCCAGTACCATGAGGTCATTGCATATTTATACTTTTAGAAGATCAGTTAGAAAAAATCTAGCAGGCAGCTGAACTGTCAAGTCAGACCTGATAAGCATCTTTCACAGGGGAGTACATTCTACACACAAGCACTATTTTACCCAGATCAAATCACACCATTGTGAATGTGTATGCTCGATACAAAATCAGGGAGCACATAGGGAATCAAAGAAATACATTTGTGCTGCAGAAAAGTAGTGCCTCTCTGATGCATTGTGCCCCATTCCTATGCCAGGAAATATAAAACAACTTTTTAATACTGTACCTGGAAAAAATGCACGTCATTGATGATGCCAGTCACTATCCCATCCAAAAGTCTATGTAGATAAATAAAGTTCCTTTGGAATTAATGATATTTTCTGCTAGATCCTTTCATTTGTTTGGTTCCTTTTGTATCAGCTGGTCTTTTGAATGGAATGCTTTTAACACATCAGACTGATAGCATAGAGCACTGGTTCTTAACCTGCGGTTTGTAGACCCCTGGGGGTCTGCAAAGTCTACTGAAGGGGTCCACGACCTCTTAGAAAAATAAATAATTTTAACAGATTATGAAAGTATATACAAATAAAGAAGCAGCATACAACAGTGACATTTTTAAAATGTACTGTAAATGTGAAGAAATTAAAAAATTGGTGGCTAAAAATTAAGCTTGTATCCTCACATTGATTTGTGGAAGCAGTGCATCTGCACCAAACAGAATATAGGGCATGATTATGACCTTGGAGATTACTCCGTCACAAATAGACAGATTTCCTGTCCCCCGTATTACAGATTCATAGGATATAATGGAACTTGTAATTCGACGGGCAGGATATCCATCACGTTTGTGATGGAGTAATGCCCCTCCCCTACGGTTGAAATCAGGCCCGTAGTACTGTACTTATGATGAGTGGCCTTAATTAAACAGAGCTTGCCCAGATACCAATAATGAATCAGTGAGGTCCCTGGGTTACAGTATTAAGTGGTGGTCCACAGAAGTCAAAAGATTAAGAAACACTGGCATAGAGGTCTAAATGCCATGATTATTCCCCATTTAGGCATGCTTGTCCTTCGTACTCTGACCTTGGAACTCATTGTCAGGTATATTACCTCCATTTCAAAGTTTTGGAGAGGCAACATGTGCCCCTCTGTCATAGTGAAACAAAATACTAAGGCCCTCATTACGAGCCTGGCGGTCTGTGACCGCCAGGCTCGCGGTTGGCGGGAGCACCGCCGACAGCCCGGCGGTGCCCCGCAGGGCATTCTGACCGCGGCGCTTTGGCCGCGGTCAGTGCAGGAAAACCGGCGGTCTCCCGCCGGTTTTCCGCTGCCCGTTGGAATCCTCCAAGGCGGCGCAGCTTGCTGCGCCGCCGAGGGGATTCCGACCCCCCCTACCGCCATCCAGTTCCCGGCGGTCCGCCCGCCGGGAACCGGATGGCGGTAGGGGGGGTCGCGGGGCCCCTGGGGGCCCCTGCAGTGCCCATGCCACTGGCATGGGCACTGCAGGGGCCCCCGTAAGAGGGCCCCTAAATGTATTTCACTGTCTGCTGCGCAGACAGTGAAATACGCGACGGGTGCAACTGCACCCGTCGCACAGCTTCCACTCCGCCGGCTCGATTCCGAGCCGGCTTCATCGTGGAAGCCTCTTTCCCGCTGGGCTGGCGGACGGCCTGAAGGCGGCCGCCCGCCAGCCCAGCGGGAATGTCAGAATTACCGCCGCGGTCTTTCGACCGCGGAACGGTAACCTGACGGCGGGACTTTGGCGGGCGGCCTCCGCCGCCCGCCAAGGTCAGAATGAGGGCCTAAATCTAGCAAAACTGTACTTTCATGTGTAGCACATACATTTTTTGCCTTCTTGAAACTAAGGGCCTGATTATCAGATTGGTGGATGGGATGACCCGTCCACCGAACCTCCGATGGGGAGGTTGCCGCCATAGTGGCTACCACCCCGCCGGGCCCATTACGACTTTCCCGCTGGGCTGACAGGTGAAAACCAAAGTTTCTGCCCGTCAGCCTAGTGGTAAAGTGGTGGCAGCATTGTCAACGGCTCGTAATTGAGCCAGTGGGAGTGCTGCCGCCCGCAGGATGCACCAGCACACTTGAAATGCTCACTGTCTGCATCGCATTGTGAGGGTACTGGGTAGGGGAACCCCTGAGCTTTCCATGCCAAGTGCCTGCGCAGTGCAGGGCCCCCCTGTGCCCCCCTGTACCTGTTGCGGAGAACCAGGTCATAATCAGCAGGGCAGCGCTGCATGCAGCGCTGACCTGACTGATTGCGACCTGCACCCGCCGTCAACCTGTTTGGATCACCGAGATGGCAGTACCTTGGTGATCTGAACCACACGGTCATAATGTGGTGGTCGGACTGCCACAGCAGGGGCGGTCCTGACCGTCACTGCGAGTTTGGTAGTCTAGTGACCGCCAGACTCGGTATCAGGCCCAGGTCAATTTTTAACACCAATTTCTGAAGAGCCCCAACAGTTATGAGATGCTGTAACAACATTATTCTATCTAGAGCTATTTGATTTTACAGTTTCATTTTCATTTGCACATTACTCATGAAGTCAACAACACATGCAACTGCATAATGTGTGCAATAACCAATGGCATGCTGATATTATAGTAGGTAGAAAATGTGAGTACTATTTAATGTTTTTGCCACTTTGTTTTAACCTTCTCGACTAACTTAATTTTGCGACGATGTTTACTTTAGTACCAGTGGTCTTGGAGTATGTACTCAGTATTTGTTTTTTGTTTCTTTCACCTATAAAAATGTTTCTATACTTAGGGGCCCTGCAACATTAATGGTTTTGACCAAGGAAAATGCTATTGAAGAATGGAGGAATCTAATGGGCCCAGCTGATCCTGAATTAGCAAAGGAACTAGCTCCCAATTCATTGAGAGCCAAATTTGCCAAAAACATTTTGGAGAATACTGTTGGTGGTTCATTCAATGAGAGCCAGGCATCAGAGCATATTCATTATCTATTTGGAGATGAAAGTATAGTAGAAGAAAAATCTGAAGAAACTAAAGTACATGAACATGAAAAAGAAGCTGAAGTAGAACAAACGCAAGCTGAAGGTAAAGCGGAACAGAAACCAGATGAAGCTAAAGTAGAAGAAAAGCAAGTAGATCAGAAGCCTGGAGATATTAAAGTAGAACAGAAGCCAGAAGAAAGCCAAGTGGAACAAAAGCCAGGGGAGATTAAAGTAGAACAAACAACAGAAGAAACAAAAGTAGAGCAAAAGCCATCAGAAATCAAAGCAGAACAAAAATCTTCAGAAATGAAAGCAGGACAAAAGTCATCAAAAATCAAACTAGAAAAAATGCCATCAGAAATTAAAGTAGAGCAAACACATTAAAAAACAAAGGCAAAACAAAAGTCTGGAGAAACTAAAGTAGAGGAAAATCCAAGACTAACAGAAATAGAAGAGACAGCAGAAGAAACAACAGGAGAAGTATAGCCAACCTAAGGTAAACACAATTAAACATTTTCATTTTCTTTTCAGTCTGTTAAGATATCTTAATTAACCAGCATAAGCAATAATTAAAGTAATCATTTTCCATGCAATCAAATGTATGGTATTTGACTGTACACCACATGGATGGCTGTAGGTCCAGGCACCCTCCATGGCAGCCAATTATTCTGCACATGGCCTGTCATGCACCCATTCTGATCTTTGCACAACCTAGGCCAGGCCCTGTGTCCAACCCCCTTCAGCCTGGAGGCTTGGTTGTAAGTTGCAAGTTATTGGTGAATAAAACTTTATTTGCCCTTCCATTTATCTTTGCCTTCCCCAACAGATCTGCTCAAATGCAGACATAACCAGCAGTAAGTTAAACCTGCTAAATGTCTACTAAACATGTGGATTCATCCAACAGACCCACATTTTTTATCAGATGAACTCTTCTTCACCCATTATTTAACCCCCCTCACACAGTCAGTTGCAAAATTATTAGTAAATCAAAAATGTTTTCACTTTTCTTTAACTCCTTCCACCATTTGGATCTGCACAAAACCATAAATACTACAACTCATATAACATGTTACATTTAATACAGATTTATCAAACAGTGCAAAGTTAAAAGTCATTGACCATTTTATTGCCTCTGTTTATCTTTGCCCACATGATGGCTTAGCACAAAACTAGACATAGCATACAAAATTCTAATCTTCCAAGCTTTTGCCAAATGTTGTGCAGATTCATCACTGAGGGCTTGATCACGAGTCTGGCAGTCACTAGACCGCCAGACTTGCAGTGGCGGTCAGGACCTCTGCTGCTTTGTGAGTTCGACCGTCACATTACTACCCTGGCAAGCAGACCATCAGGGTACCACTGTCTCTGCTGGGATTGGCGATCCTGACGGTGGATGAAGGTCCCAATCAGCGCCGCCCTGCTGATTACAACCTGGTGCTGTGCAGACAGTGAGCACTGCGAAGGTGCTGGTGTCCCCTGCAGATGGTAGTGTTGCCGCCGGCTCGATTACGGGCCAGTGACAATGCTGCTGCCACTTTCCCGCTGGGCTAACAGGCGGAAACCTTGATTCCCCCCATCAGCCCAGCAGGAAAGTCGTAATGGGCCTGGCGGGAGGTAGCCAGCATGGCAGCAGCATCCCCTTTGGAAATTCGGTGGGCGGGTTATCCCGTCTGCCGAACTCCTAGTCAAGCCCACAGTATGGATGTTATTAGAAAATTAACAATTCCCCCTCCTCTTTTTATCTACCCCCACAGTGTATCTGCATGAATTTAGACATAATAAAAGAAGGTTAAATGTGGTAAATCACTGCTACAGTTTGTGCAAATCCATAAAACGGTGACAAAGAAATCAGTAAATCAAATATATTTTTGACCCTCCCTCTTCTATTTGCTCCCATTGAATCTTCACAAATCCTAAAATAACTGCCCTTTTCTACCTACTTACCACATTTGACAAAGTTTCATCAAAGAGTGCCAGAGCAAATGAAAATGTTATTGACCCTGTTTTAAACTATGCCCTCCACTTTATGGATTGGCACAACAACTTTTTGCAGATTCACGCCACAGTGGTTTTAGAGTTTAAAACATTACATTTCACCTAACAATAACGTCACTTAAACCTTTAGTTTTTTCAGTGAATTTCTAAATAAAGTAGGACATTATTAGCAGACCTAACTATAATGTCACTTAAACCTTTGCTTTTTTCAGTAAATTTCCGAGCTTTTTTTCATGTAAAGTGACGGCATAAAGGGATGTCATTTTAGATAAGGCAGACCTCCTGGCTTTGTAGAAGGGTCAGAACACCAAAATATAACAGGTAGGCTGTTAGACTCTATCGGGACGTGAGCACACCAACTTATATAAAGCAGACATATTGACTTTGTCAAAAAGTCACCGATATTCATAATCAAATATATATTTTATAAATACACGCATTGTGATGATTATTAATGTTAATGATCACAAAATATGTTCAAGAAAGCATTTTTAAATCACCACAGTCATTTTTTTTAGTCTTTCTTAACATTTTTCAGGCCACAGGATCCAGCCATAGAACCAATCAGAAGGGGTTCCTGCACTCCAACCTAAAGAGCAAACAGCTCTAGCTCAGAGTGCTTTAAAAAATATGATAGGCAATCCAGAGGCCATGGATTTAATGACCCCGGAGCCCACACAACACTAAAAAATGCATGGTTGTACTGGCGCCCTTTCTAGGTTCCTTGCTTAGAAGCAGTAAATAATAAATAAGCTGCTCCAGGTGGTCCAATTCAACACAATTAGTGGTTAAGGCAAAGATGTATTGCACAGGCTGCTTTACCTCAAATTTTACCTATTTTTGGAGTGGCAGTTGAGTGAGTTTTGGTGAGGTTACATGGTATGAATTGAAATGGAGGTTGTAAATGACTGGTTTACAGAAATTATATTATTGCTGAATAAATGGTAGGTATTTTGGGGGAAAATTATAACAGGAAAACTTTGGCAGGTGCCCTATCCCCTTGGTAAAGGGACCCTCTCTCTCATTTCATATTGATAACCTCTTGGTTGGAGAGAACTTTGTCATTGTATTTATGTAGTATGGATTCTCTTAAAATCTTTAGGATTAGTGAGGACCAGTTTAACAAGATAATTAATATAAGTGGTAGAAATGTCAGTGAAGTAACATGTTATTGTTGTAGACAATGACAAAAGTAATAAGATTTTAATTTTAAAGAGAAAAATATTTCAGCCAAAGTTACATGCAGAGTTCTTAGTGAAATTTGTTAAGATAGGCATTATCCCGATAGGGTTAAAGGTACGCAATGAACCAGGACTCTTTATAGAGAATAGGAAATTCATTGAAACATGAATCCTGATAGCAATTATTTGCCGTAGAGACTGGATGCTTCTTTTTAATGGGATGGCACAAGAAATGGCTCTAGAGGAAAAACAGAAAATAGATTGGTTGAAAGCGCCCCTTAAAGAAAGCACAGCTCTTGAAGAAAATTAGATCAATTAATCCAAGAGGTAGCGAGGCATAAAGAATATTTGACAAATAAGAACGCTCTAAAACTATGGAAGGATGTGAATAGATCTAATTTGGTATACCCCTCTCTCTGAAAGGACTGCTAGTTGGAAAATAATGATTATGGTTGGAATAAGCATTTGGCTTTATTACGAGTTTGGCAGTCGGACCGCGAGACTCCCATGTTGGCGATCCCAAAAAGACCACCAGTTGGTGTTTTCCCAGACTGCCCTGTTACGAGTTATACAACAGGACCGCCGACTGCCACCCAAAAAAGGCAGACCATCATTTTGATGCGGAGACCGGAAATAGGCAGTTTGAACTCCAGCACAACAGCCCACGACCAACCATCCAATGTCACAGTGGCGGGCACCCATGGTGGTCAGCCAATGGCAGTCTGAACCACGGCGGTCCAAGGTTACAAAAGTAATACACCACAGCACATTGGATGGATTTGAAAACAATACAGCTTACATACATTGCCACACTTGACACACCTGCAAATCACAATATAAAACACATCCCTTCACAGATCACAGTCCTTTGCATTTAGAACACAAAACACACAAGCAAGAGCAATGTATTTTCCACATAGGACAGCTACAAGGCACCACTTTTTTTTACCATCCCATACAACACCTTGCACACACTTTTGTCCAGTCACACCCTTTTGCACTGCCCCTCTTTAGTAAGTCACGATCACCTGTAATACATTTTTTTATTCCACCATGGCACGTATTAAAAATCCCTGTTTCACCGATGAAGAGCTGACAGGGATGGTGGATGAAATCCTAAGAGTAGAAACACAATTGTTTGGAGCCAGAGTCCAACACACTCCTCTCTGCAGGAAAATGGAAGTGTGGAAGAGGATCGTCGACAGAGTGAATGCTGCAGGCACCACCCTGCTCAGAAAGGACAACTTCAGGAAGAATTGAAATGACCTCGGGGCAAGGTCCATTCCCTGGTCTACCAGTACCATCTCCAGGCCAAGAAGACTGGCGGTGGCCATCACAGTGCCCCATTATGACTTCCTGCATCCTCAGGGATTGACAGGAATACCTTGGGGAGAGGAGTCTGGTAAGTCACACAGAAAAATTTCACCAAAATGTTATGTCATGCATGCTCAGTGCCTCCTTGTTCTACCTTCACTGTTACTTCACTGTTACTCCACTTACCAGCCCAGTGTCCTCTGCTTCAAAGATCCTTGTTAGTAAACTCCCAATTGATGTGTACTCATCTGGGAGGATAAAAATTCTATACTGCGTGCAGTACAGTGACTGACATGAGTACAACTCTGAGCAGGTACTGTTCCTGTAACTCTGAGCACCAGACCAGTGTGCACTTACCAGAATGCATCTATTAGTGAACTCCCAATTGAAGTATACTGACCTGGGAAGATAACATTTCTATACTGTGTGTAGTACGGGGGCAGATATGACTGCTAAGGCCAGCAGGCTCTGTTACAGGTACTCCACTCAGCCAGCCCTGTGTCTTCAGCAACAAAGACCCCTGTTTGTCAACTCCCAATTGAAATGTCCTCATCTTGGAGGATAACATTTCTATACTGTGTGTAGTACAGGGACTGGCATGACTGCTAAGGTCAGGAGGCTCGGTTACTGTTGCTCCACTCAGCCAGACCAGTGTCCTCTACAACAAAGACCCCTGTTTGTCAACTCCCAATTGAAGTGCACTCACCTGGGAGGATACCATTTGTACAGTGTGTATAGTAAAGGGAGTTACATTACTGCCACTGCCAGGAGGCCCTTTTCCTAGAAAACCAAACACCAACACAATGTTCTCTTGTCCAAGGACCTCTGTGTCTCAACTCTGTTTTGTAGTATACTCACCTGGGAGGATAACATTTGTACAGTGTGTGTTGTACAGGGAGTCACATGACTGCCAAAGCTAGGAGGCCCTGTTCCTAGAAAACCAAACACCATCACAGTGTCCTCTTGTGCAAGGACACCTGTGTCTCAACTCTCTGTTGAAGTGTAGTCACCTGGGAGGATATCATTTGTACAGTGTGTATAGTACAGGGAATTACATGACTGCCAATTCCTGGAGGCCCTGTTCCTTGAAAATCAAACACCAACACAGTGTTCTCTAGTCCAAGGACCCCTGTGTTTCAACTCTCAATTGAAGTGTACTGACCTGGGAGGATACCATTTGTACAGTGTGTGTAGTGCAGTGAGTTACATGACTTCAACTCACAGAAGGCTCTCTTACTGTCACTCCAACCACTAGGCCAGGTTGGGAAATCACAACAGAAGTGTACTCACCTGGGAGGATGACTTTTCTCAAGTGTATGAAGTAGAGGGAATTACATGCTTGCTAAGGCCAGGAGGTTCTGTATCTCCAACTCCAAACTAAGGCCCAGTGTACATCTACCCAATTACCCTGTTTGTTAACTCACTATGGAAGTGTTCTCTTCTGGGCGGATCACATTTCTCTAGTGTTGGGTACTAGTTGGAGTGGCCTGAATGTAAGGCCCAATGGGACCTGTTTTTCTAACTCCAAGCATCAGCCCAGTCTACACTTGCCCCAATGCATCTGTTAGTGAACTCTCAAAGAAAGTTTACTCACCTGAAAGGATACAATTTGTTAATTGTTGTGAACTAGGGGAGTGACCTGAATGCAACTACCAGGAGGCACTGTTCAAATGACTCCAAATAGCAGAACAATGGTCATGAGTCCAAATATGCTAGCCTGATCACCCGATTACGCACCTGGGAGGGACCAAGATACAAATCATGTCCAACTTAGAGAGGTGGCTGGCCTCCTAGCTCTATCTTGAACCTCTAAGCCAAGTTGAAACTATTGAGGACAGGAAGGACAGCTCACACAGTGTGCAATATAAATTATGAACCAGGCCTCAAGATGCATCACCAGAATGGTTTTGACCGCAGACACATTCACAATGCACTGGCCACATGATGACTCCATTCAAATATACAATAAACCCCTGGTTAGACCTGCATAATATTCAACTAGGCCTCAAAATGGTCAAATCCACATCCTGCCCAGTGACTGTTTTACCTACACTGCAGGCAAGATCTAAATCTCTGACCATCCTCCCAAGTGCTAATGAACTGCTAAATCAGCAGCTGCTGGACTTTCATGGAATTGGTACACTTCACAAATGTCAGCTCAATATAACCTATAGCATGATTACCTTTCACAATATGATCACGTGCAAATCAATTATCTACACCGGCTGTGCAAAATGTCACTGTTAACATTGGGAGGTAGATGCCACAATACCACCAGTAACATTGTATCATTCACATCAACAGGTTGAGCTGCCACTAGGCACACAGAGGCCACAGACGATACTGTCACCACACCCAGGGATGAAGCCCTCAGTGATCACAACATTCCTGAACGTCTGAAAGTGGAGGACAGTTCTGGCCTATCTGGGAAACGTGGTCAGACCCCTACAGTGAGTCTAGTGACCCCATCAAGACCTCCCAGGTGGTTGCCTCAACATCACAGGCAGCCATTCACCCCCAACCTGTGTCCCTAGGACTGTGCCTACCATCTCGCACACCCCAGTCCAGGATATTGAATCACAGAACAACACCTCAGTCAATGATGGTCTTGAAACCACAGGCCCATGGGGTAGGGTGCATGGGAAGGGTATTTTGGACCACCGGGTTGAGGCCACTGGGGATGCTCCTGGTCAGAACTCCATCAGCCAAGTCTTGGGGGTCTATCAAGTGTCCCAAGGCATGATGAGCCAGGTACTTACCGAACTCCGGGAGATCAAGCAGCTGCAGAGGGATATCTATATAGATATCCGTGAGCAGTGGGAGGCCACCAATACCAACCTGGCCTCCCTAACATGGGTGTTGAGGGACATTAGCAGTACCCTGATCAGGGATCATCAGCAACACTCTACCCTTTCCTTTGGTGCAGCAACACCAGGCCCATCGTCACTGGTCCTAGCCACTGGAAGGGAGGCCCTATCAGGGGAAGAACCTGACCCAGACACCCCTGCCTCTGCAGCTGCAGCTCCCCCCATACAAGCTGGGACATTTTAGCAAAGAATTCAAGAGGTGCAGATGGCCGGACACCAACTACTACCAGCAAGTGACCTCTTCCTTTGTGTGCCACAAATTCACTCTGTTGACTGTTCTTCAACCAGCTTTCATTCCCTATGGGAGGAGTACACTAGACTTTGGACTTAAAATGCTGTAACATCTACTCCAGTGATTTCATCCACCATGACTGAATGCTTCACTTTTCTTTTCCATCATGCTCCAATATTAGTTCTTGAACAAATGTTCAATAAATCCACCTATCACAAAGTTTGCGTCTGCTTGCTTCTGTTTCAATTATTGCTATGTGAAGAAAATTCTGAAGACACCAGACACCAGTGCAAGGAGGGATGTGTTAGAGGTACAGTGTCCTGCTAAGGATTACAACCAACACACACAACCACATTGGTACAAGTGTCTGGTCACACCGAACATTTTATTTCATTATACAGCACATAGGATGTTCATATGTCTGGACTGTCAGAACCAAGAATGTCTGGCTCATATTGTTTCAAGGTAGATATATGGAGGTAAAGTCTCTCAGACCATAGACAGGAAGGGCCTTGCTAGACATTGTCTTGAAGAATAAGCAATACAGTTCATACACGAAGAGTGTTTAGCCTTTGTGAAGGGTAAATGCCTGGCTTGCACTTACTGACAACACCTTTCATGACCATATGCTCACACACATAAAGTAAGGTGCCCACCACAGCACACTAGACAAGTACAATGTGCACTTCAGTCCTTCCACCCACACACTGTGCAAGCTGGCTTGGCACAGGTGTCATACACCCCAAATCAGTGACCGACATTACCTTGAACAATCCATGTCCACTTCCTATGTGGAAATAACATCAGATACCTGCCAATATCACAACTCTGAAATGCCCACATAAGAATGTCCAGGTGAAGGTACTTGGAAATAGACAAAACAAGGATCATAGATTTGAAAACATACCTATTACACAAACCACATAGCAAGCATCTGGAAATGAAGTTACGTTGCAATGAGACTGACACAAACAAAGCAACTGCATCAAAGTGAGAATATGTCAGAGGCTAACTCTTCAGGTACCCTTTGGCTCAATATTGCTGAACACTAGCTCTCCAGTGTAACTGCAAGACACTCAACTCCACACATTCTGACAACTATAGTCCTTTGTACAGTCATAGTCATTACATCACATGACATACTTACACGTAAGAAAAGTAGTTATTGATGAGATCTTCCCACAAGTCAGCTTCTTCCTCTTCACCAGTGTCATCCTCACATGGAATTTCAGGAGGCTCACCCAGTGGCACTGCTGGTTTCCCCTCCTCAGGGCAATGTATGGGATGTTCCTCCTCAGGCCAATGTTGTGGAGCATGCACCAGGCCACAGTGATCTTGCACACTTTCCCGGGTGAATAGCGGAGGGCCCCAATAGTGCTGTTCAGACACCTACATTTGGTCTTCAGGAGCCCAAAAGCCGCTCCACTACCCGCCTTGTTCTTACATGGCCCTCATTGAAGTGGACTTCCCATGGCATTGTTGGATTCCTCAGTGGCATCAACAACCAAGAAAGGATTGGATATGCTCAGTCTCCTGTTAAGGAATGGGACATATGCAACAATGAGTCCCTCTTATCAGTAAATCATCACCAGACATTGCACACACACAAACAGGACAGATGTGACTTACCAACCAGCCAGGCCCCCTCTGGGTACAGTTGTGGCATCATCTGGTGGATTGTGCTGTTCTGCATAATGAAGGCATCATGGACTGAACCTGGGAAATGGGCACAGACATCTGAAATGTAGAGGTCCACCAAACATACAACTTGGACGTTTATGGAATGGAAGTTCTTTTGATTGCAGTATACTTGTTCATTGACATGCGGTGTGACCAAGCCAAAATGTGTGCCATCGATAGACCTCCACCATGTGTGGGATGCATTCAGAACCATAAAAGCTAGCCTTCACATGTGCTAAATCCCCACGTCGGGGAAACTGGATGCAGCCATCCAGGTGTTTCAACATTGCGGAGAGGACATCCTTCAACACCAGACTGAACACAGGTTGGGATATACCACCAGGTTGGGCCACTGTATGTTGGAAGGACCCTGTACCTAGTAAGTGCAACACTGACATGACTTGTACAATGGGTGGTATGCTGATTGGATTACTAATAGCTGGCATAAGGACTGGCTCCAACTGACAACCTAGGTACAACAATAGTGTGTGTAGTTGGACCTACATGACGAGTTGACCAGGTCTTTGTGCAAAAAATATTATTTTATGAGGTGTGACCTAGTGTTAATAACCCAATCCTGCATTTCATGCCACTAAAATAGCACCTGCCTGACCTACTCCACTGCACAATCAGAACTGCCCGATACTTCTGACGGAAGCCGTCATGATGGTAGGCACTTGCAACCTCAGCGGACAAAGCCATAGGCTAATGTTGTTGCCAGTGGTGATTACGGGCCAAAGGCTGTGTCCGCCAGTGGTGACCACCGTGTACGTGACCGTCAGGTTCTGCAAAATCCCTCACTTGAGTCTTGACACTGCTGCCAGCAAGGCTTTCACTACTGACTGCTGGGAGCAATCATGCCATGTCCAGCAGGTGATAGGGCCCCTACCTTCTCACCAGAGGAGGTGGAGAGGTTGGTAGCTGAGGTCCTACCCCTTTATGAACAGCTCTATGGTGCCCAGAGGAGCAGGTAAGTAACTAATGTGCATAGCTTTCTCTGTACTTCATCATCCTTTCTTTCCTCACAGGCTAGAATGTGTTCATGTGTGGCAGATTGAATACTCATTTGCCTGTAGGTGCTGTCTGTTTGGCATCAATGGGAGAGTCAATGTGCATGTATTGGTGGCCAGTGCCACGTGCTCAATTCATTCACATTGTAGTGTGTGGTCATTGTGTTCCATGATTCACCTTGTGTTGGATGCACATAACTAGGTGAGGTGACATCACAGCCATCCACTGACATCTCTTTCCTTATGAATGTTGCATATGTGAGACTACATGTATGTGCATGTCAGCATGAGCTGAGTATGCATATTGTATGTGTCAGTTGTGAGTAATGTGAGCTATGTGTATATTGCTACAGAGATTTCTTTGCATATCTGCAATTGATAGAAAGTTGTTTGTAAGGCATGTCATCAGTCTCTCTTCCCTCCAGGTTACCATACACACAACATGCCAATTTGCTGGTGGCTACATGATTTACTGTTATGCATGAAGGTGATGGGCATGGAGTGTCATGCAGGTTCTATCTGCTTAGCCTGCAGAGACCAGGGCCTGTAACATATATCTCCCAGTATGCATCATAATCTAGGCTGGGGCACCACACCCATAGTCAGTGACACACCACAACTACAGACACATAGACATCCACCACATAAACCATACCTGCAGTCACTTCCCCAACAGCCACAAACCCACCCACCACTGCATCCCCGGCACCTCTGCCTCCCAGCCCCACAAGACACAAACACCCCCCCACCCAACAGACACAAGCATATCTCCCATAAGAACACACCCACAACATCCAAACCTACACAGCATACAACCACTCCCTCAACCTCCAAATCCTGACCCCCTTCTGCTGAACGTCCCCATGTCTCTAGAAAACTTGTTATGTTCTACCTTCACCTTTGTCCTGGTCCCTCCGCTCTCTGCACCAAACCCATGAGGCCCCCACCCACCTCCCAGGAAATCCCCTCCACCTCCAAGGCCTCAACTGCCCCCTTGCAAGCATTCATACCGCTCCTCCCAAGAAGAAGTCCACCCCTTCCAAGAAGAAGACCACCCCTCCCAAGCCCAAACCCTCCTCCCAACACTGACCCCCACCCGGCCCATGGATAATACCTGGGGTGCCAATCTGCCCCCTTGCTGCCCCTTACTGTGGAGGTTACATGGCAGTTAGTAGTCGAGTTTGGCTCAACCCTGTGCTACTTTAGGACACATGTCTATGGACTGGCTAATGGCCTTTGGGCTTTAGTATTTCCTGTTGAATAAACCCAACCATTTTGTTTCCTTGGGTATACATTTGTCCTGCAGTTCCTTTTCTAGCTTACTGGTTTTCATGATTAACTTGTGTTTTGTGCCTACAGTTGTGTGTTCTTGTGCCTGCTTGCAGCTTCATTTGCTATTGTTTGAACTGTGCGACTTTATGGCCAGTGCTGGTGCCCCCCGAGACAAGAGTATGTTTTGAATGTATGTATATGTGTGTGTAAATGCAATGGTGGTGACATGGAATTGTGTGGTATTTGTTTTAGTGGGTATTTCATCTTGTATTGCCCAATGTGAGCATGAATAGTGTTAGACCTGTTCTCTGATATGGCTTTTGTATCAATCTGTTGTGTGTCAGCTTGAGTTTTGTTAGTTCATACATGGAGTGTGTTCAGTTGTGCTTGGTATGTTTGCATTTGACTATGCATATGTCCATTTAGTGTGTGTACCTTGCAGCTAGTTCCTGTAGAGATATGTCCCATGCAGTTGGAGTGGAGTTGTATGTGCTTGTTGATATGCACTTCCACATTGTGCAGATGGGCATGAGATTTGTGTCTATTACTGTCTGTCCTTGAGACAGATTTAGGGCCATTTAGGGCCAACTGTGCAAATGTTGTTTTATGAGCAGTTGCAAGGTGATATGTGCCCCATTTAGCCTCCTTCCCTGAGTGTTCCTGGTTCCCCCATCCCTACTGTGCAAGTATTGTGTGCATAGTACTCTTTGTCTATTTGTCTCTCTGTGTATTGTGTATGCCATTGTGCTTCCACCGTGCTGTGATGTGTGTGATGTGTGTGTCCATTGCAGGGCTGTTTGATGGTGGTGTTGTTTGTGTTCCATGACACATTGATTAATAGGTGTGTTGTTTGTGATGACAGTCCCTGGCCTGTGTGGAATGTGAGTGTGTTAGTTGTTTTTGTATACATGATGTTTGTGTGTTGTTGGTGATGTGTGGGTGAATGTGAATGTGTCCACCTTTATGTATGTTTTGGACTGTGTACAGGATATGACATGTACCCTCATGATGTGGATGACAGAGCTATGATCTGTTATTAAGCGTTCTAATACAGGTAGGTGTGTGCTTACAATTGGTGACGTCCACAGCAGCGTTGGTTTCGTGTACTGTCGAGGATCATCATAAGTGGAAGGACATGTGCCAGGGGCTCCATGGAGGCACTGGATGAGTGAGGCTGCCTGCAGTTGAGTGTCTCCATTTATACTGTCCATTTCCACCTACGAGACATGGCGGTTGGACTGCCACAATCACATTGGGCTTGCGCAACCTCGTAATTAGTCTGGCAGAAACACAAGCTCTGCAAGCCTGCTGGTGCATCCTCGTGACCGTGGCAGTCTGTGCTGCCTGGCGGTGCCGGTGAAACCGCAGCGGTCTTAGCTCCATAGGCCCGTTTGACTCATGGTACTGTGGTCCGACCGCAAATCTGGCAGTCAAGGGACTGCTAAACTTGTAATGAGGTCCTAAGAGAGTAACCAGTCTAAACTAGAGGAGGGAAAATAGTTAATATTTTCTGACTCATCAGGGTCCAGTATTGAAGGAGAGGATACTGCCCTAGAAATTAGGGGAGTTCAACAAGGGAACAATGGCTATGGCAATTTTTTAGAACAGAGACAAAAACGAGGAGAGAGGAACAACATCACACGAGGGAGAGGTCAATTCATGAGGACTCAACCCCCTCAAGAGTACGTCAGAACAAGGAGCCAGAGGTACTGGCAGTTGATAAAGCCCCCATAATTAACCTCTCAAGTAGGACCCTTAGTAGTATAGAAAGAGAAATTGTGGAAAAGAGACTCAAGGCCTTGCCACCAAGGCCACCAAGACCACCAATATGGCGGGGGTCAGGCTGCCGTCAGGGCAGTGGCCTCATTCCCATAATATTACCATATTTCCACTGGGCTGACTGGCAGAAACGTATTCCGCCACACAGCCCTGTGGAAACAGTGCGGTGGCATTGGCCTCAGGAGCAGAGGCCAATACCATTGCACACAAGCACCCTCGGAATGCGCACTGAGCAATTGATGAGGCTAAAATTGAAGGAATAATATGTGAGGAATAATCAAAGTTCCTGCATAGTAAGTATCCTAATACCCCAGCATTTTCTGAATGACCTAAGGTGTATAAAAATATAGAAGACCCCTAGTAGGACTGATTGTGGCCTGTATTTGAGCCACGTTTTAAGTATGTAGATTGTTTCTTGAGACCTTTAGTATGAAAGCAAATATCCCATATAAAAGATTCTGCACATATAATTTGTTTACAAGAAGGAATTAGTTTTAATAGAGACAACCAACTCTTAGTCACTCTTCATGATATTAAAAACAATATCTTTATTTTCAAGGATGATCTATATCTCTACCAGCAAGGGGACCACCTGTGCATCAAGTTTGGCCTGTTTATATTTGGGAGAGTTTGAAGAATGTCATATTTATAATGAAGTGGCCCGTTTTCTTGAGAACATCAAATGCTGGGTATTGATTTATTGATGGTATCCTATTTGTATGAGAAGGCACAGGGAGAACATTAGGTGAGTTTCTAGAGTGGCTAAATTTGGGAGGCTCAAATTTGAAATTTACAGCCCATGTGAGCAATAATAGAATAGCTTTTTTGGACATCTCCATTAAAGAAATTAGAGGACTGCTTGAGGTTGAATTATATATTCTAAGCCTACACATAAAAATAATTTGTTACGTTACTCTAGTCATGCACCATTAATCACAGAAAGACAACATTCCGTTTGGGCAAATTATTCAATTGCGTAGAAATTGTACCACATTAGAAGATTTATACAAACATGCAGAAGTATTGAAAAAGAAATTTAGGGGTAGGGCTGACCCTAAAAATAACTCATTCTTTCAAAAAAGCAAATTTTTACAGTAGAGACAACCCGTTTAATAATCCTCAGAAATCTAATGATACCAATAGAATTGTTTTTATGAGTACTTATTCAGTTATTAATAATTGTATTAAAAATGTAATCAATAGAAATTTGAATATTCTGAATGATAATTGGTTGAAACTCGAGAAGCTGATATTTGCCCTGAGAAGGAATAAAAACTTAAGAAATTCCCTTGTTCAGACTTATAGAGATGTGAGGCCCCAAATACAGGCAACTTTAGGGATGACAAAGGCCATCAGAAATTACCTCTGTGGCAGTTGTAGTATCTGGGACCAGTGTTTACTCTCGAATGTGATTGAATATCAGGGTGTGAAATTCACTTCAACAACATTTAATAACTGCCCGAGCAGTAATGTGTATTTTGTAATGTACCAATGTAGGCTTAGGTATGTAGGGGAGACGAGCATTAGAATAAGTGAACATAAATCTGCGATCAGATTCCAGAAAATAATGCACCTTTAGTAGAACACATTTTGGAAAAGGGTCACCCCTATTGTGATCTGAAATGGTCCATTTTGGAGAAGATACAGATTAGAAAAAGAGGGGTCAATAGAGATGAGTGTCGAAAATTTAACGAGCAATGGTTCATATCAAAATTTAATACTGTGAAGGGAGACCTAAACAGCAAAGAAAAATGGGACCGGTTCACCATCTGAAACACTTTACTGTACTTAGAATTTGCTACTGGGGCTCCATTCAGTGGCAGTACTGATGATGTTGAGAGATAATGATTTAGATAATTGAGTAATTGTATCTAACTGGACTTTCAGTGTTGTGTTTGGAAGGTATCTGGCATGGAAGATAAGATTTGGGTTAACTAATCGATCAAGGGAATTGTGTTTGGAAGGATTATAACAGTTAGGCATTAAATATGGTGGACATGTTTACAAGGGTCATGATGCATTAAGCTACCACTAAAACACTAGTTTTTGTGATCAGTGAGAAAGCAGGGCCAAGTAAAAGGGGGGATTGGTGTCCGTAGTGGGAGGATTTTTTTAGAGTGCTAAGGAGTTAATAATTTAGCCTGTAATGAAATAATGAATGGGGCTGCCTCGAAAGAATTGCACTAGCGGCCAAGGAACTTGAGATGGCGACCACGGCCATAAGGGTCACTACTCACAAAGCACTTCACTCTCTAGTAGCAGAGTGGAATGCCTATTTAAATGAGTGGTTTGGTGTCTGCAATATGGGTTACTCTTCAGTATGTTTAAGAGAGTCATTGGTCTAGTCTATAATGTATTAGGGTCATGTGAGAGTAGTGAGCCACGCGACGATCTGATTGTACCTAGCAAAGGTAGGTCTGCTTATGACTGGTGATGGTGCCGGATTTTCTTTTTCAATTGACCACGGTCATAAGGGTCATTACTCTCAAAGCACTTCACTCTCTAGTAGCAGAGTGGAATGCCTATGTAAATGAGTGGTTTGGTGTCTGCAATAGAGATACTCTTTAGTATGTATAAGAGAGTCATTAGTCTATTCTATGATGTATTAGGGTCATGTGAGCGTAGGGAGCCAGCGACAATGGGATTGCAACTAGCAAAGGTAGGTCTACTTATGACTGGCAATGGTGCCGGATTTTCTTTTTCAATTGGAGCAAGATTGTGCATCCATGTGGTTCGATTAAAAAAAATTATGAGGTAAGAAACTGAAAATGGGTCAAAGTTTTGTAAGTTCCTCACTAGGGTTCTAAAAGAGCGGAATTATGTGTAGATCGATATTGATGTTTCATAACCTCTTGTAATGACTAGTGTAGTTAGATTGAGGGTCGTTGGGGGGGTTAATTTTCACAATGGCATTTGTGCCCCCGGTTTATAAATGTAGAAATGCTGAATTAATTATTCTGTGTAAGCATTCATTTAACATTGGGTCAGGTGAGTAGCATTTGCGGATGAGCCTGATTAGGCGGCTTCTTACGAGTTAATTGGAAATTATTTGTATAGTTTGAGAAGGGAAAATCTGGCCGAATTTATGATTGTTTTTTCATTATTATAGACAAGAAACTGGAATTATTTGTGATTACACTTATCAGGACTGAAGTACAAGTGTTTTGAGTCAAAATAAGGGAAGATTATCTGTAGATGATCTACGGACCCTTTGAAAGTGAATGTTTAATGTTTGAAAAAGATGAGCCTTGAGATTGGTATACTGGTCATGTTAAATTATGTGAGAAGGTTTTAAAACAATATTTTACTGTACCCTCTTTGCTTTTCATAGATAAAAAACTTTTAAATAAAAGGGTAGAGCTAAGCTTAGTTCTGCACACCTGTATGTAAAGTGTTATCTTTGAGTCATTATATGGTGGAATAGACCCCTAGAAGAATTATCATTCTGGGGTGAGTTGTTTTTAAGGTCAATGGTGGCTTGAATGGATATGGGTATTTAGGGATGATATTGGGGATATGGTTGGTAAATAAGGATGGATGAAAGTCCCCCATATCAGTGATGTGGAGTTTGCTAGACAAGAAAGACAATTGCGGCCCATATTTATACTTTTTGACGCAAAACTGCGCTAACGCAGTTTTGCGTCAAAAAAATTAGCGCCGGCTAACGCCATTCTGAAGCGCCATGCGGGCGCCGTATTTATTGAATGACGTTAGCCGGCGTTAGCCGCCGGCGCCGTCTGGTGTGCGTTAAAAAAAACGACGTACACCAGGCAGCGCCGGCGTAGGGGGAAATGGGGCTTGGGCTTCAACAAATGGGGCAAGTCAGGTTGAGGCAATTTTTGCGCCTCAACCCGATTTGCGCCATTTTTTTTCCACTCCCAACTCCCATAGAAATGACTCCTGTCTTAGCAAAGACAGGAGTCATGCCCCCTTGCCCAATGGCAATGCCCAGGGGACTTCTGTCCCCTGGGCATGGTCATTGGGCATAGTGGGATGTAGGGGGGCACAAATCAGGCCCCCCTATGCCACAATTTTTTTTCTTTCTAAAACACTTACCTGAACTTACCTTAATGTCCCTGGGATGGGTCCCTCCAGCCTTGGGTGTCCTCCTGGGGTGGGCAAGGGTGACAGGGGGGGTCCCTGGGGGCATGGGAGGGCACCTCTGGGCTCCTTCAGAGCCCACAGGTCCCTTAACGCCTGCCTTTTGCAGGCGCTAAAAAAACGGCGCAAAAGCGGCCGTACGTAATTTTTTTTGACCCGCCCACTCCCGGGCGTGATTTTTGCCCGGGAGTATAAATCCGACGCACATGCCTCGGAGTCGATTTTTTAGACGGGAACGCCTACCTTGCATATCATTAACGCAAAGTAGGTGTCCACGCAAAAAAATGACGCTAACTCCATGGACTTTGGCGCTAGACGCGTCTAACGCCAAAGTATAAATATGGAGTTAGTTTTGTGTCGAAATTGCGTCAAAAAAAACGACACAATTCCGGCGCAAACGGAGTATAAATATTCCCCTGCATGTTTATGGAAGTATACACTCTAATGTTAGAGTCTGGGGGGTCAAAATAGAATAGGACTGTATTTGAAGTGAGGACAAATTAATCAATGCGGTGTAAGTGAATGGATTATTTAAGTGATTAATATGAGCTGTTGTTTATGGTTGGCAATCTGTATGAGGTTGTCTCCTTGAGAGATGGATGTGAGAGTATCACTCCAATTTGGTTTTAAACTAACCTTTTTATTTATGGTGGGATTGTTTGCAGTTTAGAACGGGTATATATAGGTTGAATTAGCTCCAGCCTTTGATGATTGATAAGATATGTACGTATTGGTGGAAAAAATTTATATGGTAGATTATTGTATTGATTGTGTGTATATAGGGGCATATTTATACTCCGTTTGCGCCGGAATTGCGTCGTTTTTTTTAACGCAATTTCGACGCAAAACTAACTCCATATTTATACTTTGGCGTTAGACGCGTCTAGCGCCAAAGTCCATGGAGTTAGCGTCATTTTTTAGCGTGGACACCTACTTTGCGTTAATGAGATGCAAGGTAGGCGTTGCCCACCCCAGGAGGACACCCAAGGCTGGAGGGACCCATCCCAGGGACATTAAGGTAAGTTCAGGTAAGTATTTTTTTAATTTTTTTATGTGGCATAGGGGGGCCTGATTTGTGCCCCCCTACATGCCACTATGCCCAATGACCATGCCCAGGGGACAGAAGTCCCCTGGGCATGGCCATTGGGCAAGGGGGCATGACTCCTGTCTTTGCTAAGACAGGAGTCATTTCTATGGGGGTTGGGAGTGAAAAAAAAATGGCGCAAATCGGGTTGAGGCGCAAAAATTGCCTCAACCTGACTTGCCCCATTTCTTGACGCCCAAGCTCCATTTTACCCTACTCCGGCGCTGCCTGGTGTACGTCATTTTTTTTAACGCACACCAGACTGCGCCGGCGGCTAACGCCGGCTAACGTAATTCAATAAATACGGCGCCCGCATGGCGCTTCAGAATGGCGTTAGCCGGCGCTAATTTTTTTGACGCAAAACTGCGTTAGCGCAGTTTTGCGTCAAAAAGTATAAATATGGGCCATAGTATTTCTGTTCCAGATTTTCATGCTATTTGATGTCTGGGAGAATTCATGTTTATGTCCTGATGAAGGTGATTATATCCATCGTTTCCACCAAAATGTGTCAATGCCTTGGAGGACTGATTCCGTAAAATATACTATATGATGAAATGAAGATACTCAAAAAATACATTTGGGGACCTTGGAGAAAAATGTGGTTAACAGTCCCTAGCCGAATCAGACATAACTTGTGATGTTGTATTTGTTTCTCCCATTCAACTGTCTTTTAATAAAAATTTAAAAAGCTTGTTTTTTATTTGGTGCATTATTATAATTTATGTTTGTGCCGTGGGGGTGATATTCCTGTGGAATTTTTTAATTAATATTGTTTTTAATGGAAATGTAATCTGACAATGTATCCTGTGATTAGGTGCTTTTTGTCAGATTAATAAAAGCGTGGTTTTTACCTATATTTTGTAATAGCATTTGAGTGTGTTTTGGTGAGGTTACTTGGTATAAATTGGATTTGAGGTTGTAAATGACTTGTTGAATAAATGCTTGGTATTTTTTGGGAAAATTATAACTGAAACTTTGGCAGGTGCCCTATCCACTTGGTAAAGGAGCCCTCACTTTCATTTTATTTTGATATAGTGTCCTTCTTCGTCTTGTGCCTCATCCCCGAGTGCCCGAGGACGTCGAGTGGGAAGAGGAGGACTTTGGGCACCTGGAGCGGTCCAGCAACCTCCTCCTTGAATGGGACCGTGACCACGAGGAGTCGCGCTGACCGAAGTTGACTGCCGGGCCACCATGAGCTTTAGAGACTGCTCTCTCAAGGCCTTCAGGGCCAGGGCCTCGCAGTCAGAGCACGACTTCGAATCATGGTCCATGTCGAGGCACCTGAGACATACCTGGGGGTGGGGGTCCGTCACTGACATGGCACGATGACAGGCGCCTCACGGCTTGAACCCCGTCTTCCTAGATGACACCTTCCTTGCACAGACAAAACAATTCTCTAACAAAAGATTAGAAAAAGGCTTTCCAAAAAAGGCAAAGGGTAGCTCAATCCCAGACCTGCGCTTAACTGGCGTGGAAGGAAAGGAACTGAAGTACGCGCGTCGGGGTGGTGCCTTTATAGACAACCGTGACATCACAGACGGCTCCAACGACACACATGAAGGCATGCGGAGCTGGACGACGCACGCGGATCCGAATGACAGCGCACGCAGGGTATTGCTCAGTAAAAATATTCCGGATTCAAAGCTGATGCCAGGGAATTCAAAGGTAAGGAATCTGCAGCTAGAATTCTCTATCAGATATTGTTTTTTAAATGAGTATACTGGTCTCTGTTGGGGGGCACTTAAGGAGGCCCATGACCCCATGGCCTCAACGGCTCCCCTGCCAGCACCCATATCTGTTGCCAGTGAAAGCTGGCTTTGATCTGCCCAACGGAGAGCAGCTTTTCTCTCTGCTTCTGCCAGGCAGGAGCAAAGCTATTTTCTCCTCCCACAAGAGCACGGGAAGGGAGTTGAAGTATTTCCTGCCTGCTCAATTGTGGGAAGGGAACAGCACAGTGTCCCCAAAGAATGGGGTTCCTGGGACAACAGGACGGCTTGAGGAGGGACTCCCCATGGCCCCCCAAAAAATGTTACTGGGGCTCCCAGGGCCCTTACATGGCTCGGGGAGGAGGGCACCATGTGCCCCTACCCTTTGGTAATACATTGCAGAAACCCCCTCGGACACCGGCCCACCTCATGGGCCTTATGTTATGTTATATAGGTCTTGATAAAGCACAGTACTCATCCCCATGGGGACATCTCAGCTCTGTGCATATTGGTTATTTTGAAAGCAGAATTAAAATAACCATGCTTTCAAATGTTTCTTGAATCTAGAGAAATTGCCCATGCATGTCTGTACAAGGGAAGCTTATTCCAATGATACAGTCCAAGGTAGGAAAAGGCTCGGCCCCCATATATGGCTGAATGAATATGCTGAGGACATAAAAGTAAATGATTGCTGGATCTTAAGTTCCTGTTCCAAAGGTACCAGGTAAGCCTGTCCTGAAGGTATCTTGAGCCACAGGCTGCCAGCACTTTGTAGGTCAAGCAGAACAGTTTGAATAATGCTTTCTTGAGAATAGGAAGCCAGTGTAGGGCTCTGAGCATGGGAACTGACGGTGTCTTTGAAGGTAGGTTATTTACCATGCTGGCGGAGGAGTTTTGAAAAACCTGCAAGTTTGATAGAAGAGATTCATTTGAGGCAAGAATTAGGGCATTTCAGTAGTCCAAACAGCTGATTATTAGTGCCTGGTTAAGCTCCTTCCAGGAGCTCAATGGTAACAACCAAAAGATTTCCCAAAGTCGGCACATAAGCAAAGCAAGTACCACAGACCGAGGTAATCTGGTCGCTCATAGATAATTTATCATCTAGGAGTATGACCTTAGTACTGGGCAAAGGGGCGGGACCGAGTTTCGGAGGCCCCCAATCTTCCACCCAATACAACTGGGCTTTCCCGAACAACAGACTCTCTGTTCTTCCTCCATTGAGTTGGAGATAATTGCAGGTTATCCAAATATCAATTTTTCTCATGCATGAGACAAATCGTGGTTTAACATTCTTAGGGGCATATTTACAAGCCCCTAGTGCCACTGGTGCGTCACTTTTTGTGATGCTTCGATGGCGCTGTGCACTCCACGTTTTGTGGTTTAACGTCACCTTGTAAATATGGCCCTTTCACGCAACACTTTGAGTGGAAGGGACGTGCAATGGGTGTTGTTGTTGGCATTCCACAGCAACACCTAGTGCCTTTCGACGTGGCCCCAGATTTGCGAGATTTCGTAAATATGAGGCAGCTCCAAAATCTAACGTCACCCCAGAGGTGGCGTTAGCATGGCGCAACGTGGAGAAATGCTTTCATTTCTCCTCATTTTTTGTTCTTTCTATGTGTGGTGCATTTTGCAGCATGCATAGAAAGAGCAAATCCCCTTTGAAGATTGCTTTTTGGGCAGAAGAGTGTCCCTTACTGCACAAAATCAATCTCCCCTGCAATGCAGCAATCCATGCACCATAGCAGAAAGGTGGCTGCAAACAGTGTGGTTCCAGTGCTACGGGAAGGTCTATAGCCCGATTGAGAAATGTTCAACAAAATATTGCCTTCCAGATAAGAGGAGAGCTATCTGTTGACATGGGTCTCCAAGACCTTATCCAGTAGAGGAATAAGGGATATGGTACAGTAGTTATTTGGATCCTTATGGGCTGAATTAGTTTTTTTGTGTAAAATACGTGTTACATGAGCTGCTTTACAAAGCCATGGAATAGAAGCATGTGTCAAGGACTGATTGCACAATGCGGTAATTGCTAGTGCGAAAAGAGGGAAAAGGGTTGCCATAATCTGTAGAGGACAGAGATCAGAAGGAGAGTCAGATTTAATTTTCCGTAGCAAATAAATCATCTGAGTCAAAGAAATAGGCTCAAAACTTTCTGGAACCGCCGAGACAGTGTTTCGTGGTAAGTCTATAATACCGGGGTCTGGAGAGGAAGTAATCATGGATGGTAAATATTACCAATTTTAGTTTGAAAGTGATTTGCCAAAGTATCACACAGAGACTGAGACGCTGGAATGACCGAACAACATTCTGAGGGCCATATTTATACTTTTTGACGCAGAACTGCGCCGGCGCAGTTTTGCGTCAAAAATAATACCGCCGGCTAACGCCATTTTGGTGCGCCGTGCAGGCGTCAAATTTATACTTAGACGCACGGCGGCGCAAACCACAGGTGGGAGTCATTTTTTTTACGGAAATGACTGTGGGTCGATTTACGATCCGCAAACCGGATATGCGCCGTTTTTTGACGCAATATCGTAAAAAAAAAACGCGAACACTGCCATTTTAGCAGAGGAGAGCCAAAATGGATCCCAGATGCCACTACAACCCCAGGAAGATGACAACAGACCAGGAACCAGCCAGGAGGACCCACACAAGAACCAGGACCCTTTTAAGAAGAAAAGAAAGTGTCACTTCAGTGCAGAGGAGCAGGAAATTCTGGTTAAAGAGGTGACGGAACACCATCACCAACTATTTATCACCTCTAAATTGCCAATTAGTAGGAGAGAGGCTATTTGGCAACAAATTGTCAACAAGATCAACAGTGTGGCAGAAGTACGCAGAACAGTCATCGAGTGCAAGAAACGCTGGCATGACTGCAAGCGCAGGACCAAGGAAAAGATGGCCAGGAACAGGAAGGCAGCACTGTAGACTGGAGGTGGGAGTCCAGCACACCAGGAGGCCCTGGACCACATGAAGGAGATGGTCGCAGCTGTCATCCCTGAGGAGATCGTCACAGGGATTCAAGGACATGACAACTCAGACTACCAGGAGACAACGCACATGCAGGGTAAGTCGCATGGGGAATTAAAATGCTCTAATGTCAACTGCCAGCGGGGGGGAATACCTACTACACAATGCATGTAAGTCATCATATACATGGTGTGGCATGGGTAAAGGGGGATGCATGGGGGCATGGCCTGCACAGACAGAAGCTGGGGCACACCATTACACTACACCAACAACAGTCCTATGGGGGCATGCTGCCATGCCAACGATGGAGCAAAGGGAAAGCCACGCCAGGAGGGAAGGGCACAACGTCAAACTGACATCCTGGCACACGTCAGCCATCATGCCCCCTACATTAACTAGGGCCCTATTAACAACCTCTAGCCATACCGACAACTGGAATGCAGCTGCGACAACAGTTGCCACTACCACCTCTGCTGTGCGTGCAGCTCAAGTAGCCAATGGCAGTGACCTCCCCATGGATCATACACACCTAAATTAGAGGGTTGAGGATGACAACTTCAACAATCCCCTGAAAAAAGACAAAGGCCCCAGTACTGTCAAATGTCAATGCCCATAATTGTTGCAAACATCAGCCAATGTCAACAACAATAGGAGCTACACAGCACTAAGGACATACCCATGCTGCATATGTCAGGGTCCATCCTGTGCCTGGGTAACAGTGTAACATCACAAATGTCATACTGCTCAGACAACAGAATTGAGGGGGAGGACACATGTAACTGGTCACAAAATACACCTGCACAGTCAGAGGAGGAAATAGGACACTGATACGATTATCAGGGCAATCCAATGTACCACACATTCCCCAACATCAGCTGTACACATTACCAATGCCAACATCCATATAGTGCCATAACATTGCTATGCATAGGATATGCTACATGTCAGCTACATTTAATTGGATGTGAAAGATCAGAGACTGGGGCAGGTCCATATTGTTAAGTGTGCTGCCAGTGCCATCAAACACTCACAGCCTGTGAAAGGTCTCACCATGAGAATGGATGTAGACGGAGGGTTGAGTAGGACAAGAAGGTGGCAAATCACTATTTGGCCTAAAACAAGACTAGAGGAGATGATGCAGAGAAGTCCAATAACTCAATACTATACATGTGGCATGCAGGTGGGCCATAGGCCTGGGAGAATGCCCATCTGAAAGACTGGAGCAATAAACACGAAACAAGATCACATTGTCAATTCATCACAAGGCAGCCATGTAACATCACTAATGCCACAACACAGACACACTAATTGTACCCCGTTTCATTACAGAGGACAATGGATCTCCTGTGGATATGCCTGTCCCAGAATATCCTGATGACATGGATGACTAGCGGATAAATATTCCCCAGAAGACCATCCAAGAGGTCCTTGGAATCCTCCAGACCCCACCTTCAGTCACAAGGAGGAGCACAGAACAAGCAGCCATCGCAGAGGACCCACCCACCACACCAATTGTAAGACCTGCCAGCTCCAATACAACTGAGGACTCAGACGACACAGGCACCAGCTTTGAGCGAACTGTAGTCGGAGTACAGCGGGAGCTGGCCAAGGAGGTGTGGGTAGGGATGCAAAATATGGCAGCCAGCCTTGAGAGGGTGCGCTCGTGCATGATGTCATCTGCAGATCAGGCATCAACTATGCAAGCGCTAACATCTATTTTGCAGGAACAGCAAAAAAGCCTGAAGGAAATCAGCACAGCTGTAATACAGTTGACCCAACACCTACAACGGCAATCCTGTCAACGCGTGCACGAATGCAACATTGAACCCCTCAGGGCCGACCTGGCTGCCTACCATCGTGATGTGGCTGCTATTCTCAAGAACCAGCAGATCCTCCTTGCTGCAGTACTGCCCTTAAGACCTTCACAGGTGGCAGCGACCGGGATGTCTGACTCCACGTCTTCAAACACTGAGGTGTGTGTTGCCCCTTCACAACCACCACCAACAAGGACAGAGGAGGCAACGCACACATCAGAAGAAGAAGACATGGACCAGATCACTTTCACATGGAAAAGTACCTGGAAGCACTAGTCCCTGCCACATGGCCAACTATTACCAAAGTCCTGCGCTTTGTAACATGACAGTCTTACAACAACTATACTTAATGACTGTTCTGCTTACCACTGTATATCTTGTCAGCCTGCCCCCTGATTGTCTCTCTCTTACTCATTGGCAAATCCTGTCCCTCTGCACTGTCTGAAGCATCACCCCAGCATGTCAAAAGCATTTCCTTAACCCCTTGTGTAGGATCACATTGTAAGATGTCACTATAATGGACTCACAATCATGGACAATGTACATATAGCACTACAGCACTTTTCAATAAATACCACTTACTCAACAAATCCATCTCTGGGTAAAGTGACATATCAACTGTGCAGTAGATAACTGAAATATGCCTACTGTCAAATTCCGTAGCTTGTCAACACAACTGTCCTGATACTATATAGTCAGATAATTCTGCACAGTGCCCATGATTGCATCATACTCTGCCCTTCCTGAGGGACATATCTGATGAAGTGAGAAACCATACACCATCGTGCTGTGTTGGACAGAATAATGCTTCCTCAAGGGATATCTAAGTCATCAAATAGTGTCAGCAAAATGTTGTCACCATGCAATACTAACACATATAACAGTGCACACAAATCTAAGCTAACACTACAAAAACTGCATGAATGAAGCTATCTGAGTTTACAAACAAATAGGTAATCATGCTGAACTGTGTCACAAAAGACGTATGTGAGTCATGAAGACAAGAATACAAGAGTGCTTACGAGAACTCTTCTTATAAGGGTGTCCTTGATCATCACACTGCCGTCACACCTAAAACTGTTCCCCCAATACCAAGTCTTGAAGCACTGTTTGTGACTTATAAAACATACTTATTGACAGAAACACGTTGGGATCCATATTAACCGTGATTGGTGGTTGCAATGAATGGTGGAAACTTTGCAAGGTAGCTCTGGGGTAGCTGCCAATCTTACAGCTCGGTTGGGATTTGTTTGTAGTATAGGACACAAATGTAAGAGAACAACATTCATGTACACTAATTCCAAGGCCATGATCAAGTAGCATTTAACACATACTGTTAAGGGTTAACTATATATTTATTAAATGCTACTCACAGAAGAGGAAACTGAGGGAAAAGTCTTACCTATCCTAATCTACCCTGACTACTCATTACCCACAACTGTCCCTAACTAACCTAAGCTAAACTTACTTATCACATGTAACAAAATGTTCTAAACATCCACCTGTACCCCCGTATGAGATGGGACACATGGAGGACAACACATACTAACCTAAACACATACTATACTATCCCAAACAAATATATATATATATTTGTATTCTTTTAAATATTTTTTTTGTTTTTTTGTTTTTATTTTTTTACTAAACAAACAAGAACCCCAACATAGCACACACACCTAATAAGTAAAAATAGTAAGAATCAGGACCCCCCACCCACTAACACTAACTAAACTAATAGCCTATACTAACCTAACACTAAGGGGGTCATTCTGACCTCGGCGGTAAAAGGCGCTTACCGCCGGTCAGAAGGCCGCCACAACACCGCTGCGGTCGCGGTAAACCGCCACGGTCATTCTGACCCTCAAGAGGCAAACCGCCAAAAACCCGACATCCACAAAAGTCCGCCACACCAACGGCCAGCGTTAAACTGGCGAAGACCAAACCTCCACCGTCACGCCAACAGAAATACGCCCATGCCATTACGACCCACGAATCCACGCAGCGGTCTTTCAACCGCGGTATTCCATTGGTGGTACACACCGCCGTGCTCAAAATACACATACAGCTCCAAAACACAGCCACATTGGACAATTTGAAATACACACACCTGAGACACATACACACAACACTCCCACACACCCAATTAACTATAAAACACACACCCACATCACCCACAAACCCCTACGACCACAAATCAGAGACGAAGCCCAGAGAGAGACAGCACAGAATAGAGAACACCATCACACAGAGGCACACTACACCATCACCCACACAACAACCACGCACAAAACACCACACACCACTACACTCACCACACTCATCACCGCAAACACCACCCCACACCTCATCCACACCACCCCATGGCACCCCAAAAACACCCCAGGTTCTCAGACGCAGAACTCAGGGTCATGGTGGAGGAAATAGTTCGGGTAGAGCCCCAGCTCTTCGGGACACAGGTGCAGCACACCACCATTGCCAGGAAGATGGAGCTATGGCAAAGAATAGTGGACAGGGTCAACGCTGTGGGACAGCATCCACGAAATCGGGACGACATCAGGAAGCAGTGGAACGACCTACGGGGGAAGGTGCGTTCCATGGTATCCAGGCACAACATCGCGGTGCAGCGGACTGGCGGCGGACCCCCACCTCCTCCCCCAGAATTTATAACATGGGAGGAGCAGGTCTTGAACATCCTGCATCCTGAGGGCCTCGCAGGACTAGGCGGAGGAATGGACTCTGGTAAGTCTCATCTTCACTACTTCATCCCCCCCACCCCACCAGCATGCCAACTCATACCCACACCCTCACCCCCCACCACCATCACACATCCTCATTGCTAATATCTCACCATCACAACCCACCCATCCCAACACCAAACCCTGCATGCCACCACAAACCATCAACAGCCATCACCTAAGCATGCCCACTGCACGTACCCATCTCCCCCACAAACCGCTGTCACAACAGCCCCCACAAAGGAATGCCAGCACTGGGGTACACAGGCACCCACCCATTGCACGCTATGGCACACACAGAAGCAATAACCATACTCTTATACCCCTGCAGGACCCGAACGCCACCACACCGCCCAGGAGGGTCCAGAAATGTCCATCCCACCCCCAGAAGAGGCCCCCAGTGATGACAGCAGCTCTGTCTCCCTGGACCCAGATGACCAGCCCGGCCCATCGGGGGCCTCGGGACAGTCGGTTCCCCTCAGACAGCCACAGGCTACAGCAGACCTACCCCCCTCTGGGAACACCAGCACAGCACCCACCCAGCGGGCCCATGTCTCTGTCTCCAGGACACGTCAATCAGCGGTGTGTCCACCACTACAGGGCACCCAGGTTAACCCACCACCCCAACAACAACAGGGACCTGGGGGCAGTGGTAGTGGGCACACGGTCCAGGGGACAGAGGCCCAGGGAAACAGGGGAACTGGGAGGGCTGCTGTGCGACAGGGGGGGGACAGGCCCAGGGAACCCACTCTCCACGAGGCCCTCACCTCCATCATGGGAGCATACCACCACTCCCAGGAGACGATGGCGACGGTCCTGGCCAGGTTCCAGGAGATCCAGGTACTGCAGGAGGAACAGTTTATGGGGTTCAGGGAAGAACTGAGAAACATTAGTTCCGCAATGGGCACCATCGTTGTGGCTCTCAACCAGATTGTCACCACATTGCGGGACCATGTGGCACCACAAAGGGCCCCTGTCACTAGCATGGACCAGGAACAGGCTACCACCTCCGCCGGCGCTAGTGGACAGGAGGCCCCGACACAGGAACAACCGGCCACCAGAACCCCACCTCCTGCAGAAGAAGAACCACCCCTCAAGCGGGGCCTGAGATCTAGGAAGAAGACAGAGTAGGATGCCAAGACCCCCACCAGGAAAGGATACCCCCTGATGTCATCCCACTGTCCCACATTGTCACCCTGTCCAACCTTAAACTGCCCCTGCTCCACCTTCCACAGGCATATGGACAATGCACCTGTGAGACTGAGAATCTGGACTCTGCCATGGACATTCCTCCACCATCACCCATCATTGATTTTCAACCATGTCCCAAAATTGAGCACTTTAATAAACACACTTATTGCACACAAATAATCTGGAGTCTGCCTGTATTTTTGAAAATATGTATTAGACATAAACGTGCCAAAATGACCAGTTACATTGTGATGACAACATACCACTGTCACACAGCTGTAGTCCATGGGCAAACAAAGCAGAGGTCACGCAGTGGGGCCCACATCTCTGAAATTGAAAGGGAAAGTCACAACTCTGTTAGCATACACTGGGTGAAAAGGACAGACAGTAGAGAGGCAGGAGACTGTAAGTAAATGTAAAATGCCGGTGTTGATTCTTACCTGTGTGTTATTGAAAATACTGCTGTATCACTGTGTCCCTGTTGTCTATGTCGTCCTCTTCGTCTTCCTCCTCTTCATTCTCCGCAGGCTCCACAGCTGCTACAACACCACCATCTGGACCATCCTCCTGCAGAAAAGGCACCTGGCGTCGCAAAGCCAGGTTGTGAAGCATACAGCAGGCCACGATGATCTGGCACACCTTCTTTGGTGAGAACATTAGGGATCCACCTGTCATATGGAGGCACCTGAACCTGGCCTTCAGGAGGTCGAAGGTTCTTTCTATAATCCTCCTAGTTCGCCCATGGGCCTCATTGTAGCGTTCCTCTGCCCTTGTCCTGGGATTCCTCACTGGGGTCAGTAACCACGACAGGTTGGGGTAACCTGAGTCACCAATTAGCCACACACGGTGTCTCTGTAGTTGTTCCATCACATAAGGGATGCTGCTATTTCGCATGATGTACGCGTCATGCACTGACCCAGGGAACTTGGCATTTACATGGGAGATGTACTGGTCAGCCAAACAGACCACCTGGACATTCATGGAATGATAACCTTTTCTGTTCCTGTACACCTGTTCACTTTCACTGGGGGGTACCAAAGCCACATGTGTCCCATCAATGGCACCAATGGTGTTGGGAATATGTCCAAGGGCATAGAAATCACCCTTCACTGTAGGCAAATCCCCCACCTCAGGGAAAACGATGTATCTCCGCATGTGTTTGAGCAGGGCAGACAACACTCTGGACAACACCTTGGAAAACATAGGCTGAGACATCCCTGATGAAATGGCCACTGTTGTTTCAAATGACCCACTTGCCAAAAAATGGAGTACTGACAGCACCTGCACTAGAGGGGGATCCCTGTGGGTTGGCGGATGGGTGACATCAGGTCTGCCTCCAGCTGGGCACACAGTTCCTGTATAGTGGCTCGGTCAAGCCTGTATGTCAGAATGACATGTCGTTCCTCCATTGTCGACAGGTCCACCAGCGGTCTGTACACGGGAACATTCCTCCATCTCCTCGCAAGTCCCAGCGGACGGTGCCTAGGAAGGACAACAGCGAGCACAGAGTCAATCAACCCACAGGTACGTTCCCACAGCTTGCACAGTACACGATTCTCTATGCATTGAATGGCTTGTATGAGTGTCGATGCAAGGCCTAGGCATGTGTGACGCAGAAGAAATTAAGCCATGTGGGCCCTTGAAATGGCGGCTGCCTGACCTGTGAAGTGCGACAATGGGATGTGAGGTCAATGCGCTGGCGTGGCACACCGTGGGCGGTAGGCGGTTGAAGACCACGGCGCAAAGCCGCATTGGTTAACATTGAACCCTATGCGTTTCAGGAGCACCGCCTCGGACGTGACCGCCATTTTCTATCTGCTTAATCACTCGAGACCTGATCATCCACAGGAGAGGACCAATACTGCAAGTGCTGCTGTGACCTCGGTCTGGAAGATACAATGGCTGCTGCGACTGGGGAAAGGGCCCCTGCCTTCCCTTCTGAAGAATTGGAGAAACTCGTGGATGGGGTCCTCCCCCAGTATGCGCTACTCTACGGTCCTCCAGACCAACAGGTAAGTACACTGGGAGCATGCTTTGGGGGCAATGCCTGTGTTGAGTCGGGTGGATGAAAGATGGTGGGGAGGGGAGCGATTGAGGCATGCATCAAACGACGGATGAGAGCATGTGCCACATGGCAAGGGTGGGGATGGGGGGCCACTCACATCGACCATGCAGAAAATTATAATGATGTTATTTCTCCCCCTGTACATGTCACATAGGTCAGCGCCCATCAGAAAATCGACATTTGGCGTGCCATCGCCAAGGACGTCCGGACCCTGGGGGTCCACAACAGACGGGGCACCCACTGCCGCAAGAGGTGGGAGGACATCCGCCACGGGAGCAGGAAGACCGCGGAGGCTCTGCTGGGGATGGCCTCCCAACGTAGGAGGGGTGCCACTCGTCAATTGACCCCCCTGATGTCTCGGATCCTGGCGGTGGCCTACCCAGATTTGGATGGGCGCGTGAGGACATCACAGCAGACACAAGGGGGTGAGTACCAGCACATTCTGCTATCTTAGCGCGAAGTGGAGGTGTCTGGGTGGGGGAGGAGGGCTGTGGGTATCCCTAGGCCAGGGCGATTTCTGTAGGCTAGGCCCTTCCGTAAGGCATGGCCCTGTGCCCCCGCCCCCCACCTCTGTAGGGTGCCAAGTACAGCTATCCATGGCCCTGTGTCACCTATGTGTGCAGTTGTCGTCCATAGGCTTGTAGGCCAAGTCCCAATGATTGAGTAGTGTACCCCAAGTGCGCAGCGTAGTGCAGGGGGCTTCTGTGTCTGTCCTCTCCACCAACGGTAGCGGTAATCCATGCTCTCAACATGTCTTTCTTTCTCCCCCCCCCCTTTATTGCTGCTCTTGCAGTTTATGTGTGCATTAGCATCATCAGGCGGAGGAGAAGTGGCATCGGAGCACGAGGGAGCTGCATCTCACATGGCCCTGGAGGGCCATGCAACCAACTCGGAGTTCACCAGTGAGACGGAGGGCGAGGGGAGCTCCACAATGGGGACACGTGGAGACATCAGCGACACAGACACGTCCTCAGAAGGGAGCTCCCTTGTGGTGGCGGCAACATCCGTGCCCACCGCAACAACAGGTACAGCCGCCACCCAGCGCACCAGCTCCGCCCTCCAAGCAGCCCCTCAGCGTTCGCCCCGTGCCCGCTCGCACACGAAGGCGGGCATCTCCTTCGCACCAGGCACCTCAGGCCCTGCCCCAGTTACCCCTGCTGCCCTCAGTGAGGAGGTCGTTGACCTCCTCAGGACGCTCATTGTTAGGCAGTCTACCCTTTTGAATGCCATCCAGGGGGTAGAAAGGGAGGTGCACCGGAGCAATGCATACCTGGAGGGCATTCATTCGGGTCAGGCAGCCCATCAGCGATCGTTCAACGCTCTGGCCTCAGCACTGACGGCAGCCATTGTCCCTGTCTCCTGCCTCCCTCATCCAACTTCCTCCACCCAGTCCCACTCCCCTGTTCCTCTGCCTATCCCAGACACACCTACAGACCAGCCTGCACACACCTCAACACCCAAGGGCAGCTCATCCAGACATAAGCACCACACATCACACAAGCATTCACACAAGCAACAGCCACATGCAGACATACCAACAGCCACTGCCTCCTCTGTGTCCCCCTCCTCCTCGTCTCCCTCCTCCCTCCCTGTGACGTCTCCACTCACACTTGCATGCACAACATCATCAGCCACTACGTCCATCACCAGCACACCCACCAGAACACTCCGCACACGTGCAGTCACCACCCCCACTGTCATTTACACGTCCCCTGTGTCCTCTCCCAGTGTGTCTGTCACCCCCTCTTCCAAACCACACAAACGCAGGCAGCCACCCACCCAACAGCCATCTACCTCACGACAGCCTCCGTCACAAGCACCTGCACCCAAAGACCCCTTGACTCTCCTACAACCACATCCTCTTCCTCCACTCCCATACCCACTGCACCTACCCTTCCACTGCTCCTAAAAAGTTTTTCCTGTCCAAAATTAACCTCTTTCCATCACCTGACCCACCCCCTCCATCTCGTAAGAGTCCAATCAGCACCTCAGCCACCACAACCCCTGGATCTACAAGGACCATAGTACAAGGATATTGGAGTCCACCACCTTCAAGGGCAGCTACATCGGCCAGCAGTAAAGGGACAGCCAGCCCACCCCCTGGGAAGAAAACCAAGAAAGGCAAGGCCCGGCACGAGAGGCCAGAGACGGCAGCCTCCAAAGGCACTAACCTGGCACCGTCAGGAAGTGGGGTGCCACCTGGCACATCTACAAAGGGAGGCAAGGGCCTCAGAGAATCACGGAAGGATGGCAAGGGCAGCACGGCCGACAAGTCCGGCAGCAGGCGAGCTGCCCAGGAGGGCCCCACCAGCCCCATTCCGGGTGTGAACGAGGACACCCACGGGCCCGGTACTCCAGCACAGGAGGGCCCCGCAAGCGTGAAGTCGGATGGCGAGTGAACTCCATATATTGGCCGGATATGGTGCCCTGGAGACACATGTCAAGAACCGCTGAACAGGGCCCTTCAAGACAAGCACCGCTGAACAGGGCCCTTGAAGACAAGCACCGATGAACAGGGCCCTTCAAGACAAGCACCGCTGAACAGGGCCCTTGAAGACAAGCACCGCTGAACAGGGCACCGCCGTCTCAAGAACCGCTGAACAGGGCCCTTCAAGACAAGCACCGCTGAACAGGGCCCTTCAAGACAAGCACCGCTGAACAGGGCACCGCCGTCTCAAGAACCGCTGAACAGGGCCCTTCAAGACAGGCACCGCTGAACAGGGCCCTTCAAGACAGGCACCGCTGAACAGGGCCCTTCAAGACAAGCACCGCTGAACAGGGCCCTTCAAGACAAGCACCGCTGAACAGGGCACCGCCGTCTCAAGAACCGCTGAACAGGGCCATTCAAGACAAGCACCGCTGAACAGGGCACCGCCGTCTCAAGAACCGCTGAACAGGGCCCTTCAAGACAAGCACCGCTGAACAGGGCCCTTCAAGACAAGCACCGCTGAACAGGGCACCGCCGTCTCAAGAACCGCTGAACAGGGCCCTTCAAGACAAGCACCGCTGAACAGGGCCCTTCAAGACAAGCACCGCTCCGCTGGGCCCTTCATCTCAAGCACCGCTTCGCTGGGCCCTTCATCTCTGCACCGCTCCGCTGGGCCCTTCATCTCAAGCACCGCTCCGCTGGGCCCTTCATCTCAAGCACCGCTCCGCTGGGCCCTTCATCTCAAGCACCGCTCCGCTGGGCACCGCCGTCTCAAGCACCGCTCCGCTGGGCCCTTCATCTCAAGCACCGCTCCGCTGGGCCCTTCATCTCAAGCACCGCTCCGCTGGGCCCTTCATCTCAAGCACCGCTCCGCTGGACACCGCCGTCTCAAGCACCGCTCCGCTGGGCCCTTCATCTCAAGCACCGCTCCGCTGGGCCCTTCATCTCAAGCACCGCTCCGCTGGGCCCTTCATCTCAAGCACCGCTCCGCTGGGCCCTTCATCTCAAGCATCGCTCCGCTGGGCCCTTCATCTCTGCACCGCTCCGCTGGGCCCTTCATCTCAAGCACCGCTCCGCTGGGCCATTCATCTCAAGCACCGCTCCGCTGAGCCCTTCATCTCAAGCACCGCTCCGCTGGGCCCTTCATCTCAAGCACCGCTCCTCTGGGCACCGCCGTCTCAAGCACCGCTCCGCTGGGCCCTTCATCTCAAGCACCGCTCCGCTGGGCCCTTCATCTCAAGCACCGCTCCACTGGGCCCTTCATCTCAAGCACCGCTCCGCTGGACACCGTGGTCTCAAGCACCGCTCCGCTGGAACCCTTCATCTCAAGCACCGCTCCGCTGGGCCCTTCATCTCAAGCACCGCTCCGCTGGGCCCTTCATCTCAAGCACCGCTCCGCTGGGCCCTTCATCTCAAGCACCGCTCCGCTGGGCCCTTCATCTCAAGCACCGCTCCGCTGGAACCCTTCATCTCAAGCACCGCTCCGCTGGGCCCTTCATCTCAAGCACCGCTCCGCTGGGCCCTTCATCTCAAGCACCGCTCCGCTGGGCCCTTCATCTCAAGCACCGCTCCGCTGGGCCCTTCATCTCAAGCACCGCTCCGCTGGGCCCTTCATCTCTGCACCGCTCCGCTGGGCCCTTCATCTCAAGCACCGCTGGCCCATTGGCAGAAGGGGCAGGCCCGGATCTGTGTCGGGCAGGGCTGCACGATGCACTCTGGGCACCATGCCTCCTCCAGTACCAGTGGAGTCTGTAATCCACTTGAGAGACTGTGGCTTTGCACTCCCCAGGATGTAACAGTGGGCAAGCCACCCACTGTAGAGACTTGTGAGACTGTGGTTTTGCACTCCCCAGGATGTAACAGTGGGCAAGCCACCCACTGTAGAGACTTGTGAGACTGTGGCTTTGCACTCCCCAGGATGGGACAGTGGGCATGGAGGCCCCTCGTGGATCTGGCGTCGTGGACTCATGTGGCTGAGGTGCCTCCCCTTCCCTTCCCCCTGAGGTGCCTGTAGTTTTTCTATCTGATGCCCCTGCAGTGTTCTCTCCAATGGATTCGGGTCTCGTGTGTGGGCTTTGCCCATGTGCTGAGGCCCATTGGCCCACGTACAATGACTGAAACCCAATTTGGACAGGAAAATTTACAGATGTGTATATAGTTATAGATGTTGGAAAAAAATGTTTAATTAGCCTTACAATATATTTGGATTTCATGATCATTTTATTTTGTCTTTGCATTCTTCCGGGGGGTTTGGGGGGTGTCACTCTGAGTTGTTGCTCTGCATTGATGTGTAGGTAGTTGTGGGTGAGGGTGGGTGTGTCGCGTATGTGTGTGCCCGTAATCTTTTCTCCTCCCCCCTCCCCTGTGTCGTAGGTGCAGTACTCACCGTTGTCTTCTGCGCCGGCGTTCGTGCTCCTGGTAGAGGAGCAGGTAGACAATAGCTGGTAGGATGTGTAGTTCCGGTTCCATGCTGTCCAGATTCCTCGTGGAGTGTGTAGAGGTGAGCGTTTTCCCGTTCGTAGTCTGTTTCCGCCGTGTTTTTATTGGCGGGGCTCCCGCCCCGGAAAAGGTGGCGGATTGGTGAGTTGTGATAGGGTGGGCGGTACATTGTCTCCCGCTTATCTGTTGGCGACGACCGCCGCGCTGTTTGTTTGTCCCGCAGTGGCGGTCGGAGTGTTAAAGTGGCGGTCTGTGTTGGCAGTTTCCGCCAGGGTCAGAATTCCATTTTTTGGACCGCCTGCCTGTTGGCGGGTTGGCCGCTGTTTTAACACCGACCGCCAGGGTTGGAATGACCCCCTAAGTCCCCTAAGTCCACTAAGTATGAGAACAAGGAAAGAGGAGGGAGGGGAGGGAATCATGTCCATATCCAAAAGTCTAGAGGTTGACCCTCCAGAGGGTCCTCTTGATGGACTTCACACGCCTGTTTATGTGGCGAACATCCCGGCTCAGATGGCTTAACTTTCGCAGCACATGGTCCATCTTCCGTTCCATGTTGTGGAATGCTGCAGGGTCAACTGATGGAGCTGGGGCAGTCTGGGTACTGGTGGAGGAGGTCTGTGCGTGTGTGAAGGCAAGGCCAGTGGGCTGTCCTGCACCTGTAGCAATGCTGGGGCCTGGAAGTCCGGCAGATGTAGGGACAACAGTCCCAGCTGTGGGTGTGGCCACCTGGTTTGAAGTGGTGGTTGTGCTGGTGGTGGCTGTTGTGGGCAAAGTAGGGCCACCCTGTGGGAAGGCCCTCCATGCCCCGGAGGCCCGTTCATGACGGTATCGACGGGCCATCCTCCTGAACCCCGACTCTTCCAGCAGGATGTGCTGGTATCTCATGGCCCGCCGCTGGAACTCACGGACCTGGTCTAGAGTCATGTTTGCAGCTGTGAAGACAAATGCAAATAATCTACATTAGGAACTGCATTGTGTGAAATGGCACAAGAAGTCAATCAGACAATACATCTACAGTACTTGTAACAGCTCATATCACAATACAGAATATTGAATGTCCCTGAGTGAGTACATGGCAGTCCAGCCTACAAAGGTCACATCACACATAGCACATCCAAAACCTACAAGATGGGTAACAACTGGCATTGACTTGCCATCTGAGTTCTGCCAGTTATCAGCTAACAATCATGCTGCGTATCCTCCGCCAATACCTGGGCTACAAATTTCAGTGTACGGAATGCAAAACTAAAGCCACTTGGTCTGCAAGTTGTAACAGGACTTGCCAGTATAGTACCCATGTGCCATACCTGAGTGTGTATACTAGGTTCCGACCAAACATTCACTTATTCACATGTATGTGTAACATACTGGTAGCATCAGTCCTAGGTACCCTATTCACAAACCCATGCCTGTGTTTGAGGGTGGGGAGGGTGGATAAACAACTAAGAATTCCAAACAACATGGACACAGAGGAGTGTATAGAAAACTCCACACTTGTTTAGCTCTGCACACACACCACAGGTAAGGTCTATCAACAATTAGGAGTCTGCAAACCCTAGACCAATCATAGTGCCACACATGTCAGAAACTGCAGAGCTTGGTACACAACATATACTTCCAGTAAGGCATGACTTACATCAGACACAGAGTTGCAAGAACACCCATGATCATGATTAGCATACACACCTAGGCCATTGCACTCAAGTTCCACATACTTGTAGCACTACATGTGGAAGTACATGCTGCTAGGAAGTTCTACCTACAGTTTAATAAGTACCTTGGTAACTAGGGAAGCAGAAGTCTGTTGGAAAGCAATTTGCTGTACCAATCTGGGAGAATGTGGGTCTGACAGGCTGACTAAATCTGAGCTGACTTCCAGTACAACTCTTGTTGATACAAGTGTCATCCACATGACTCACCCCAGTACTCACTGTGGTGCCTGCAGGAATGGCCTAGAGTCCCTAGATAATACAATAGGATACGCATTGGCCAACTCAAAACATTTGAGAAACTGAAATCCCACTCATGGAACAAGACAAATGATTGGCCAACGCATCACACCTTGCTATGTGTTCAACACACAGGAGTCCATCACACATACCCAGCAAACACAACACATAACAGGCATATCAACACTTACTGGAGTGTTCAGGGTCCTCAAATGTAGCCACCTCTCCCACAGTGTAGGGTGCCAGTCCACCTGTAAGGCATGGAAGGAAGAAATGTGCTCAAAATCTGTGCACTGACCAATAATTTCAAAGACATATACAGTTTGTAGGATGAATAAGGAAATGGCAGCCATTCAGACATGATGATACTGCATCTGATATATCATGGCCAACTTGTACATAGCATGGGTCTCCTGTGACAGTTACACACATATCTGCACACATGCAGTGGCCCTAACTATCATGTGGTGGCAAACATGCCCCGTCATTAGTGACCAGAAAAAAATATGGAGTGTAATTGTCTCATCATGTGCATCAAAGAGAGAAATCCAAAGCCTGGTTACTTGAGGACTGCATTACCAGTCAAACAGCCTATGTGGCCATGACACATTTATTACACATAGGTACAATGTACAGAGAGACAGGGACTTTTGTAAGCCCTCATGTTGGTACAGTTTATTCATTTGATGTGGGCCAGCTATGGTGATTTGCACCAAACATGGAGATGTGAACCCATGTGCATACCTTTGGACTGCCATCCCTAATTGTAATGTTGCAGAACTAACTCCAAAAACCATTCTAAGATGTTAGCTGAGGACACCTTACACCTTTTCACGATGTTTTCAAATCCAGATCTGACATGTATCCAAAAAGATGAAGGACCACAATAATCCCTAACATTCATAGAACTTCCATGAACGCTTTCCTTCCACACTCACCAGACTCACATGAGACATATGTCTGGGCCACTTTGCTATCATCAATTGACGTGAAGCCAGCACTCATTTTCTGCATCATGTAGTGATTCTAAAGTCAGTCTAGCTATTGCGTCAACAAAGTAAGCCAATATGTTAGTACATCTTTACTTCTCTGGCAACTGTGGCCTATATAGACATGATTGGCTCCTATTTTGTTTGGTTGTCTGACACAAAGGCAGCACCAATTTACTTAATGCAAAAGTATCCTGTAAGTTCCAGAACACGTGCTACCTGACAGCAAGCAAATGTGATCCTTTCCATAGTGCATCAATTACCCTGTATGTTTCCCCAACATTACACACAGTCAGCAAGTTAGCTGGCAGATATTGTACAAATCATCTGATGTCACTACAGAGCATTTAATTGTGCACATTTACATGATTAGTACTCACCAACAGGGCCACCAATCACGATTCCCAGGTGGTCCAAGAGATCCTGCTCCCAGGTGATGAGGTCAGTCCACTGGTGCTTCAGCTGGTGGTCACTCCTCTGGCTGGCATACACACGCTGCAGGTGATGCAGCACCTTTCCCCACCGGATTCTGCGCGCCTCAGTGTGATACCCCTGTATCACCCCGCTCCCTGCCTCGATCATCAGTGGCAAGAAATGGCACACAAGCCATATGAAGCCCCTCAACTCCTCTTCACCCATCCTGCCAAGACGTGGCCTACCAGACATTGTACAAATGAGAAAGGGAATAGGGGTTAAAGAAATAGAAAGGGAAAAAGGGTGAAAGTAGGGGTACAAAAAAAGAAGAAAAGTAAACTTAACCACCAAAAGAGCCCAACTATCCCCAAACTAGCACTACCCACAACAGACTCCCACAAACAACAAAAACACTAGAAAACTGAACAAATGTACACAAAACACAGTAGGACAGTATACACCAACAATATTTATTTCACAAATTGACAATAGAGACAGCACACAGGACACAAAAGCACAAAATCAATGGACACCACTCTCAACACAGCCACACAGTCTAGAAGAATCACAGACTGCAAAGTGAAAGTGAAAGTACACCTACTGTACATGATCTGTAAACAGGATATCCTATTACATCACTTCCTGAATAAAATGTCCGCCCTTTTTCGCGGTATGCGCCATATTTTTTTCACGCATACAGTTTGTGCGTCATAATTTTCACCGCACAGGAGTGAAAATGAGCCCACATCCAAATATTAGCAACGTCTGTACAATTATCTGGATGCGGCCTAATTTTCACACCTGTGCGTAAAAAAAAATGATGCAAATTCTGTATTGGTGTACAAAAAAATTACGCATAATGCTAGCAACGTCAAAATTTCAGTGCATGAACTGGTTTTGGGCATTTTTTCTGTTTTTATGTTATGTTACATTTGGGACACATCAGAGATAGGCTGATAGCACCCACTATGGTGTTGATGGTGTCTGTTCACATGTGTGACATCATACTGCAGCGGACCATGACCGTACCATATCCTCTCCTTCCTTCTGCGCTGCCTTTGGGGTCCCTGCTGGTGTTGTGGTAGCTGCTGTTGTAGCTGCTGGGCTCTGCGTCTGCATGCACGCTGGATAATAATCACCTCCATGTCTCCCTTTTGCTGCTCTGCTGCTCTGCTGTTGCTTCTGTGTGTTCTGATTAAATACAGGTGTGTTTGACCCATTTTAACGCCTGCCCTGACCCAGGCGTTAAAGTTTGACGCAAATTGGTCTGTGCGTCATTTTCCGCCTCCCAGCCGTGCGTCATTTTTGCCCGAAAGCATAAATAAAACGCACGGCTGTTTGTCATTTTTTGGACGGGAACGCCTACCTTGCATATCATTAATGCAAGGCGGGTTGCTGCATCGAAAAAATGACGCATACGGCGGAATTTTGTCGTCCGCGGGCTCGGGCGTCAAAGTTTGAATACGGGGCAAGGTTTGCGCTGAATCTGCTTCAAAAGTTTTGACGCACATTCGGCGCAGATGGAGTATAAAATGCCCCTGAGTGTTTAACAAAGGTGTTTAAGATTTTGAATAGTTCCTTAGAGGAATTACCTTCCATCGGAAATGGGATGCAAAAATCCCATTTGCGACTCGCAAAAAGCGATGTGAGCCGTTACCGACTCGCAAAATGTGCGACCCCATTTTGCGACCCGCAAATAGCAAGTCGCAATTTGCGAGTCGCAAACCATATGCAATAGCAACTCGCAAATTGCGACTAGTCGCAAAAAGCCCAGTTTGCATGTCCCATTTACCGCTAACTCAGAGCAGGTGGTAACCATTACCAAAGTATAAAAGGAGACCCAGAAGGCATCTGGGTTACTCAAGATGGCGGAGATATACCTGATAGCAGTGAGGAGGAGAGTCCACGCAGCCCAGCAGAGGAGGAGAAGGAGCCAGAGACAGGAGAAGATTTATAGAACAAGGCAGACTCTGTTCCAGCAAACTGAGGAAGAGATATACGATAAATACCACCTTAGCAGCGCAGCCATACTAGAATTAATTGAATTACTAAAACCACAGCTAGAACATCAGACTCTGCGCGGCTGCGCCATCCCTACGCATGTGCAAGTGCTCTGCTCACTGCACCTCTTGGCCTCAGGGAGCTATCAGGGGGTCATTGCTGTGGCAGGTGGGGTATCTCAAAGTGCAGTGTCAAGGTTCCTCAGGGCCTTCCTAGATGCCATACTCACACACATGTCTCACTTCATATACCTACCCAGGAATGAGGCAGAAATTAACAGCACCATGCTGGACTTTTACCGGATTGCCAACTTTCCCCATGTCATAGGATGTGTAGATGGGACACATATTCAAATATGCCCCCCTGCAAACCTGGAACATCTGTTCCGCAACAGAAAGTGTACCCACTCACTCAATATTCAGGTTGTTTGTGACGCCCATTATGTCATCACTGACATTGTTGCAAAATTTCCAGGCAGTACCCATGACTCCTACATTTTTAGGCACAGTGGGATACACCAACGCCTGGAACGTGGGGAGTTTGGAGACGGATACCTCCTAGGTAGAGCTGCATACACCTTGCAGACATACACACAGGTCACTGTGCACACCAACCAGGACTTTCTAACAGTGTAATGTTTATGCCCAACAGGTGACAGTGCATATGCTCTACGCCCATGGATAATGACTCCGTTCTTAACACCCAGCAATGAATGTGAGAGGCGATACAACAGTGCACATAAGAGGACCAGGAACCTTATTGAACGCACCTTTGGATTACTGAAAGCAAGATTCAGATGCCTCCACCTCAGTGGAGGTGCCCTCCAGTATATCCCCATTACAGCATTCAAAATTGTTGTCGCATGCACCATCCTGCACAATATTGCCACCCGACGTGGGCTACCTCTCACCCCTGCAGACCCAGATCCTGAGGATGAAGAGCAAGAGCAACCACATCGCCATCATGGGGATCGGAGTATAGCTAATCAAGGCAGACTGAGACGGAAACACATCGCAAACCAATACTTTGGAAGGTACATGTCAACTCCAACCATACTCACCTACTGACCAAAAACTCCATTTGTTAAGTGGAACAAAAAAAGTATTTAATATGTGCAGAAATACAACTATTTACAATTACTAACTGTTCATGGTCATCTAAATGCAAACCATGCATGGGGCACATTGCTGTCATGTGCCATATCATCAGGGACAGGGTTATGTCTATGTCCTACGGCGGCCCCTGCCAGCCTGGCTGGTCCCTGGTGGTTCTGCAGTGCTCTGCCTGGTACTCCCACTCCGGAGCACCCTAGTGTCACTGGCAGACACACTGCTCACTGTAGAGCCCTCCTCGCTGTCCTGGGGTGTGTCCCCTGTGCCCCTGGACAGATGCCGTGCCTCAATTAAGTCAATCAGGTGTGTGATCCGGCCCAGGCCCCTAGCCACATCTCCTACAAAATGGCCCATTTCGACTTGGAGGCCAACTGTCCTTCTCGACAGGCCAGTGGTGTTCACAGCCAGTCTGCCAATTGATGTGGCCATCATGTCAAGCCTCTGTAGCAGCTGACAGTCCCTGCGCCACCCACCCTCGCCCTGTGCCAGTAGTCCTGCCACCAGATCCCTCATGGACAGGGCTAGGTCCCCAGTGTTTGTGGCAATAACGTCTATTCGGGAATTTAGCTGCTGCATGCTGGCCTCGTTGTTTCTGACAAAGCGGTGCAGCACACCACTAATCCGCCCTAATATATTGTTTTGCAGGCGCTGACCACGGAGCAGCTATGCCTCGCTGTTGGTGGTAGATAGACGGCCGGACGCAGCCTGCAGCCCTGCTCTCCTGTACCTGCGTCGCCTGCGCAGCGGTGGCTGACCTGTGTGCTCTACTGTGCCACTCCTGCCTGTTTCTGGCGCAGCCTCCTGAAACACAGTTGCAGCAGGTGTGCACATCACAGGGATGGTGTTGGTCGTGCAGGTGGGAGTGGTGGCAGCTCCTGTGCTGTCCTCATGGGGCTGGCTGCTGTGGGTTGTGGTGGTGTCTTGTGGGAGACCTGTGGGACATGGGGAACAGACTGTCAGTGTCTACTATCTGTTGCACACTTCCTAATAAACAATTGCCTATGAACTGCCTACTTGACTACATTTCCCATAATGCATCATTCTGGTGTTTGCTACCCTGAAATGGAGCTATCTTGGTTGAGCATGCCCATGTGTACATGGTGGGTGGGGGTATGACATTGATAGGGGTACAGGCATATCACATGGTACTCACCGGTTGATGTAGTGGGCTCAGAGGTGTCCAGATCTCCAAATCCTGACACTGCCTCCTGCTCCAGGGTCTCCTCCACCCTTTCTTCCAGGGGTGTGGGTGGTGTTACAGATGATGGTCCCCCTCCTGTGCCTCTCATCTCCCGGAGCCTTTCAGCCACCCTCTCCTTGGTCCGGGAGCGGAGGTCATACCACCGTTTTTTTATCTCTTCCACACTCCTGTGGCTCACCCCCAGGGAGTTAATTTTTTCTTGGATCTCCTGCCAGAGTTGTTTTTTGGTGGCTTCTGGCACATTGAGGGCTGCCTTTCCGAATAGTTCATCATAGTGCTGACAGCATTCGTCTGTCAGCACCTCCAGCTCCTTCTCTGAGAATTTTAGTTTTCTTTTTCTAGGAGTTTCTTCCATTGTAGCTGCTGTTCCTCCTGTTTGCAGTTCAGCAGTTTAAAATGGGTGTGGTCCTCCCTCCTCCCAGGTGTATTTGTAAACTTCCTGGCTGTGATGTCATCATCATGTGCCATGAAGTGTTTCGAGAGTGTTCTGGAGTGGTTTCTGGAGTGTTCTGCAGCACCTGCAATCAATTTACATGGTACTCGCAATTTGCGACACCCACTTGCAAATAGCGAGTTTGTTTTTTTGCGCGGTCGCAAAAAGCGACCTCGCAAACAGCGGACTCGCTATATGCGTTGCGACTCCGGGTGCGAGTCGCAAATTGTACACTGACATTGTACCTGCATTTCTATTAGCGACACGCAATTTGCGAGTCGCACATACTCGCAAATTGCGAGTCGCTAATTTTTTTGTACCTACATCTGGCCCCTAGGCCCATATTTATACTTTTTTTAGCGCTGCATTCGCGTAATTTTTTACGCAAAACAGCGCAAACGTACAAAATATTATGGTATATTGTAAGTATGTGCCGCTTTTGCGTCAACAAATGACACAAATACGGCTCTAAAAAAGTTAAAATATGGGCTCTAATATCTCAAGATTTAATATAAAAATGGAGACACCGGGATCACAAGCTACGTCCACATGGTAGTGAAAGTCTACCACCAACACAAAATTTTGAGTGGATAATACATAAGGAGCCAGCCGATCAACTAGATTTTAGCTGAACTCTTTTTTTGTCCTGAACGGCGATAGACTAAAGCACCTTTAAAAATGTTACCATTGGGGGGGGTTCTATTCTGAATATTATCATCTCCAGCCAGTCCGTGAGTAGGGCGTAAAGAATAGCCACTCTAAGGGAGCCCTGGAAGGCTATAACTATTCCATCACCCTGTTTTAATTTATAATTTTATGGGAATGTAATAGGGATTCAAAGCAGCATTGCAGATTGTAACCATGTTTCCGTGATAAAACACAGATCAGGCTGTATTGATGACTAAATTATAGGCACTTAAAAGCAGAGGGGAACGACTGTGGATTATTGGAAGGAATGCATATAGTTATTTGTAAAGGGGGCAGCCTTCCCCTAAACTCACCAAACAGGTAGAATTAGTCATAGAACACGAAAACCCACATGTATAGTAAGAAAAATGTACCTCTAGGGAAGCAGCAAAATGGGGAGCACATTCATGACAATTTGGTCTAAGATTTAGGAACTCACTGCTAGAATATTATTTAAAAAGTATTTTCTGAGGATAGAGGTTCAGAGTTTCTGGTGCCTGGCGACAGCTGGGCGCGGATGGCCCCCCTGCACGCGTCCACTGTGCATTGTCGTAGTTTGGACTCTTGCTCTAGGCAAGACTGCTGGCTAAAGGATGGCAGTACTTTTGTTTGTATGCGACTACGTCTTCTCCTACAACAAGTCGCAACTGTTGTCCCAACCTTACTGGCTCACTAGCAGCACCTCACCAGAAACACAATAATAAAAGGTGATTTGTGGCAGCCTTTACGCATGGACTCGAGAGTAAGACATCTCAGGGAGTGTTGTGCTTAAACGGAGATTACCCCTTTCTCACAGATGTATCATGTCTCATACAAACGCAGGCAATGACAAAGATGCAGTAAAGTTTCAATAGTTTTTATTCAACATAACTGCAATTTGCGATAAGTTGCATGGGCTGCAATGATTAGGATAATGAATAGTGCAAGCAACAGAATTGTGAAGATGAGAGTCATTATTACAAAGACCCCCACCATCTTGCAATGCATAGAAAAGACATACGGAATGTAATATGCCCCAATACCCTAGTGCGTAAGACCTAACCTCCTACTGAAAGGAGATCTGGGTTTGTTAAACCTAATCTGCCAATGCCATGTCCATGAAAGGAGCCCCCAACCCTCGTTACCCTGGAATGAGGTCTCTATCTCAGACTCCGTAGGGACACAAAGACTGGGTCAGCGTCAAGACGACTTGTAGCATCGATATCAGCGATGGTGGCGATGCTCTCTGGTCGGCATCCCTCTGATTATCTGTCTAAAATGCGATATATATATACAGATCTTCAAGGACCCCTGATGTAGGTGTGTTCCCAAACAATAGATAACAAACATGCTTGGAACGGCAATTATCCCTTGAAAGTATAGAGAGGGAAAATCCCTAAGTGGGAAGGCCTACTGTTTGTTTGTCTTTGGTGCTAGATCTTGACGCCTTAGCGGGGTGACACTGATAATGTTACCCATAACAAGTGGCCTAACTCTAAACAAGGCAGCCATCTTAGAAGAAATAAATAATTAAATGTGCTAAAACAGAGCAAGCTAAGTAGGTTAAAAGTCACTAGGTGATGGGGGCACGAGTCTGCAAACTAAAGGCTAAGCTAACTCCTGTTATCCCATTAAAACGAAGTAGGATTCACTACAGCATCAGTGCTATGCTTGAAATTTATGCCAAAAAGCAGTAACCCACTAGACTGCTGCCGTCCAATGACTGCCGTCCGTCACGATGAAGCCACATCACATCTATCAGGCAATCTACCCTGAACTCCCTCCACTCAATTGGCAAAGTCGTGTCCTTCTGAGGAGCTCAGGTGGGGATCCTAATGCAGAAGGTACATAGACCTCAATAATATTCTCAAAATGATAAAGTGCCAGAAATTGGGCGATTGAAGTTTTACAAAATAGCACAAAATAAACAGTCATCAATTTGCAATGCAGGCAGGGAAAGTGCTATGGAGTTAAAAATAAAAGAAGCTAAAAAAAAACAGTAGTGTGATTTTAAAATAGGCTGCTCAGAGACCTGCTCGCTTAAAGTTGAAAACGGTAGAAGGCTGTCCTCCTTTTTTTCTCAGCGGCACTGCAGATCCGTGGATCTTCCACTGATTCATGGGACCACTAAAAAAAAGCCTCCCCTTATTGCATGTTATCAATAGTGATGTTATCAACACCTAACTATAACTTCACTTCCACAAAACACACTTTCAATATGAATTGTGTTTTTTAAACTTTTGTACCATTTGACAATTCTTCACAAAACTTTCCCAAAAAAGTTCATTCATCTTAGCTCCTCCGTTGAAAGTTCTTTGGTTGATCCTTCAGGTGGGGGGACCAAGAATAAGGGAGGCCCAAAACATAGAATACCCATGTTAATTCCCATTGGAATTTTCTACTGCAGCTATTTAAAAAAAAAATACAACTGGATAAAATTACATAAAATTTAGTAGAAGTTAGAACTTCCCTCTGAAACCGTGCTTGTGATTCCCCCTCATCCTGACCTCCATGTGCACCTTGCTGCCTCTACCATTGCCAGCCTGCCATCCATGGTCAACTTGCTGACCCTGCCTCCCTCTCCACCACCTCCATTCTCTGAATGCACTCCCTCTCCCTCCTGCGCCTTTGTGGTCCATTGTGCTGTCCCTGCCCATTCCAGGATGCCCTCAGTTGCCGATGTGTGTGCATGGTTCATTACACCTTTCTACTTGAGCTTTACGATTTAAGCATATTAAGTTCCTTGTTGTACTAAAAGTTAATGTAACCGTGGCATGTCAATGCACTGTAAATATTACGAATCACGAGAATATTACTGGATTACTATTTGTATTCTTAAGAATATTTACAATGAGGTGATTTTTAACAATTGGTCTCCATTCCTAGGACACTATGGTGAAGGGTTCATGTCTATTACAGCTGTAAATAGTAAACATTGTTTACTTACATTAAGTTCTTTTTTGCTATGTTTCTAGCCCTGGGGTAGTTGTGGGGTTATTCCCTTAGACAAAACACATGTTGTCTGTGGTACATTTGGAATCCCACATCCATTGATGGCTGTGGTACATTTTGAATCCAACATCCATACACATAGAAGGACAAGATTCATGTTTCAAACAAATAAACTACAAACTGGTTGAATCATACGGAAGAACTGCGACATTTTGTTTCTGCTTGTTATAAGATCAGACTTTTTTATGACAATGTGTTTTTGACTTTGATATTGCATCGTTACATGATCAAGATATTTCTATATGGACTATAAATCAGTAACCGAAGATATGCACTAATTTACTTCAGCGTGTGCCTCTGTGTTTGTAGTTTTGTCTGATTAACATGTTTTTTTCAGATTAAGGGATGTGGGTGTATATTGTATTGTGTGCCGACTGGGTCTTTGAGCACCAAGTTTCTCCACTGTCCAACACCCCCCTTTTTTACCCTCTGTCGTCAGTTTGCTGCCCCGACCCCTCCATCATGCCCTCCTTGGTCCATTGTCGTTCCCTAGCCTACCCTTCTTGTTCACCTTGCTGCCTCTCCTCCCTACCCCAGCCCTCCATTCTCCATCTGTGTGACCCTGGCCCATCCCACTTGCTCTCTCTGCAGTTTGCTTGCTGCCCCTACCCATGTTAGCCTCCCCTCCATGATCAGTGTGCTGCCCTTGCTGCAATCCTGTTCCCCCTGCCCTCCTTTGCATCCTCCTGCTCTCCCTCCGTGATCCTTTTTCCGAGTCATGCCAATACTAGCCTGCCCTGAATGGTCAGCTTACTGCCCCTGTCTCCTCTCTCCTGTCCTCTGTGGTTAGCTTACAGCCAATGCTCATGCTATCCTGCCCTCTGTAGCCAGCTTGCCGCCTCTGACCCCACCACCTTCCCATCTGCTCTTTGTTCTTTGTGTCCATCTGCCCCCTCCCACCTGACCTCCATGGTCACTTTTCTGCCTCTACCTATGCTGGCCCACCATCAATGGTCAGCCTGTTGCCCCTGCCCCACCCCCACTGCCCTCCATTCTCCATGTGTGTGTGCACCTGCCACATCCCTCCTGCCCTCTGAGGTCCAATATGGTGTCCCTGCCCATGCCAAACTTCTCTAACTGGTCAGCTTGATGCCCCTGCTCCTCCACCCCTCTCCTACCCTTTTTTCATTTGTGTGCCCCTGTCCCCTTCTTCCTCCCCTCTTTGGTCTGCTGTGCTGCCCCTGTTCATGCCAGACTATTCTATGTAGTCAGCATGCTGCCTCTGTTCCCCTCATGCCTGTCCTTTGTTTACCTTTTGTGTGCCCCTCCCCACCTTTCCATTGTGGTCACTTTGCTGCCTCTGCCCATGCAGGCCTGCCGTACTTGATCCCTTTGCCCTTGCCATCCATTCTTTGTGTATTCCCCTGCCTTTCCCAACTGCCCCCTATGGGGGTGAAGAAGGAAATGGAAAAAGGCCATTGCTTAGCTGTGAGTAAGGATGAATTAATGAGTAATGGCCTTACAGAAAGTATTTAAAGGGTAACAATTAGGATTTACACAACGTTTGAAGTGTAGAGATTGTTGTACCAGAATGAGGAGACACTGGTATTCCTCTCAGGTTGCATAAAGTTATTACTGAAATGAGACAGCACTGTTATTTGAGAAAGTCGGAGACTATGCAAAGGCATGGATGTTGAAGTGTAGTGCAGGATTACAATGTTTGAGCAGAAATTGACAAATCTGTCCAAGCCCGTGTCACACCTTCTTGTTCAACATAATTATAAAAGAGTCCTTAGCATAAATCTAATAGCTTAGGATTTCCCCATTCTGACACAGAAATAAGCAAGTGCCATTCCACTAATTAAATATTGTTCAAAATGGCCACATATCAAAAGTTGTGCAACATGAGACCACGGTGGGGTATTCATTTTAACAGGATTTTTCTTTGTCAGGAAGGTGTTCCACAAGAATGTTTTCCAGATAATTGTGTTCAACTCACATCTGAAAAGATGCAGAATTTAAGAGAGCATGTACAGAAAATTGCCAGTATATCGCTTAGAAAAGGATGATCAGAATGAATCTATAAATCAAACAGTGAAGGAGACAATTTAGTCAGCCATTAAATTGTATTGGTAGATGTCTCTTGAATCTACTTTGTTGGACTATGGAAAAAAAACATATTCGTTCACTACATCTCTATTTCAGCTTTTTAGAGGAAGATTATCTACAAGTAGTTACATCCTTGATGGTTATCAAGAGGAAGGTGTGAAGGGAATTCAGAAGGAAACACAGAGGTGATGGGTAAAATGAAGTATTTCCAGAGAATGCTGAGGGGAATATCTGGTTTACAGAAAGGGAATGGAATAAAAAGGAGTTTGAAAGGAAGTGACGTGGATGGTGGAGAATTGGGTATAGGTTAAGAGAAATATTGTGGTGATAATGGGATGTCCAGGTGGTCTGATCCTATACGTTTTTCTGAAGATTTCCTTAATTGAGTAAGAGTAGAGTATGGTGGGGTCTAAAAACCAGGAAGAGAATCAACTTTCAGAGGTGCAACAGAAAATATTGATTGTGGTATATACGTGTGAGTAAGAGTTCTGAGTCAAGCATGGGAGTGGATGCAGCTTTTGAAGATGTAGTTGGAAGTGGAGTAAAAAAGTGGAGTTGGAAATGGAGTAAAAAGAAGCTTACCAACCCATAGTACAGACCCCAACTCTGGATGGGGTCTGCACTGTGCTAAGCAGACGCATTGACAGTCTTCTCCAAATGGGCAGAAATAGGCATCCGAACCTTGGTAGATGTAATGGAAGGCAACACGTTGAGATGTTACATTACCCTAAAAGACGAATTTCACTTGCACCACAGTCAAATCTACTGGTACCTCCAACTGAGCCACGACCTAGCACCACACACATAGGGGTCAGAAGAACTCCCCAAATACAATCCCCTCAAGACCAAATGACAGGTGGGGGAATTAGAAGCTCACAAGATCACCTAAGTCTCCCAGTCCCTAATGCACCACATGCTCGACTTCTTTGCTACACTGCATGCAGCCTGGGAGTATCATGTAGGGACATTAGCAAACAAAAACTGGATGAAGGGTAGGGCATCCCCAAGGTACTCAGCAATTACATTTGGACTACATTTCATACAGCTAAAATACCTCCACAGAGTATACCTTACACAACATAAACCATGGTTAATGGGAGCAATCGTCTCCCCCTCCTGCTATGTCTGGCAACGGAGATCACCTTCCTAAACAAAGTACAGGATTGTGTTGAAATACAAGCATACTGGCATTGAATACTCAACTGTCTAGGTCAGGTACTGGAGCAACCCATACAGCAGGACCCTAAACTGATACTCTTACATATATCGGCGGAGTTCGAAGGTGACTGATATACAACTGCTTTCCCATAACTGGGCCTGACTGTGGAAAGCCAACATGCCAACTGTGGAATAGAACAGTCTGGAATGGTGCCTGAATAGAGAACTGCTGGTGTATAAATTTAGGGGATGCCCTCAAAAGCAGATGCAGAAGTTCACAGTTGTGGGGGCCTGGAACATTGACACTGTCCAGGTGGATGATTTCTCTGAATGCAGGTGGAAACCGAGGTCAGCTGGTAGGGGGGTGTCAGGGTATATAGAGAAGCAAACGCCTTGCTGCCAAGTTACTGTATTGTATTGTGATCAAAACAAGACAAAAACAAATAGAAAGGAGTTTTAAAAAAAAAAGAAAAAGAGCTTACCAACATATGGAGCATCTGAGAGTATAGGAACCACAATTTACCTTCTCGTTTCAGTGAGTATGTTATGCATTAGTTAGTTTATATTGGTGGGCCTTTGTGGTTTCATTTAGGTGCTCTTATTTGTTTGATTGTGCGAGTGTGCATAGTAACAGGGTCAGGCATGTGTAAGGTGTAACGCCCATTCTATCATCGATTAACGCCTCCCTCATGCCAAGTAAGACTAGGCAAAGCTATTCGATGTGTTGCATTCATTTGTATTCACTAAACCAAGCAAAGCCACATAAATCAACTTTGCATGGCTCATCAAATATCAAAATAGAGTCTGCATCGGGGTTGCACCACAAACGTAAAACAACCCTGATACAAAATCTTAGTAAATCTGGGCCTTTATCTTACTTCTTTTATATAATAAATGTCAAGAACAGGCCTCGATTTGAAATGTTAAGAACCCTCTTATTGCTGTGTATGTCAAGTATGTTCCTTAATTGGTGCCCCTTTTCAGAGTTGGGCTGCACTATTTCGTATTGGCACATGTGTATGCTTAACAAACAAATTACCATTAGAAGTGTGCCGAAAGTTTGGCAGCATATTGTGAATTTCAAAGTACTGGTTATGATGTTGTGACCAAAAGCAAGACCAATAAGAGTGACTTGTTTGTTTAAAGTGTGCAAATATCTCTGCAAATGCAATTTAGTATATACGACCAAATGAGATTCAAACCTTTTTGTTTTTAATATTCATTGCTGAACGAGACTATTATCTCTCACACACACACACACATACTACATGTCACATGACCCTCCATCTTCACCCAGAGTCATAATTTAGCCGTTAATGTTGACCAGGTTATTACAGGAAGCACAGTGGTGTCTTCCCATTTTAGGGCTCTTTTATTAGAAGGATATCAGTATTTTTAAGGTATGCCAATAAAATGTTTAATTCCTAATTTAAATTCTCTTGCAAGCCTTTAGTAGTTGAGAGTTGTCCTGGTTTTGTATGTACAGCATCCATTTTAGGACAACCTCTTTCCTCACTGCTCATCCCTCGTTCTCATCCCTATTTCTCACCCATCATCCTTGCTTCTCATCCTTACATCTCACCCATCATCCCTACTTTACATCCCTCATCCCTTCTTCCCATCCATCATCTGTATTCTCATTCATCATCTCTACTTCTCATTAATCATCCCTGCTTTTAATCCTTCACCCCTTCTTTTCATTCATCATCCCTGCTTCTCATGTATAATTTCTACTTTTCTTTCATCGTTCTTACCCCTTATCCCTGATTCTCACCCCTGCTTCTTATTCATCATTCCTACATCTCATCCATCATGCATCATTCTACTCATTCCTACTTCTCATTCATAATCCCTACTTCTCACACTTCATCCTTACTTCTCATCCATCATCGCGACTTCTCTTCCATCATCCCAACGTCTCATCCCTCATTCTTGCTTCTCCTCCCTACTTCTCATCCATCATCCCTACTTTTTATCCCTCATTCTTACTGCTTATCCCTACTTTTTATCCATAAATCCTTCTTCTCACCCACCATCCTTACATTTCATCTCTACTTCTCATCCTTGCTTCTCATCCATCATGGCTACTTCTCTTCCATTACCTCTAATTCTCATGCCTACTTCTCATCCATCATCCCTACTTCTTATCCTTACTTTTTATCTATCATACCTACTTCTCATTCATCATTCCTGCTTCTCATCCATCATCAGTACTTTTTTTCCACCGTCCCTACTTCTCATTCTTCATGCCTGTTTCTCATCCCTGCTTCTCATCCATCATCCCTACTTCTCATCCATCATTCTTACTTCTCATCCCTACTTCTCATCCATCGTTCTTAATTTTCATCCCTACTTATCCATAATCCCTGCTCCTCATCCCTATGTCTTATTCATCATCCTTACTTCTTATCCATTATCCCTGCTTCACATCCCTACTTCTTATCCATCATCTCTACTTCTCATTCCTCATTCCTTATTCATAGCCACGCACTTTCACTGTTGTGAAACATCCCTTCACACTGACTGGTTGGCAACAGTTAATCAGAATTAAGAGAGATGGCAGCATTCTGTTGGTTTAGCCCCTGGAAAAAAGCATACATCTTATTTTACATGCTGGTTAAAAACAGAGGAGAGGAAATACTACTAGTGTTTACTTCCAGTGCATCGGAGTCTGTACAACATTTCATTTTATTTAAGTAAGTGTTTTTCTGTTTACACAGGTCCCTGTGGAAAGCTTTGAGGGTTTGGTTAAGACAAGGGGCCTTTGGCTTGGCCTGGCCTGTAAATCAACACTTGGAGACAGGGGTAAAAAAGGTTTGAGAAACCTTGTCTGTTTTTAATTTAAAAGGTAAGTAAATGTTTAAAATCAACTCTCGGAGACAGAGTAATACAGTTCATCAGAACCCTTTTCTGGTCTCAGTTTTATTTGTAACAAATAAATGTTTTACGCTGAGGCTGCCTTTAGCTCTGAGGGCTGCTTTATTTTCTTTCTTTGCAGTTTACAGATTTCTGTAGCTGGGTTTCAAGTGTGTAGGAAACCCAGAAGAGATTAGGTTGTGTAGAGTTATTACACATGAAAGTGAAACTGTGAGAAAGGGCCTCTTTTGACATGGTTAGCCCCCACTTTTTGCATGGTAATTGATGTGGTTTGAAAGTTGTCAGTGCCAAGGGCCCCTGCTAACTAGGTTCCCTGGGCCAGATCTCTTTCCCAAAACTGTTGTGATGCATTGGCACACTTGGAAACTCCTTTAGGTGCCATTATAAGTCCCTAGTTAATGGTAATAAGATACCCAGGGCATGAGGTACTAAGGGTAGGCCCCTGATGGCAGCAGCACAGATTGTGCCACCCTCAGGGACTATGCATCCAGGTGCACCCAACACTGCCATTGAAGACTGAGTGTGCTAGTGCAATCCTAACTTGCAAAACTTACATGGCACACAGCCTGTGTGCCCTGTCCACTATACACTGCATGCAATATAGGTAAGTCATCCCTCTGGCAGGCCTTCCAGCCCTAAGGCAAGGTGCACTATACTGCATGTGTGGGCATAGATGCAGGAGCAATATGCCCCTACTGTGTCCCTGCTAAACCTGGGGCATAGTAAGTGAACAGAGCAGCCATAGTACATGCATGTGCTGGACAGTACGAGTTTCACAGCTTGGTATCAAACAACTCCGGATGATAAATCCAAACTGGTAACAGTATTTGATTTATTGCAAAATGTACCAAACGGCCACCTTAAAGGTGCAAAAGCTAACTACCCTGGCATGGTTGCTGGCTGGTCACAACCAGCCTGCCACCACCAGACAGGATTCTGGAACCTTGGGGTGAGAGCCTGTGCTCTCTGGGTCCAGAGAACAATCCCTCCCTTGGCAGAGGTGTTACAGCTCCTCCCGCAGGAATGTGCACAGCCCTGGCTAAGAGCTTCAAAGGACTTACCGCCTTTGAAACTCGACCCTCAGCCCTACTGCTAGGAGCAGATGGCTACCCCTGTTGCAACCCCCCCTTTTGGTTTGAGCAACAGCGGGAAAATGCACAAAGTACAGGAGGAGTGGACACCCCCAGCTTGCTCCACCCCTAAGGTGTTGCATGTGAGGTGACCTCACCATTTCATTTCCCCCCATCTTGCGTGGTAGGAAAATAGCCTGTCAGGGATAAAGAAGTGGTCTTTGCACACAGGAAGTGGTCACATAGTGGGTGTAGCCACTCTAAGTTAGATGATCTGTTTGTCACTACTAGGTACTCCCACAAACACCCACTAAATGCAGTATTTAGTGGGCACCCCTAGACCTGTAGATCAGATTCTAATGACACGAAAAGGTCTACAATAAGGAAGATCCAAGGCATTCTTGCTGCACAATGAAAAGGCGCCAACCCCTGCCTGCTGCACACAGGACTCAACAGTTGCCACTGAGGGGTTGCAAAGACATTGAACATACTCTACAAAACTCTGGAGGACCTCTACCCTTCTGAAAATTGGCAAGGGTCTCCCTCTAGAGTGAAGGCATTACCCCTGCAGTAAAAGACCAGCAAAATCCAGTTCACTGACTGGCTCCTGACCAAGGAAACGGACACCACAGCCAGACCAAATTTCACTCGATGGACTCGGAAGAGAACTCCTGCAAGTGTGCCAAGCTTGGTGGCACTGCAACCTCTAATGGCTGAACCATGCAATAGCCAGTGGTATTGGTCACTCAACATCAGGCACCAAGAAGAAAAGTCCATTCCAGACTCCAAAAGGACCATGACCAAGCCCCAGTTGAGGGACTTCAGCACACATAAGAACCATCCCCAAGAGTGGCCCTGCTGAGCTGCAATCTACCCTCAAAGTGATCTGCTTCCAGCTTCCAAGAGTACTTTTACGCACAACTCCTGGCTCACCTATCTGCTCCGCATCTAGCTCCCTGGGCCCTGCACTGGAGAACCAGCTGTGCCTCAAGCGTCCCCCACCCCTTGCAATCTCTACATTCAAAGGGAAACCACTGGATTCACCTTGAAGTCCACCTGTGCATTGTTTTCCAAATGGTCCCCCGCAGTTGTCCTGCACCAGCTCCAAGGACTTTTCATCTGCTCTTCCCGGCAAACGGGGAACTGCCCAAACTCCTTCGGCTGACCCACTTGACTTCTGGATGACCTTGACCTAAAAACAAAAGGGCACACTGGTAAATGCATTGCCTGATTTTAAATGCGTTTTAAAAATGTTCTCCACTTGATTCCTATGGTGCGTAATTACGCACAAAAAGACTGTTTTTGCTAAACCTTTAGTCATAACTTAAAAAGTTATCTTTAAAATGTTATAAAAATCTTAAGTATGTTTGTAAATTGGTCTCAAGTTATTCCTTTGAGTGTGTGTCTTCATTTATTGATGCTGTGAGATCAAAAAATCCTTTGCACTTCTCCATGATTAGCCAAACTGCTCGACCAAGCTACCATAACAATTAAAGCATTAGGTGGTCTAGTTTTTACCTCTGTAATCCAACGTGGGGTTGCCCAGACTGTCTGCACAGTGTGCTTGGTTTTGAACACTACATAGAGAGCCAGCCTCCTACATTTGGTGTTTCAGCTGTGGGAGAAAGACTTTGCACTCGCTGACACCACTTTGTCAATTTGTGAGCACATGAATAACTCTCTAAATTGTCTTTAGCATAATTTCATTTTTTTCAATTGGCTAAAATGTTTGTACACCAACGTGTGGTTGCCCAGAATCTCTTCAGTGTGCTTGGTTTTGCACACTACTAACCAGAAAAGTTGTATCCATGAACTGCATAGCCATCTCTCCAAGTGTTGATTTATGGGCCAGGTGGGAAGCCTGTTGTCTTTTTCAAACCATCAGAGCTTTCTGAAGATGCCCGTGTCAATAGAAAAACACTTAAATAACATGAAATGCTGTACAGCCATGGAATTGTTAGAGGCAAACTGCACAGTGTGCAACAAGAAGGCTTTTCCCTGTGGGTAGACCAATAGAATGCAGCCCTCTCTCTTAACTCTGATTGGCTGTTGCCACTCAATCAGTGTGACAGTGTGTTTCACAACACTGAAAGTGTGTTGGTCTGACTGAGGGATGAGGAAGGAGAAGTAGGGATGGTGGATAAGATATGAGAAGTAGGGATGAGAGGTAGGGATGATGTATAATTCATGAGCAGTAGCGATAAGAAATAGGGATGATGAATGAGGGGGGATGGTAAGTATGGATGATGGATGAGAATTAAGAAAGAAGGATGAGAATAGGGATGATGGCTGAGAAGTATTGATTATGATTGGGAACATGGATGAGAAGTAGGGATGAGAAGTAGGACTGAAAAGTAGGGATGATGGATAAGAAGTAAGAACAATGGATGAGAAGTAGGGTTAAGAGGTAGCAATGATGGACCAGAAGTAGGGATTAGTGGATGAGAAGTAGACTGACGAATGAGAAGTAGGGATAAAAGAAGGGATGATAGATAAGAAGTAAAGATGATGGATGAGAAGTAGGAATAAGAAGCAGGGATGAGGAGTAGGGATGATGGAAGAGAACTAAGGATGATGGATGAGAACCAGGGATGATGGATGAGAAGTGGGATAAATGAGAACTTGGGATGAGTTGCAGGGAAGAGAAGGAGGGATACTGGAGAAAAAGCAGGAATGATATGCATGGATGATGAATGAGAAGTAGGTATGAGAAATAGGGAGGAGTAAGGAATGAGGATGGATGCTAAAGTCCTGGTTTGTACAACAGTTGTAAGAGTCCTTTCCATGCCATCAATCATTGGCCTATAGCCAAACTGGTATGTGTCTGCTTTTTCACAGTTCCTAAGCTATTTGGATTCTTTGAATATTAAGGATGGTGTTTGCTCATAATAAAAATTTGACTATGTTACTCTCCCCAGTATTTTCTTCAGTTGTATCTCTAACAATGCACAATGAGGCCTTTCGTTGTGTTAAAAGAAAATCGGGCAGTGTCTTTAGAGAACTCAGAGGGTGGTTCTGAAAGAACTTTACCAGCGTATTATACATTTTTGGGCTCAGTGTTTTCTGTATGAACTAACTTTTTTATAGTACAATCAGCATTGTTATCCCATGCAACTTCCATATCACCAGTGAAAAGAAGATCCAGGTATTTCAGTGATCCTTGTTGCTACACTAAGGCCCTCATTACAACATTGGCGGTAAATGGTGCTTACCGCCGTGCAGAAGACTGGCAACACACCGCTGCAGCCGCGGAAATCTACTACAGCTATTACGACCCACAGGCTGGAATCCGCCAAAATCTAGACACCCACACAAGTCCGCCACACCAAAGGTCAGTGATAAACTGGCGATAACAAAACCTCCACCGTCACGCCAACAGGAATACGCCCACACTATCACGACCCACGAATCCATGCAGCGGTCTTTTAACCACGGTATTCCATTGGCGGTACACACCGCTGCACTCAAAATACACACACATTTACAAAACACAACCACATTGGACAAATCGAAATACACACACCTGATACACATACACACACCACACCCACACACTCAATACAATATAAAACACCCACCCACATCACCCACAAACCCCTACAACAAAAATTGAGAACGAAGCACAGAGAGAGACACCACCATCAACAAACTAGCATCCACAGGCACACAACACCATCACTCACACAACATCCACGCACCTCACACAACACACACAAACACATCCCCTCACACATCACAACACACACCACCTCACACATGACCCACACCACACCATGGCACCGCAAAGACACCCCAGGTTCTCTGAGGAGGAGCTCAGGGTCATGGTGGAGGAAATTGTCCGGGTAGCTCCACAGCTATTCAGATCACAGGTGCAGGACACCTTCATTGCTAGGAAGATGGAGCTAAGGCGCAGAATCGTAGACAGGGTCAACGTAGTGGGACAGCACCCAAGAACACGGGATGGCATCAGGAAGAGGTGCATTCCGTGGTCTCTAGACACCAGATTGCAGTTCAGAGGACTGGCGGCGGACCCCCACCTCCTCCCCCACAACTAACAACATGGGAGGAGCAGGTCTTGGCTATACTGCATCCTGAGGGCCTCCAGGAGGAGCAGGAGGAATGGACTCTGGTAAGTCAAATCTTAACTATGACATCCCCCACCCTACCTGCATGCTATCACATACCCCCACCCTCACCCTCGTCCCCATCACTCCAACACCTCTCATATGTCCCACTATCACAAACCACCCATCCCAACACCAAGCCCTACATGCAACACCAAAGCATGGACACCCATCACCAAAGCATGTCCACTACAGATACCCACACAGATCCCCAAACCAAATATCACACAAGGTCCTAGACAAGAATGTAAGCACTGGGGTACAGGGTCACCCACCTATTGCACACGATGGCACACACAGATGCAATAATCATGCCTTTACACCCCTACAGGACCCCTACCCAACGTCACCGGACAGGAGGTTTCAGACATGTCCACCCCCCCCACAGAAGAGGCCCACAGTGATGACAGCAGCTCTGTCCAACTGGATCTAGATGACCAACCAGGCCCATCTGGGACCTTGGGACAGTCGGTTCCCCACACACTAGCACATGCCACCACAGAGCCTCCCCCCTCAGGAAACACCAGCACAGCACCCACCCAGCGGGCCCATGCCTCTGTCCCCAGGACACGTCAAGCATCAGTGTGTTCACCACTACAGGGAACCCATGCAAACCCACAAACCCAAGAACATCAGGGACCTGTGGGCAGTGGCAGTGGGCACACGGTTCAGGGGACAGAGGAACGGGAAAACAGGGGAACTGGGAGGACTGCTGTGCGACAGGGGGAGGACAGGCCCAGGGAACCCACTCTCCACGAGGCCCTCTCCAACATCATGGGAGCGTAACATCATTCCCAGGAGACAATGGCAACGGTACTGGCCAAGTTTCAGGAGACCCAGCAGCTGCAGGAGGAACAGTATTTGGGGATCAAGGAGGAACTCAAGTCCATCAACACCACCCTGGTCACCATTGTAGGGGTGCTGAAGGACCTTGTGAACACCAGGAGGGACAATGTGGCACAACAAGGGGCCCCTGACACTAGCCTCGATGATGAACTGCCTACCACCTCCGCCGGCGCTAGTGGACAGGAGGCACCACCACAGGACCACGACACCAGCACCCCACCCCCTGCAGATGGAGAACCACCCGGCATACGGTCCCTGAGATCCAGGACAATGTCATCCTTCTGCACCTGTGAGACAAATAACTGGACTCTGCCATAGACATTCCTCCACCATCACCCCTGACTATTTTCCAACCCCATCCAATAATTTACACTTAAATAAACACCCTTGAATCACAAAACAATCTGGAGTCATTCTGTGCTTTCACAAATGTGTATTTGCTAGAACTAAGGAAAATAGCAATGTCCATTATACAGACCCACATCCGTGAAATGGAAAGGCAATGTGACAGGTCAGGGTCCATACACTGGGTGAAAGTGACAGACATATGATAGGTCTAACAATTGTATGAGATGCAGGAGGCAGTGATGTCTTCTTACCTGTGTCTCACTGGAAGTATTGCTGGATCACGTTGTTTCTGTTATCAATATCCTCTTCTTCTGCCTCCTCTTCTTCACTGTCCACAGGCTCCACAGCTGCCACAAGACCTCCTTCTGGAGCATCCTCCTGCAGAAAAGGCACCTGTCGTCGCAAAGCCAGGTTGTGCAGCATACAGCAGGCCACGATGATCTGGCACACCTTCTTTGGTGAGTAGTAGAGAGAACCACCTGTCATATGGAGGCACCGGAACCTGGCCTTCAGCTGGCCAAAGGTCCTTTCGATCATTCTCCTAGTTTGCCTATGTGCCCATGTGCCTCATTGTAGCGTTCCTCTGCCCTTGTCCTGGGATTTCTCACAGGGGTCAGTAGCCATGACAGGTTGGGGGACCCAGAGTCACCTGCAAATGTCGAGGGACAACTGTTAGACACACACTAACCCTTAGGGGCAACCCCAGACAGCTATTCACAGGGTATACGGTCCTTGTCCTCACCTATTAGCCACACACGGTGCCTCTGGAGTTGCCCCATCACATAAGGGATGCTGCTATTCCTCAAAATGTAAGCGTCATGCACTGACCCTGGAAACTTGGCGTTCCCATGGGAGATGTACTGGTCGGCCAAACACACCATCTGCACATTCATTGAATAGTAGCTCTTCCAGTTTCATTACACCTGTTCACTCCTGCGGGGGGGGTACCAAGGCCACATGTGTCCCATCAATGGCACCTATGAGGTTGGGGATATGTTCCAGGGCATAGAAGTCACCTTTCACTGTGGGCAAATCCTCCACCTGAGGGAAAACGATGTAGCTGCGCATGTGCTTCAGCAGGGCAGACAACACTCTGGACAACACGTTTGAGAACATAAGCTGGGACATCCCTGATGCAATGGCCACTGTAGTTTGAAAAGACCCGCTTGCCAGGAAATGGAGTACTGACAGGACCTGCACTAGAGGGGGGGTTCCTGTGGGATGGCGGGTAGCTGAAATCAGGTCTGGCTCCAACTCCGCACACAGTTCCTGGATTGTGGCACGATCAAGTCTGTAAGTGATTATGATGTGTCTGTCTTCCATTGTCAACAGGCCTTCCCAGCGGTCTGTACACCGGAGGATGCCACCATCTCCTCACCTGCCCCAGCGGACGTGCCCTGTGGACGAGAACAGAGAGCAGAGAGTCAGCCAACACTGAGGTAGTAAAACAATACTTTATTGCACACATTTGTCAATCCGCTATGTGCCTGTCCCTGTGTGTATGCAAGGCCTAGATATGTGTGACGCATTTAAAAATAATGCCATGTGGCCACCTGAAATGGCGGTTGCCTGACCTGTAATGTGGGACAAGGAGATATGAGGTAACTGCGCTGGGGTTGTACACTGTCGCGGTAGGCGGTCGAAGACCGCGGCACAATCCTACATTGGTTAACATTGGGCCCTATGGGTCTCAGGAGCCAATGACGATGTACGCCGGCAGTGACAGTATGCACCGCCGCGGACGTGACCGCCATTTTCTCTCTGTTCACTCACTTGATACCTGACCTTCGACAGGAGGGGACCTACACTGCAAGTGCTGCTGTGACCTGTGTCTGGAAGTGACGATGGCTTATGTGTCTGGGGAAAGGGCCCCTGCCTTTACTTCGGAGGCGTTGGAGAAGTTAGTGAATGGGGTCCGTCCCCAGTACACGCTACTCTATAGTCCTCCAGACAAACAGGTGAGTACACTGTGAGCATGCTGTATGGGCAATGCCTGTTTGGAGTGGTGTGGATGGAAGATACATGGGGGTGGGGACCGAGGCCTGCATGAGCGGACGGTGAGTGTATGTGCGTCAGGGCAAGGGTGGGAACGTGGGCCACTGACTGTGACGGTCCGGACGGTTAAAGATCATCCTTTTCCCCTGTACTATTCCTCTAGGTCAGTGCCCACCAAAAGAAGGATATCTCATGTGCCATCGCCAAGGATGTCCGGACCCTAGGGGTCCACCACAGACGGAGCACCCACTGCCGGAAAAGATGGGAGGACATTCGCCGCTGGAGCAAGAAGATGACGGAGGCCCAGCTGGGAATGGCCTCCCACCGTGGGAGGGGTGCCCGTCGCACCATGACCCCCCTGATGTTCCGGATCGTGGCGGTGGCGTATCCGGAGTTGGATGGGCGCTTGAGGGCATCACAGCAGCCACAAGGGGGTGAGTACCATCACATCCATCTGACTCTGCGCGCATTAGGAGGTGTCTGGGTGGGGGAGGTGGGCAGTGGGTTACCCTAGGCCAGGGCGAGCTTTGTAGGAAAGGACCCTTTGTGAGGCAGGCTATGTGGCACCCCAGCCCCACCAGTGGTAAGAGCCATCTACACCTGGTCAGGCTCCTGTGACTTCCATGTGTGCAGCAATCGTGCATAGGCCTTGTACCCCATGTCCCTGTGATTAATTAGGGAACTCTAAATGCATTGCGTAGTGCAGAGGGCTGCTGTGTCTGTAGTGTCCACCAACGGTAGCGGTATTGCATGTACTGAACATGTCTTTCTTCTTTCTCCTCCCCCCCTTTTGTGGTCTCCCTGTTCTTGTGTGCATTAGCATCATCAGGCCGAGGAGCAGTGCCACCGAAGCAGGAGGGAGCTGCATCCCACATGGCCCTGGAGGGCAAGACAACGGATTCTAAAGTCTCCAGTGGGACGGAGGGCGAGGGGAGCTCCACAGCGGGGACAGGAGCAGAGACTAGCGACACCTCCTCTGATGGGAGCTCCCTTGCGGTAGCTGGCCCCTCTGTGCCCACCGCATCTACAGGTACAGCCGCCACCCCCCCTACCAGCACCGCCCTCCCAGCAGCCCCTCAGCGTGTGTCCCGTAGCCGCTCACCCAGGAGGGTGGGCATCTCTATCGCCCCAGGCACCTCAGGCCCTGCCCCAGTCAACCCTGCTGCCCTCAGTGAGGAGGCTATTGAGCTCCTGAGATCCCTCACTGTTGGGCAGTCTACCATTCTGAATGCCATCCAGGGTGTAGAGAGGCATTTGCAACAAACAAATGCATATCTGGAGGGCATTCATTCTGGCCAGGCAGCCCAACAGCGAGCATTTCAGGCTCTGGCCTCAGCACTGATGGCAACCATTGTCCTTGTGTCCAGCCTCCCCCCTACAACCTCCTCCACCCAGACCCAATCCCCTGTACCTCAGCCTATCCCAAGCACACCATCAGACCAGCATGCACACACCTCAACACACAAGGGTGGCTCAGGCAAACATAACCACCACACATCCCACAAGCACTCACACAAGCACCATACCCATGCAGACATACCAACATCCACTGCCTCCACTGTGTCCCCCTCCTCCATGTCTCCCTCCTCCTTCCTTGTCTCGTCTCCACTCACACCTGCATGCACTACATCTTCAGCCACTACCTCCATCCCCAGCACGCCCATCACCACACACAGCTCACGTGCACTTACAACTCCCACTACCATTCACACATCCCCTGTGTCCTCTTCCAGTGTGCCTGTGAGTCCTCCTCCCAAAGTACACAAATGCAGTCACACACCCACCCAACAGCCATCCACCTCACAACAGCCGCCAGCCCATGCGTCTTCACCCAAAGTCAGCAAACGTACACCTCCTACATCCACTACCTCTTCCTCCACTCCCAAACGCCCTCCATCTACCCGTCCCAGTGTGTCTAAAAAGCTTTTCCTATCAAATTTTGACCTCTTCCCTTCACCTCCCCCCCCCGTCCGTCCCCTAGGGCCCGCCTTTCCAGGTCCCAACCCAGCACCTCAGCCACCACATCACCGGGCACAGTGGTGCCAGCAATAGTGGGATTTTGGAGTGCGCCAAGCAACAGGGCTGCCAGTGTCCCAAGGAGAGAGGGCAAGGACATTCCCCCACCTCCAAAGCAGAAAAAGTTGCCCACATCCCAGAGGGAGAAGGCAAAAACACCTGCCACCAAGGGCTCAGGCAAACCAAAAGTGGAAAGTGGGAAGACAGCTGCGCCACCATCCAAGGTGGGGAAGGGCCAAAAAATAAAAGGCAGGTCCACGTCAACGCCAACCTGCACGGCGGACAAGACCGCCACCTGCACCGCTGCCACAGACAGTGCCAGCAGCCCCGCTGACACTGAGCCCTTCACCAGCACAGCAGTCAGTGATCCCGCCACCAGCACTGCCGCTACTGACACCGCCGCCAGCACCGCAGTCATTGAGCCCGCCACCAGAAACGCAGTATCACATCCACTACCTCAGTCCTTGGCAGGATGAAGCACTCTGGGCACAAAGCCCCCTCCAGAACCAGTGGAAAGAGGCATCCACTACCTTTGTCCTTGGCAGGATGAAGCACTCTGGGCACAAAGCCCCCTCCGGAACCAGTGGAGTATCACATCCACTACCTCAGTCCTTGGCAGGATGAAGCACTCTGGGCACAAAGCCCCCTCCAGAACCAGTGGAGAGAGGCATCCACTACCTTTGTCCTTGGCAGGATGAAGCACTCTGGGCACAAAGCCCCCTCCAGAACCAGTGGAGTATCACATCCACTACCTCAGTCCTTGGCAGGATGAAGCACTCTGGGCACAAAGCCCCCTCCAGAACCAGTGGAGAAAGGCATCCACTTGAGAGACTGTGGCTTTGCACTCCCCAGGATAAAGCAATGGGCACCCCACCCACTGAAAAGACTTGAGAGACTGTGGCTTTGCACTCCCCAGGATGGAGCAGTGGGCAAACCACCGACTGAAAAGACTTGAGAGACTGTGGCTTTGCACTCCCCAGGATAAAGCAGTGGGCAAGTTACCCACTGAAAAGACTTGAGAGACTGTGGCTTTGCACTCCCCAGGATAAAGCAGTGGGCAACCCACCCACTGAAAAGACTTGAGAGACTATAGCTTTTCACTCACCAGGATGGAGCAGTGGGCAACCCACCCACTGAAAAGACTTGAGAGACTGTGGCTTTGCACTCCCCAGGATAAAGCAGTGGGCAACCCACCCACTGAAAAGACTTGAGAGACTGTGGCTTTCCACTCCCCAGGATAAAGCAGTGGGCAAACCACCCACTGGAGAGACTTGCGAGACTGTGGCTTTGCACTCCACAGGATAAAGCAGTGGGCAACCCCCCCATTGAAAAGACTTGAGAGACTGTGGCTTTGCACGCCCCAGGATACATCAATGGGCATGGAGCCCCCTCGTGGAGCTGGCATCGTGCACTCATCCGGCTGAGGTGCCCTCCCTTCCCTTCCCCCTGAGGTGCCTGTTTCATTTCGATCTGATGGCCCAGCAGTGTTCTCTCCGTTTGCAGTCTGTTATCGAGTGTGGGCCTCGCCCATGCATTTTGGGCCCAGTAGTCCATGGACTTTGAATGGTGCACTATCCGGACTTGTATAGTTGGTGTACATAATTGTTTATACTGTATTTAAAGTTTTGACTAATGGATTTTTATTGATTACAATTGTTACAATAATTTCCTTTGGTCATTGCGTTCTTCCAGGGGGGGTTGGGCAATGTAAATCTATTGTTGCAGTATGTATTGGTGTGTGTGTTGTTGTGGGTGAGGGTGGGGGTGGGGGTGTTGCTTGTGTGTGTGTCACTCTCTTTTCCTTCCCTCCTCCCCTGCGTTGTAGGTGCACTACTCACCGTGGTCGTTGCCGCTGTCGTTCGTGCTCCTGGTAGAGGAGCAGGAAAACTATTGCAGGGAGGATTTGGAGTTCTGGCTCCATGGCGTCCTGGTTCCTCGTTGGTTGTGTAGAGGTGAGTGTTTCCCCTTCCAAGTCCTGTTTTTGTTTGTGTTGAATTCGCCCCGGAAAGGGTGGTGGATTCGCTTCTCATAATAGTGGGGGCGGTACATTGTCTTCCTCCTGTCTGTTGCCGGTGACCGCAATGCTGTGGCGGTCGGAGTGTTAAAGTGGCTGTCTGTGTTGGTGGTTTCCCCCATGGTCGTGATTCCCTTTTTTTTAACCGCCGGCCTGTTGGCGGTCTTACTGCCGCTTTAACACCGACCGCCAGGGTTGTAATGAGGGCCTAAGCCAGAATATTTGTCTTTGATTGGGTGATTTTTTGCGGCAAACATTAGGGTGCATACCAGAGATCACACTCAACACAGCTGTTGGGGAAGTCTCAGCTTGTGATATAAGCAGGATAATTTCATCTGCATACACCGCAAGATTACAGACATTTTTATAGCTTGCACCTAATATGTTGATCATGTCTGAGAGCACAAAACTAAGCAAAGTTCTAATTTGTTTTTAAAAAGAACAGGGGGAGCATGAATGCACATACTTATGTATATATGTATGTGTGTGGTATTTGCATAGCGCAAACAGCTAAAAGGCAGTGAAGCACAGCACATAGTCAAAGGCTACAAAACGTCAACAAATGATTGAAAAGGTAGCTAGTATTTAAAAGGATAAGAGGGCTGTCACTGCATTGTGGTGCTGTTTTCTTCAAAGAGGTGTTTACTAAACTGGAGAAGTATTGGGGCAGTCTAGAGCGATAAATGGATGATGTTCAAAGGTGGAAAAGGGCTAATACCTGCCTTTTCAATTTTTTTACACTTTTACAAGCAAGCAGAGAAGGTAAAGAATTAATGAAAGGAAACAATACTATATAAAAGCACAACACAATAATTAAATCATAAAAACATAACAACTCAATACAAGCAACTACATAACAACAAAAACAAAATGGAACACAATATAAAAAGTAACAGCACAAATAATGACAAAATGGAACACAATAGGGAAGCAAACTTGCTACAACAGCAGTGCAACAAACCAAACCCACAATACAGCAATACAGTAACAAAACAGCACCTTAGCATATTAAAACAACTCACCAAAACAACAGAATACAGCACAAAACAACACATGACACCAAAGTGGTAATACCTCAAACTTACTACATAATTTAACGCAAGATAACACAAAAAAGATACTTATAATGTTAAACTGTTACTTTTTTTGTTTTATGTGTTTTGAGTTGATGTATAATTCTCTTTTATTTTGCTTGTAAGCCGTATAGTGATTGGCTGTTTATTGACTATGTTGTGTCTTTGCCAATGCTGTGTTCCTCATTGGTTGCTCTTTAGTTGTTATATTGCATTGCTGCTGTATTATTAAGACATTGTGTTATTGTAACAAAAATGTTTCGTGATCTGGCCTGATTTGCAGGATAAGACCGCATACATTATTGCTCTGGTTTAAAAATAAAGCAGAAGAGCATATTGACAGGGCCAGGATAAAGATGCTTAGTTGTTTGTCTGCTGCAGCAACATCAGGGTCCAGGCTTCCTTATATATTAGGATTGGAATAATTGACTTTGTACATAGATTTGCCACAAATTGCTAGAAGCAGCAGCAAAATAAGAGGAATACTTAAAGGTAGCATATATTTTAAATATCTTTAGTTCAAATAGCACACCTCAAAAGTGCCTGGGTAAAAATCAGTCATAGTGCTTACCTATCTTGAAAAGCATGAGATGAATCTTAATGAGATTATCAAAATACAGAAGGACGATGAAATATAGTTTTAGAAGTGGATGAGATTAACAAAACTTTAAAGCATAGGTGCCAGAAACTCTTTGAGTAGCCATGGCTCTAAGACCCTAAATAGCTTCTTATGTGTTAGACAAGGACATGTTCCTAAAGTCAATGGTCTAGAGAGGCCGGCATTTGTAGAATTGCACCAAACTCTGGAAGCAACAGGCTACTTCTGGCATTTTATTAAACATATAGCTCTCTTGAGTTCTAAGAAACTATGGCCCATATTTATACTTTTTGATGCAAAACTGCGCCGACACAGTTTTGTGTCACAAATATTACCGCCGGCTAATGCCATTTCTGTGCGCTGTGCGGCTGTCAAATTTATACTTTGACGCACGGCGGCACAAACCACAGGTGTGAGTCATTTTTTTTTACACACACCACAGTGTCACGTCGTAAAAGGAAAACTAGGTTAACGCTGCGGAAATGACTGTGAGCCGATTTACGGCACAGCAGAGCTGATATGCGGCGTTTTTTAACGCAATAGCATCAAAACTCGCCGCAAACACAGCCATTTGTGCAGAGGAGAGCCAAAATGGATCCCAGATGCTTGTACAGACCCCAGGAAGATGACAACAGACCAGGAACCAGCCAGGAGGACCCACACAAGACACAGGACAGGGAGAAGAAGAAAAGAAAGTGTTGCTTCAGTGCAGAGGAGCAGGAAATTCTGGTGAAAGAGGTGACGGAACACCAGCACCAACTCTTTGTCACCTCAAAGTTGCCAATCAGCAGGAGAGAGGCAATATGGCAACAAATTGTTTACCAGATCAACAGTGTGGCAGAAGTACGCAGAACAGTCATCGAGTGCAAGAAACGCTGGCATGATTGCAAGCGCAGGACCAAGGAAAAGATGGCAGGAACAGGAAGGCAGCACTGTAGACTGGAGGTGGGAGTCCAGCACCACAGGAGGCCCTGGACCACATGGAGGAGATGATGGCAGCCATCATCCCTGAGGAGATCGTCACAGGGATTCAAGGACAGGACAGCGCAGACTACCAGGAGACAATGCACATGCAGGGTAAGTCGCATGTGGAATTAAAATGCACTAATGTTAACTGCAACCGGGGGGAATACCTACTACACACTGCATGTAAGTCATCATATACATGGAGTGCCATGGGTAAAGGGGCACGGCACGGGGGCATGGCCCGTTCTGAAAAAACCTGGGGCACACCATTACACAACACCAACAACCTTTCTATGGGGGATGTTGCCATGCCAACGATGTTGCAAAGGTAAAGCCACGCCATGAGGGAAGGGCACAACGTCAAACTGACATCCCGTCACATGTCAGCCACTATGCTCCCTACATTAACTAGGGCCCAATTAACTACCCCTAGCCATACCGACAACTGGAATGTAAGATTGACAACAGTTGCCACTACTACCTCTGCTGTGTGTTTTGGTCAAGTAGCCAATGGCAGTAACGTCCCCATGGATCATACACACCCAAATTAGAGGGTTTAGGATGACAACGTTAACAATGCCCTGAAACAAGACAAATGTTCCAGCCCTGTCAAATGTGAACGTCCATAGTTGCCGCAAACATCAGCCAATGTCATCAACATTAGGAGGTACACAGCACTAATGTCACACCCATGCTGCATATGTCAGGGTCCATCCTGTGCCTGGGTCACAATGCAACATCCCAAATGGCATACTGCTCAGACAACAGTATTGAGGGGGAGGACACATGTAACTGGTCACTGAAATACACCTGCACAGTCAGAGGAGGAAATAGGACACTGCTACGACTATCAGGGCAATCCAATGTACCACACATTCCCCAACATAAGCTGTACACATTACCAATGCTGACATCCATATCGTGCCATAACAATGCTATACATAGTATACGCTACATTTCAACTACATATAGGTGGATGTGAAAGATCAGAGACTAGGGCAGGTCCAGATTGTTAAGTGTGCTGCTAGTGCCATCAGAGCACCCACAGCCAGTGAAAGGCCTCACCATGAGAATGCAAGTAGGGGGAGGGTTGAGTAAGACAAGAAGGTGGCAATTCACTATTTGGCCAGAACCAACACCTAGAGGAGATGATGCTGACAAGTTGACAAATTGACCACAATACATGTGACATGCAGGTGGGGCATAGGCCTGAGAGAATGCCCTTCTGAAAGACTGGAGCAATGAACAGGAACCAAGATCACAATGTGAAAAGCATCACAAGGCAGGCATGTCACATCACAAATGCCACAACACAGACACACTAATTGTACCGTATTTCATTGCGGAGGACGATGGATCTCCTGCGGATATGCCTGTCCAGGACTACCCTGATGACATGGATGACGAGCTGAAAAACATCAGCCACCAGACCCTCCAAGAGGTCCTTGGAACCCTCCAGACCCCACCTTCAGTCACAAGGAGGAGCACAGATACAGCAGCCATCGCAGAGGATCCACCCACCTCCCCAATAGTACGACCTGCCAGCTCCAATACAGCTGAGGACTCTGACGACACTGGCACCAGCTTTGAGAGAACTGTAGTCGGAGTACAGCGGGAGCTGGCCAAGGAGGTGCGGGTGGGGATGCAAACTATGGCAGCCAGCCTAGAGTAGGTGCGTTCGTGCATGATGTCAACTGAAGAACAGGCATCAGCTATGCAAGGGTGAACAAATATCTTGCAGGAAGTAGAAAAAAGGCTGAAGGAAATCAGCGCCAGCTGTAATACAGTTGACCCAACACCTACAATAGCAATCCTGTCAACGCGTGCACGAATGCAACATTGAACCCCTCAGGGCCGACCTGGCTGCCTACCATCGTGATGTGGCTGCTATTCTTAAGAACCAGCAGATCCTCCTTGCAGCAGTACTGCCCTTAAGACCCCCACAGGTAGCAGCTACCAGGATGTCTGACTCCACGTCTACACACACTGAGGTGTGTGTTGCCCCTTCAGAACCACCACCACCAAGGGCAGAGGAGGCAACACACACATCAGAAGATGAAGACCATGAACAGATCACCTTCACACGTAAAAGTACCCAGAAGCACTAGTCCCTGCCACATAGCCACCTATTACCAAGGTCCTGCGCTTTGTAACATGCCAGTCTTGCAACAACTGTACTCAAGCACTCTTCTGCAAACCACTGTCTATCTTGTCAACCTGCCCAGTGATTGTCTCTCACTAACTCGTTGGCAAGTCCTGTCCCTCTGCACTGTCTGACACTTCACCCCAGCATGTCCAATGACATGTCCTTTTGCACTTGTGTAGGATCACAATGGAAGATGTCACTATAATGGACTCACAATCATGGACAATGTACATATAGCACTACAGCACTTTTCAATAAATAGCACTTACACAACCACTTTGTCTCTGTGTAATGTAACACATCAACCGTGCAGTAGATCACTGAATTTTTCCTCCTGTCAAATATCGTAGATTGTCAATACAACTGTCCTGAAATAATGTGTGCTGATAACTATGCACAGTGGCCTGGATTCTACCATACTCTGCCCTTCCTGAGGGTAATTTCTGGGGAAAAGAGAAACTATACACCATAATGCTGTGTTGGACAGATTAACGCTTCCTCAAGGGATGTCAAAACCAGAAAATAGTGCCTTCAAAATGTTGCTTCAATGCAAAACAAACATATGTAACATTGTCCACAAATATAAGCGAACACTCATCAAACTGCATGAATGGAGGTGTATGAGTTTACATCCAAATAAGTAATCATGCTGAACAGTGTAACAAATGATCTATGTGAGTTATGTACACTATACTACAAGAGAGCTAACTACCACTCACATTATAAGGGTTTCCTTCGACATGAGACTGCAGTCAGACAGAACACAGTGTCCCAAATTCTAAATCTGGAAGCACAGCATGTGACATTGAAAACATACATTACGAAAAAAAAAAAAACTTTGGGATCCATAGTAACTGTGATTGGTGGTTGCAATGAATTGCCGAATCTTTGGGGTAGCTGCCAATGTTACAGCTCAGTTGTGATTTGTTTGCAGCATAGGACACAAAATGTAATACAAAAGAAACACTGTACACTCATGCCAAGGCCCTGATCTACAAGCATGTGACACATACTGTAAAGGGTTACCTACATATTTATTAAACAGTAAAAACAGAAGTGAAAACTCAGGGAAAAGCATTACCTACCCTAATCTACTCTAACTACTCATTACCCACAAATGTCCCTAACTAACCTAAGCTAAACGTACTTATCACATTTAACGAAACGTTCTAAACATCAACACCCCACCCCCCTTATGAGACGGGACACATGGAGGACAACAGATACTAACCTAAACACATACTATCCTATACTAAACAAATATATATTTTTTTGTTTAATTTTTTATATATATATTTTTTTTTAAACACAAGAACCCCAACATTGCCCAACACCCACCCACCCACACACTTGAAAATAAACAGTAGAAATATTCAGGACCCCCCACCCACTAACACTAACTAAACTAACAGCCTATAATAACCTAACACTAAGCCCCCTAAACCCACAAAGTATAAGAACCAGGAAAGATGAGGGAGGGGAGGGAATCATGTCCGTCTCATAGTCTACAGGTTGGCCCTCCGGAGGGTCCTCTTGATGGAACGCACCCGCCGGTTGACCTGTCGCACCTCCTGCCGCAGTCTGCTCATCTTCCTAAGGACACGGTCCAATTTCTGTTCCATTTGTCCAAAAGCAGCAGGGTCAATGGCTGCAGCAGGGGTGGTCTGGGTGCCAGCCGAGGAAGTATGGGCCCATGTTGTGTCCATGGCTGTGGGCTGCCCTGCTGGTGGTTCTGGGCTTGGGCCAGGAGCAGTTGCAGTGGATGGTCCTGCAACGGTCCCAGCTGCTGGTGGTGCCACCTGGGTGGTAGTGTTGCTGGTGGTGGTTGTGGTAGGCAAAGAATGGCTGCCTTGTGCAAATGCCCTCCAGAGGCTCGTTCATGGCGATATCTGCGGGCCATGTTGCGGTACCCAGACTCAACTTGAATTATGTGTTGGTACCTCATTGCCCACCGTTGAAACTCCCTGACCTGGATGGGAGTCATATTTGCAGCTGTTAAGACAAATAGAAAATCTAGCGTTAGGTACTGCATTGTGTGAAATGGCACAAGAAGTAAATCAGACAACACATCTATTGTACTTGTAACAGCTCATATCATCATACAGATCATTGATTGTCCCTGAGGAAGTACATGGCAAGCCAGCCTACAAAGGTCCTATCACACATAGCACATCCAAACCCTACAAGATGTGTTACAACAGCCATGATTTTGCCATCATTGTTCTTCCAGTTGTCAGCTCACAATCATGCTGCACATCCTCCACCACTGCCAGGGCTACAAATGTCATTGTACAGGATGGAAATCTAGGGCCACGTGATCTGCGAGTTGTAAATGGACTTGCCAGCATAGTAAGCATGTGCTAAACATGAGTGTGTATACTAGGTTCAGACAAGTGATTCACATGTCTATGTACCAAACTTGTATCATCAGTCCTAGGTATCAAAACGCAATCAAACCATATCAAACGGCATCCCAGAGGGGGCAATATACCACTACGACTTCGCCAGGAAGAAAGTTGTTTAATTATCCTCTATGATACAGTTGATCACGGACTTAATAAGGACCCAGAATGCCATTATTGGCTAATGTAATGTTTTGTATATTTGTTCACATCTCAAGATGATATTTGTTCATATCTCACGATGATATCTTTTGTATTTCCTCAATTTAGTTAAATTGGCCGGGGTAGGGTGAACTAAGCCCACCAGACCCTATTCGGTTTTCTTTCTACATGTAAAAATAGCTTAACAATAATTTTGGGGGGTTGGTTACCCATTTTTGTGCTCAATATTGCACCATATCTCATACTCTTGTCATTGGTGCTTCATTCTGTGTACTGGTATTAATACCTCAGCACATATGCCCGATGAGGTTGGTGCTCTGTTCTTTCTTCTGTACTTCTCCTTCCCCTCCCTTTTCTCTTTCTTCCTTCTTTTACAACTATCAGTTCATCTTCTTAAAAAATAGTGGACCCCAATATCATGGAGTTCTTTTCTTTTCCTTTTCCATTTGGCTGTTATACTGTATAACTAGTTGACAATCAGCACCTTCAAAACGGCAGCGCCCGTCTTTTAGTCCTCTTTTTATGTCATTATCTAGTGACAAACACGCTTTTCCTTATTTGTTATACGTTCGCAACCTTCAAGATGGCAGCGCTCCTATTAGTCCTTTTTCTGGGTTGAACCGCTACACGGTGTTTGTTAATAAAATCGGACCTGTTCAGTCAGCGCGTCCCTATTGATGGCAACGGACGCGTCTGACTGTTTCTTCCCGCAATGTGCGATTGAAACTTACTATTTGGGTAAGAACCACTGTTCTAAATGAACTTCTAGATTAGGGGGGTCATTCTGACCCTGGCGGACGGTGACCGCCAGGGTCACCGACCACGGGAGCACCGCCAACAGGCTGGCGGAGCCCCGTCGAGCATTCTGACCGCGGCGGTTCAGCCGCGGTCAGAAACGGAAAGTCGGCGGTCTCCCGCCGACTTTCCGCTGCTCGGGAGAATCCTCCATGGCGGCGGAGCGCGCTCCGCCGCCATGTGGATTCTGACACCCCCTACCGTCATCCTGTTCCTGGCGGTTCACCCGCCAGGAACAGGATGGCGGTAGGGGGTGCCGCGGGGCCCCTGGGGGCCCCTGCAGTGCCCATGCCAATGGCATGGCACTGCAGGGGCCCCCCTAAGAGGGCCCCACTGTGTATTTCAGTGTCTGCAATGCAGACACTGAAATACGCGACGGGTGCAAACTGCACCCGTCGCACATACCCACTCCGCCGGCTCCATTCAGAGCCGGCTTCCTCGTGGGGAGGGGTTTCCCGCTGGGCTGGCGGGCGGCCTCCTGGCGGTCGCCCGCCAGCCCAGCGGGAAAGCCTGAATGGCCGCGGAGCAGCCATATGGCGGTTCCCGCCAGGCGGGCGGCGACCGCCGCCCGCCGGCCTCGGAATCAGGCCCTAGGTCTCTTCTTTCACTATATAGCATTTCTCTCCCTGCTTTTCGAGACCGATTCGCTCGAAATTTGAACCACTTTTACGATACCTAAATACCACCGCTTTTTTAATTATAAGTATGCTTTGCTTATAACACCGTTTCCGATGACATAATTTCCTGAGACAATTTTGCTCTTATATATACCTGCAGTTTCTTTGAACACATGTCTTTTTTACAGGGCTTTGTAATTTGAAGTATAAACAACTCCTGAAGTTAACAGTGGTCACAATGTATTTAAACAAGGGAAGTTTGCTTATGTATGTTAGTTGCTATACTGAGCCATTCCTCTATTTTGGGGTAGTGTTTCATAGAGCTAAACAGTATTTTCCTGTTTGCATTTATACCAATAGTAGAAATGTTGTGTTCTGCACTATTATATCTCAGCTTTAAACCTGTTGCCTGACGTGGTAGCCTCTTGATATTGGTCCTTAAATAATATGTGTATCTCCTGTATGTTTTTTTCAGATTAATTTGTCACGTCATTGATTATTCAGGATACTTTTATGAAGTATAATAGGTATCTATAGGGTATGCTAGTCTTTTATGTCAGTTACTTTAGTGTACCTTTCCTTACATTACCTTCATCTTAGGGTGATGGATCCTTCTAGGCACATCCTGTGGTGCTGGCTCCACCACCTACCCATAGATTTCAATTAATTATCACACTATTTTCTCATTCTAATTGTCACAACTTGCGGTTTTACCTCTTTTATGTTCTTTCTAGGCACTTCTACTTTTTATACACCGATCACTCACCGGAGGGATTCCTCTTTATCTTGGCACTCTAACTGCATGGATTCCCGATCTCACTCATGTTTACACTTCTTGCCTCATGGATTGCCTTGATCAATACATAGGCTCATGTTTTTTTGGACTAATTTCTGGGCTCTCACATCTCGGTGCTCTTCGACTTTTTACTTTTGATCTCTTAGTCTCATGGACTTACTTTAATTTGTATATTCGTTTATTATTGACAGCCTTGAGAAAGCCCAGTTGAAAGTACCTAGTTTGGGCGAAACACGTGCCAGCTGGCTGTGCTCACTCTGTTATATGACTCCATTTCTGAATAAACTTTAATATGGATAACCCTTGAAAATAGTTCTCAAATACTTCAAGGAATTTCAAGAACATTTGGCGATTGATTGCTTTAATAGTTATTGCCATAAGTGGGAACTTACCACATATCTGCTACTCAACGCTAAGTTTGGAGGATTAGGGTCCATTCCCTCCGGTTTGAGTTCCCACACCTTTGTATGAATAGGCATTTAACTCAGGAAGTAATTGAATTGGACCCTTAAATTTTTTCCTACATGTACAGACTAAGTGGGTACCATGTTATTGACACGGAGAGCGAAAGGTGAACCACATTTGTAATATCACGCCACAGTTGTGGTCATATGACAGAGACACAACTCTCCTGTGGCTGACCAGCAGACCAAGCAGCAGGAGGCCACATACTTCCAGTGATCAATTGCACAGAGGTGTCTGGTTCATGTGTGTGGGCCAATGTTAATCCTGTATATTTTTAGGGGTCTTTGTTGTCACAGTTACGTCCAGTTCTAGTCATGAGTCAGTGGCAGCTATTCCTGTATCTACTGAGTATCCTTCTGAGATCAATGGAAGTAAAGCCAATGAGGATTTGAGAACCCACATGGGGATGGTCCCACCCTGTCACGGCAGACGTGTTATGAGACTGTCAACAGGGCAACCTTGGTGTGCTGAGTGAGATCATATCTCAGGAGTCTTGTACCGGCAGGTGTCATTTCAGCATTTGTACACAGGTTGGCATGTAAAGTTCCCACTGCATCTGGGAACATCATAGCCTCTGTGTTGATTAATCTTGCAGCTATTCACCACGCACGGCCCATCAATATGTTGTGAGCAATGTGAATCAGCGTGTGAACTGTCAGGGTCCTAACATGTGTGGACTTTTCATGCACATTATCTGACGTTGCTGGTTCTGCTGGAGGCACCATACCCAATCCCTGCATACGGCCATGGTACACTGTCACACTTTGTCGCTCATGCATACATGAGACCCTGACAAGGGATAGGCCATGATTTGGGTATTTGGAGACAAGTTCCCAATTATGGTACTATAAATAAGCAGATTATGCTAAATAACTTATTTGAGTATGCATTGAAGAACCACCTGACAAAATACCCCCGGAGGAATGTGAGGGTTGGGAAAGCAAGTATGATACATATGTAGCCACAAGGAACCTTTAGGGTAACGCTCTGACAGGTGCCAGTCAGGCTGACAGGATGCAGGGTCAATCAGGATCCAGCAATTTCACAAGGTACATACTCAGTGGTCTGACTAGGACTGGTCGGAGGAAGAACAAGACAGTTGACATGTAAAACTGTGTTTGTCCTGTGTTTTGGAAGGTGACACATAAACCCAAGGGCTGTGTTACACAGCTTATTTTTCTGGCAATGCATAACAGTGTAATCGAAAAAATGGCAGCTTCTATGCTGTTCCAAGCATCTGCAAGGGCAGTGCATGTTCAAATGGCTGGTCTGCCTGGAGGTGCTCACAGGTGTTTGCTGCATCAGTTTCTCACAAGTCCTGTAGGTGAGATTTGAGTTCAAATGGCCAACAGTACCTTTCACCATGGGAAGCAAACTACAGGTGAGAAGAGGGCTTAGGGACTACAAACCAGTGCATTATTTAACCTGACGTCCATGCAGACAGATGTACAATGACTATGGCATACCATACTAAAGGGTGAAGCACACTGGATTAATATTGTTAGTCTGTGTGTGTGTAGAGGAGGGAATATCTGGGTACACATATTACCATTCCAGGGACCTCTTAAGACGGGTGGGGTGAGACCGGAAACATGGGTGTGTCAGGACTTAGGACATGGGCTGACATGTACATGGAATGTCATGTGCGCAATGCTTGTCATAGGTGTGGCACTTGTGCTCTCTATGTTCTGCTTATATGGAATTCTAGTCACACATGGTCCTTGTAAATATAGGTGATGTAACAGTTACTGCTGTCAAGGGCGTGGCCATACATTAATGCTACTGTTGCAATTGCACATCCCCTGCCTCATGTATGATGCATTTTGTTCCATCATTGACTGATGGTGTCTTAGTTGTGTGCCATATGCTGCAATGAATCATGTTGCCAACATGTATGTGTGAAATAGGTGTGGTCGTCTGCTATTGCCTTTCAAAGGTGAAATGTACAGGATATATGTCATTTACAGTGTGTGTGAATGTGACTGTTGAATAATACGCATTGCAATTGCTTTGGAAATTTCTGTGTCCTGATCGGTATATCAGCAATGCTCCATGAGGCTACACTCTTATTCTGATAGCTAGAGATAAAGATGAGCAAAAATGATTACCCAGACCATGATATGGTGATTATTATAGGTGTTTATTTACATATGTTGATACAGTGGTGATGGTGAGTTGATTCAACAGAAATTGTTGACAATATGTTGGCGCCTACGCAATCCTGCAGGTGTGTTTGGTTGGTCCCCCTCATGTTGATGGCCAGCATCCTCCTCTTCCTCCTCTTCAAGCATTTGTGGCTCTGATTCTAATAGGGGAATGTTCCTTCATACACAAATGGTGTGCAGGATGGCACATGTTAAAATGATCTTGCAGACCATTTCTGGTGAGCATAGGAGGCTGCCACCAGTGATGTTGAGGCACCTGAATCTCGACTTCAGGATGCCAAAGGTCCTCTCGACTATGGTGCATGTCCTCCTATGTGCCTCATTGTAGGCACGCTCTGCTGCAGTGCTTGGGTTGCCAAATGGTGTCATAATCCATGGCTGGATCCCATACCCCTGATCAGCTGAAAGAGAAAATGATTGAGATCATGATGATGTAGCTTGCCCCATTAATATCACCTTGCATGGCAATAGTTGTCTTGTGTTGTCTGTGACTCTTTTGTGTTATTGTGTTGATTCCTAGGCTTCTAGGATGTACCATCAGCATTGGGTTGTTTCCTTGGCTGAACGAGTGTTTGGCTGCTGACCGGTTGTCAGCATTATATTTTGGGAGTTGCAGTACAGCGTGTACTCCCTAGCATTGTGACTTGTGATACAGGTGTCCCTGTGTCTTAACTGGGGGTGAGATGATAGTTCCATACACAGATTCAATTTGACATTGGTGGTAACACGTTTGCATCTATGTACCCTGGACATCCCATACCTTTAGACATATGCAATGGATTAATTTAAACATCAGTGAGGCGCTTACATTTTGCAAGGTGACAATTAGCCAAACTTCTCCATACGTTGTGATCATTGACGTCTTAACATTTGACTGTACACTAATTTCACATGTGTGACAAGTTCACTGCAGACCTATTTCTCTGCCCTTGGCAAGTTGACTCAGGTTGTAACGTCTACCTAGACTACTGCACATGGTCTAGTTCAGCTGGCTTACTTGGTTGTGAGGTTGTCGGTTTGAGTTTCAGAAGGTCCGTATGGCAGTACATCTATTGTGTGTGTGTTAATTTGTCACAATGCGTATGTTTAGGAACGTGCACCTTCCATATAGTAGCATCAAGATGTGTTCTTCGCACAGTCCACTTGCCTCTTGATAGTGGGCAATGTGAGAGCAGGAGTAATGTGAGATATTGGAATGGCCTCAATGATTGCATGTGACCTTTATTGTAGTCATCATAATGCTATGTGAGTCACTGTGTTTGACCTGCAGCAAATTACATTCCACACCCCTTACACAGTACGTATTGGCTGGAAGGGTGTTTGTTTGGGTGTTATTGATGTGTTATTGGAGTTTTATCTTCACAGATGTCATGCCAGTTGTCACCATGTGTTTGTCATTGTGTTGCCTTACATTTTCCACTTGTGTCTGTGGAGTGGCATCAGTTTTTATTTGGAACGGTACTTTGTACCTAGGTGTGTCTCCCATTGGGTGAGGATATCAAACATGCGTAGTGGTGTCACAACTTCAGTGTGTTCCTGTTCACATGTCGCTGTTGTGGTGTATGTGTTGTTTGTCCTAGAGGGTTGCTGTGCAGTGTGTATATAAGTAGGTTTCTGTACTTACCAACAAGTAGTCCATTGCTATATCGTCCATCCTGGAAGTGTTGATTGATGGTACAGTGACAGAAGATGAATGAATCATGTACACTCCCAGGAAACTTTGCCACGATGTTGGTGATCAATCCCTGGTGATCCACAATGGCCTGCACATTGATAGAGTGTGTGTGCTTCCTGTTGCGGTATAGATGTTCAGGAGCAGCAGGTGGCACAAGGCGTACATGTGTGCAGTCAATGGCACCAAGGATGTGTGGAAATCCATTAATGAGGTAAAACCCCTGTTTGGTCTCCTGCTGCTTCTGCTGTGTGTTTGGGAAGCAGATGTGGTGGTGTGTGAGTCTGATGATGGCATCCAATACCTTGGGCATGTAGGCGGAGAATGATGGGTGTGAGATCCCAGCAACCAGGGCGCCAGTGGTTTGAAAGGAGCCACTTGCCAACATGTGTAGTACAGCTAGCAGCTTGGTTTCTGGTGGGATGGTGCGGGTGTCTGCAAGCTGGGTGCCAACTGTGGCTCAATGTTGCGCAGCAGCTGCTGAATGGCTTGCCAGTTCAACCTGTTCCTGTGGATGATGTCATGTTCCCTGAGGCCATGAGGGTTGTCCTGGTGCGGAATATCCTCTCCTGCCTTCAGTGTTGCCTTTGGGGTCCCTGCTGGTGTTGTGAAAGCTGCTGTTGTTGTTCCTGTGCTCTGCGTCTGCGTGCACGCTGGATGAGAAGCACCTCCATGTCTTCCTTTTGCTGCTCTGCTGTTTCTTCTGTGTGGTTTCATTAAATATAGGTGTGTTTGCCCCATTTTAACGCCTGCCCTAACCCAGGTGTCAATTTTTGACGCAAATCGGCCTGTGCATCATTTTCCGACTGCGCCTCCCGGGCGTGCAGGATTTTTGTGTGGTAGCATAAACAGGGCACACGGGTGTTTGTGTCATTTTTTGGACGGGAATGCCTACCTTGCATATCATTTACACAAGGCGGTTTCCCGCATCCAGAAAATGACGCATAAGGTGGGATTTTGACATCTGCGGGCGTCAAAGTTTAAATATGTCGGAATGTCGTGTGTAGCTTCAATTGTTTGTTATTGCTTTTGAGACAAAGGCATTATTACTGAATTGCAAACTAGCTGGCATGGGCAGAGATGTCATGTGAGGCAGATATGTAGTATCACTCTAGCCAGACGATCTCATAGTTTGCATGACAAGACCCACCTAGGTTGTTCTTTGTTTGCTTAGAAGAATTGGGGAATAGCAGGTCATCTTAGGGTTCAATATGAATAACAAATTATGCATCAGCTCTGTAGAAGCTGCCTGGGAGTGAAGAAAGACAACCATGTTACCACTGTTGTTGACGTGGAATACAAATAGATTGTGCCAGGGGTCTCTAAACCTTTCTGTAATAGGAGCTACTTATGTTCAACTAAATTAATCCTGAGCTACTACTATTATTAGTGTTGTATCTGTCTCCACATTAGAAAGTGGCCACCATATGCAAGATTATCACCTCACTGCAAGTCCATCTGTGGGCCCAGCAACACCAACACAGCTCCTCTGCTGCGAGTTGCGACCCAAGCAGAACTGACACATCATCTCTGTTGCATGGACTTTCCCAATGCCTGGACTTTGCATCACCTCCACAGCCTCATCAGAGCCATCACTGCATGATGCATCCCTGATGCAGGCCCTTGCATCACAAGCCCTCTTGTCAACAATCTCCTCAATGATGATGCACAACCTTACATCGCAGCCTCGCAGTTTCTCAGAACCGACGCTGTGCAAAGCATCTCCACAGCTGTGCGACACATCCTCAATGTGAGACCTCACAATGCTTCACAACCAGGATTTAAGGTACTGTTGTTCAGCGAGGCTAACTAGGTCCTTGTAGCTAGCCTTTGCTCCATCACTGCCACCCTGAACTTGTATCTTCACCCTGATTCGGTGCAGCATGAAAACACAATGGGCACTTTGTGCTTTTTGTCACTATATTCACTGACATTTTAAAACTGCATCTCTTCTGTCCCATTGATTGGATTTGTGTTGGTTTTTTTTGTTTTATGTATTAAAATTTACTCTATTTTCGTAATTTGGTGTGGGACTTTTCTTGTGTTGTGTTTTCACTTTATTCCTGTTTGAAGTACTGCATAAATATTTTACACATTGCCAGTAAATTAAGTCTGACTGCTGTGTGCTAATCTGAGGGTTGAGCACAGTTTAATTGGGGTGTGCTTGTAACTTTACCCTGACAAAGATTGTGGTTGCAGCTTGATAAGGGTGTCAACTCCCTCAATCAGTAACTCAATTCCCAAAGCACACCATGTGTTCCTATCAATGCGATTTCATCAACACATTCAGCCTTGTCGTTTTTATGAATATACATATATTAAATAAATATGAAAAAAAGTACAAAAATAAGAAAATATGTGCATTGGTAAAAGGAATAGGGGAAGTACAACAAAGACAGTAACACAATTTATGCTTTAACCTGCAGTATGCAATGGCTGGGTAGCCTCGGTGATGGTATTGTTTAGTCCCAAAAGCTAGTCGAGACATGCAAGCCTATCAGGCTTGGCATAGCTTCCATTTGTGATGCTGTGTGCCTTAGTATTGCTCCATGGGTTGAATCTTCTCACTAAATCCAGGCACATAGAAAGTGTATTTTATTGATGTGTTTACTCATTCTTCCTTCACTATAATTTTGTACGTGTATTTGCCAAAATATATATGTTAATGCCAGAACAAATGACTGACTGAAAGAAATGTTTTATGTGGTACCAAAAGTGTCACACAGTGTTTCAATTGCCATTTTGGACATAATTCGAGAAGAGAAGTTGGTCAATGAATGATGTGCAGCAGCAAACATAATTTCAATATATTTCTCTTTCAGATTAAAACAGCAAAGTATATCCTGTGACAGAAAGTAACACATCATAAGTCTATTACGTATTCAGTGAAATGAAAATCAGATTGGCAGAGCACATAAACTGAAGATTCTTCGAATATTAAGTTGTCTCACTCTGTTCCGTTTTCACACAAATACTTGATGTTATTGTCCAAAAATGTAGCTTCTATTTATTAAATAAAATATTACTCTATTAGTTGCTTCTTTTGTTTATTTTTGCAGATTGCTATGTAGGCTACACATTTAAGAGATTGCTGATGGAACAGCTTAATGACAGCGTTTGTGTAATAGTGAATTTGCAGGCTCGAGAAAAGTGATGAAGGTTGTGCAATACAATTTATGTTATGAGGTTTCTATATATTGAGGGACCAGATGGGATTTAAAACGTTGTTCAAGTTAGGTATAGTAGCCCTCCAAGTAGCTATCTCTTGGCCCCCAAACCTGTTTTCATAGCCCATGATTCTGTCGAGAATAGACTACTGAAAGGAACCATACTGATTTACATTTGGGCTATTTCACAGGACTGGTCAGTCTGGAGACTGCACATACCTCAGAGACTCAGAAACCCCAGAAGAACAATTGTATGTGGCCCCGTGTAAAAGCAACATAAGATGTGGGCTTTTTGCATGGAAAATGGGGAACTCTCTATTTCCTCTATGGACAAGAGGGTGTACAATGTTTTTTTGTTGTGATAGTTCTCTGTTATGAGATCAAATTATGAGGGTCAACCTCAGCATTTTCAACTATGAGCTGCCAGGACACTTTGGGGGTCATTCTGACCCTGGCGGTCGGTGACCGCCAGGGTCACCGACCACGGGAGCACCGCCAACAGGCTGGCGGTGCCCCGTCGAGCATTCTGACCGCGGCGGTTCAGCCGCGGTCAGAAACGGAAAGTCGGCGGTCTCCCGCCGACTTTCCGCTGCTCGGGAGAATCCTCCATGGCGGCGGAGCGCGCTCCGCCGCCATGGGGATTCTGACACCCCCTACCGCCATCCTGTTCCTGGCGGGTCTCCCGCCAGGAACAGGATGGCGGTAGGGGGTGCCGCGGGGCCCCTGGGGGCCCCACAAAGTATTTCAGTGTCTGCCATGCAGACACTGAAATACGCGACGGGTGCCACTGCACCCGTCGCACCCCTGCAACTCCGCCGGCTCCATTCGGAGCCGGCATCCTCGTTGCAGGGGCATTTCCGCTGGGCCGGCGGGCGCTCTTTTGGAGAGCGCCCGCCGGCCCAGCGGAAATGTAAGAATGGCCGCCGCGGTCTTTTGACCGCGGTGCGGTCATTTGTCGGCGGGACTATGGCGGGCGGCCTCCGCCGCCCGCCATAGTCAGAATCAGGCCCTTTATGTGCCTTGAGAGTTTGCAATGCCCAGTTGAAGTAGTTCACATCTCACCTTGTCCATGTTGGAAAAACGTAAATCTTCTTTCAGACGTTTAGGGCAGAAGAAATTATAGGTAAAATTGTGTATATTCATTGTGATACTATTCAAAAGCCATTGTCAATAACTTTAAATGTAGTCTTTAATATTTCCTTGTTAAGTTCTCTAAGTCTTTCTGCAGCTTCTTTTTCTGAGGATGCTTGTTCTTCTTTTAAAAGGGCATATATTAAAGTAAAGTAGATATGAATAATTTATATGGTGTTTGGAACTAGGAGGAAATCACTCAAATTATTGACTTTAGTAATTTATGATATGTGTTCTTTTACAACACTTATATTGGAATGTGTTAGCTATCTTTGGTATAACTTACTGTAAGAAAATGTCTCTTTTTATATTATCACTCCCACCTTTGGACTGATTCTGCCAATGTTTCTACTCCGTTGCACTTGGGAACTTCTAACCAGCCCCAGTGCATTTGCTCTGCCCCCTAAAAATGTGTACAATTGACTAATCCCTGATTAGCATATTTCACTTACCTGTACATCCATAGTACAGTGTATCCTGTGTACTCAGGGCCTGTAAGTTAAATGTCACTAGTGGACTGCAGCACTTATTGTGCCACCACTAAAGTAATAAAGTAAAACATGACTCTGCACCTGCCACAGCAGCCTATTGGGGGTAGTTTTAAAACTACAATTTTTACCTGTTAAGCTCACCCTTTTAACAGGTCTAAATCTCCCTTTTAAACAGTAGTGAGTAACCCCTCCAGTAAGCCATACCAGTCCTATGGCAGGGTGCAGAGTATATAAAAGTAGGCCACATGACTAATTTTTTATATGGCCTCACAGTGGAAAAGGCCCAAATCCCATTTTTAGAGTAGTAAGGCTGTCTGTGCCGTAGGAAACACGGGGTTACTTTGGTACACTAATTATAGCTAACTTCAAATAGTCACTAGCTAGACAAATACTTCAAACACTCAATTCTAAAGCTAAACAAAATCCAGATTAATGATTAAGTAAAATTTCGTCTAACTATTTCAGAAATAGTGACTTTAGAAAGTCGCTATTTTCCTGCCTCAGGCCTCTGGTACCCTTTTCGGTGTTAATCCCAGGTATCACCTGGTAGCCTGGTGGCCCCCTGCAAGGATTCATGAACGGCTCCCAGAACAGTAAGCAAAGGAAATTGGGTGAGAGGAGGTGTGACCTCCTCCTTACAGAATGGTCTCGGAGATGTGACCACCAACTGCACAAGGTTCAAAGGGTCATGGGCAGATGCAACTTCCACCTAGGCTTGTCCTTTCCAATGTTAGGATAGTCAGGCTGTCACCAATCCCAGTGGGGGGGAAACTTGTTTCAGAAGTGGTTTGCATGGGAAGTTTCTCAATTTCCAAGATACACCCCAGGGGTGTGCCCAGAGCTCTGCCAACTGGAAGAAAAGTCCTGCCATGTTGGATTTTGGCAGAGTAGGACACAGTGGGAATGTTTGGAACCATACCTGTAGGAAATGACATAAAAATATGTGGAGATGTCCCTGGGAACATTTTTCCTATTGATTATGGAGTCTTCCTCACCCACAGGCTGGTGCCATGCATAAATATGGCACTCCTTGATACCTTCTTCAGAACACATCTTGAGCTGTGCAAGACAGAAGGACTGCACCCGCTGTGGATCCTGTGGGGGAGGGACAAAAAAGTCTACTCCAAGGGTCGCTTGGGTGACCTTCTGTTAAATTGCAGGGTCACGTATGCAAGAAGCATACATTTTCCAAGAACCCAGCTGATCAGTTCCAGGTGGATTTGCCCTGAACCCTGCTGGTGGCTTCTAGGAGAGTGAGTGCCCACAAAGTACTGAATTCATGGACTCCTTTGACCTTTAAACTTTCTATACGGGACACTTAGAAACTTTTTCAGATCTTTTCTTCCATTAAACCTGGGACTAATGCTGAAGCTGCAGGCGCTGACATTGAATTACCAGTCGGATTACAAATTCAGCAGTTATTGTTATCTCAAGTAACTATAATTTGTGCCCTAAGGCAACTGTAACTCACACCCCGCCATGCACAGTCTTCTCCTCAATAATTTGACTGCAAATGTTACATTGATATTATCAATGATGTTATCAAAGATGTCATGTGGAATAGAATATATGGGGTAATTAGCAGTGCATGGCGAGGGAGCGTGTTATAGTTACCTTAGGGCACGAGTTATAGTTACTTGGTTACTTGAAATAGCTACTACAATAACTGCTGAATTTCTACGGTTTTGTGTGAGTAAAATGTGAACCTAACTATAAAGTCACTGTAACCTTTAGTTTTTTAAGTCCATTTGTATGTATTTTTTCTATTTCCTAACTATAACGTCCCTGTAACCTTTGTTTTTTTCAGTGAATTTCTATGCTTTTCTTAATGTTAAGTAATTTTAATTACTTTACGTTAATCCAAACCTCCGTTGCCCATGGGTTGGCCGCAGGGCCTGGCCAACCCGCAAGAGCAATGATGGAGGGATATCGCTGACAAGAACATCAATACTTTAGATAAGTAATATTGTTTTTATGATTATCTGTGTTATTAATATCTTTTTCTAGAATATAGTTGTAAAACATATAGGCCCTCATTATGACATTGGCGGCAAATGCCGCCTACCGCCAACATACCGTTGCCGTGGCTACCGACCGTCCATGCCATTATGACAGTGGACGGAATACCACAAGAAGGGTGGCGGAATTCCATTTACGGTGATGGTGGCACACGGCGGTAAGGTGGCGCTGCTGCCAGCAGCAGCGCCACACCACCAAAACAACGCCTACACCATTTCATAATTCGGCCTGTCAGTGTTTTGCTGGCGGACGCTGCTGCTGACAGCAGCGCCGCATCCCATCTCCTGCTGGAGGACCCCCTGCAAGCAGGTAAGTCGGGTTCTCCGACAGGCGAGGGGGGTGGGGGGATTGTGTGCGTGTGTGTGTGACTGTGTTTGAGTGCTTGCATGCATGTGTAATGCGTGTGTGCATGAGTGGATGTGAGTGTACGTGCATGTTGTGTCATGAGATTGCGTGTGTGCCTTGATGTATGTTTGTGAGTGTTGCTGTGAGTGTGTATGAATTTATGAATGCGTGTGTGAATGTGTGTATGCGTTTGTGTATGGGTGTGTATGTATGTGCGCATATGTGTTTAAATGTGCGGGGGAGTAAGGAGAGGAAGGGGGAGGGTGGGGGAGGATTCTGGGGAGGGTGCAGGGGAGACCCCTATCCGTGCCAGGGAAGGAATTCCCTGGCACTGATAGTGCTTACCCCCATGTTTTTTTCAGTGGCGGTACCGAAACCACTGAAACCATGGCGGTGTGCGGGGTCATAATGCCATGGGCAGCCTACTTACGGCTGCCAGGCTGGAGACTATAGTCTCCAGCCCGGCGGTCGTTACTGCCATGTCGGTCGGTGTGGTTCATCGGCGGTTTGGCTTTGGCTTTGGCGAAACCGCCTATGTCATAATAGTGGAGGTAGGTACCACCAGCCTGTTGGCGGTAATACCTCCACTGTACCACCAATCACCGAGGTCGTAATGACCCTCAAATTTTTTATTTATCTTTATGTGTTTTAGTTCATATATTAATTTTATATGTTAAACCCTTCACTGCTAGGCCTCTCCCACACCCCCAGTGCTGAGCCCTTTTTGGGGTATTTGGGTAGTTCACGCTTAGAGCTCCTTAACTTTATTTTTAGACCAGGAATCCATGCCAAATTTGCGTCCTTTTTTTCCAACATGCTGGGATTCTAAAGATGCCCAAGGATTGTGAATTCCCCTTGAGAGGACTGAGAAAATGGGCAAACTAGAGCAAAATTTTGTCAAAGTGTTCGAGGTATAAGTATCTGTTTTTTTTCTCCTAAAAATGGCGTCCACATACGGTTTATTGTACTGAAGTCACCATCTTCCCAGCTTTCAGGAACATGCAGAGCTCAATCAAAAAAAACGTATTTTGTCACCTAGTTTTGACGTTCTTCTAACAGGTAGCCTATTTTCCCTTTCCTTGTGCTCTCAACCTACTTCCAGTTTGTGGTGGAAACCAGTGTGAAACACATGGGTGACTCAGAAAAGCTATACATTTCTGAAAACTAGACAAAAATTCAAATTCAGCATGGGTCCATATATGTAGATCCCTCACGGTTTTCCAAAGGAAAATAACTGTTGAAATACATATTGAAAATGAGTAGGAGAATAACCGGCACTCATGGCAACATTTTCATCTGTAATATTTTGTTAAGATAGCCAATTGACAAAAACCATATACCATTACGTCTGCAAGACTCTTATGGATTTATAGAGATTGAAGATTCTCCTTGAACCCAAGGACCCAGAGCAAACAACTGAGCTGCACCATACAACGTTTTTTCATTGAGTACAGAGTATAGATCAATTCTTATAGCGAAATACATAGAATGAAAATGGGTATCAAGAAAAAATTTATTTCTGCAATGGGCACAAGAAACAGAGTTTAGGAACAGTGGTTATTTCTACATTTCAGAATTTGTGAGGACTCACACTAGCATATGATTTGGAGAGTATTTTTCAAAATCTCCTCTTTCGTATACACTGGCCTCCCAATACAAATGGTACCTCACTTGTGTGGGTAGGGCTTGTGCCCGTGACAGGAAACAGCCCAAAACTCAACATGGATGCAGCACGTTTTTCCACTCAAAACTGACCCCCGTTTTCCAATGAGGGTAGTTCTAGATTTTGGGCTCTAGTTCAGCTGGCACCTAGGGAAACCTAGCCAACATGCACATTTGTGAAAGCTAGACACCTAGGGGTATCCAGGGTGGGCTGACTTGCTTGGCTTTCACCACGTCCTCATATTTCCGTGATGGAAAGATCTAGAATCTGTGGGGAGCCACAACCTTCCTTCCACCCAGCATTCCCGCAAGTCTCCCAATAATTTTTTTTACCTTTCTTGTGTGGCTGGGCCTTGAGTCTGCACCAGAACAAATCAAACAAAGGTCAAGTAGAGACCCACTGATGTTAGTTTGAACAGTTCCTGTTGTGGGCACTTGGCCCAGCCACACAAGTGGGGCAGCATTGGAATTGGAGTAAGTGAGGAAATGCTGGGTGTTAGGAATTTTGTGGTTTCCTTCTGATTCTGGAACAATATGGCACAGAAATACAAGGACAATGTGTGATTTTAGTCTCATTTTGAGGTTTGTAGGGCATTTTGGGTGAGAAAACTTGTTAGAATCCACAGGAGAGATATATCGCCCTATACTCCCCTGGGTGTCTAGTTTACAAAAATATCTAGAGTTGTTAAGTTTTCCCTAGAAACAGTATACACCCTGGCAGAGAAAGACAGAAAAGACAAATATTACTGCACAACCATCTATTCCTCAAGTACATACACATACTGTTTGGATTTCGCATGAGGGTGAGTGAAAGGTTCAACATGTAAAATTGTATTAACAAGACGTTTCACAAAAATGAAATACACAGCTAATAATTAAAAGGTTAAACAACTTTACCAGTGACTCACAGCTTGTGAGCTGTAAAGTTTTCAGCAAGGCATCAAGTACTTTACAGGCAATGCATAGACCTTTCATATGTGACACACAAGACCATTCACACCGCCAGCTGCAGCCCAGCACATTACAACACTCACATCAACACCATTCAAGGTCCCTTCACTTTCATATGCCCACATGACTGACACAGCAATCACACCAGCTGGTGGCTGATGGAGTGTGTGGACTGGCATTTGACCAGCACTGTGTGTAGTGACCAGCAACAAGTCACTACTCACATACCACCACCCAAACACCAAACCACGCATACCGACAGCAAAGCGGCTGTCCACACACACCGCCATCACATTCTTTCAGCAAAAAACAAAACATAAACCAATTGGAAGTAGATGCAAAACTATAACTACAAACACAACAGCTCTAACTAAATACATCACACTAATGTCAACCGTTAAATCTAAACCAAAATTAAAACAATACAGTCAGTTCACTTTTATGCTCAGGGTTGCTTCCAATAACTCAGTTGCATGTGGTACAATTTAAAACATTCTGTATCACTAGATTTAAAGCAATGATGTACACATGGGCCCTCATTCTGACCCTGGCGGATACAATCCGCCAGGGCCAACGGGCGCGGGAGCACCGCCGACAGGCCGGCGGTGCCCCTAAGGGCATTCTGACCGCGGCGCTAACGCCGCGGTCAGACAGGGAAAACTGGCGGTCTCCCGCCAGTTTCCCGCTGCCCTGGGGAATCCTCCATGGCGGCGCAGCATGCTGCGCCGCCATGGGGATTCCGACCCCCTTCCCGCCGGCCTGGCTCTGGCGGTTCTTACCGCCAGAACCTGGCCGGCGGGAACGGGCGTCTTGGGGCCCCTGGGGGCCCCTGCAGTGCCCATGCCCATGGCATGGGCACTGCAGGGGCCCCCTAACAGGGCCCAACTAGGCTTTTCAGTGTCTGCTATGCAGACACTGAAAAGCGCGACGGGTGCTGCTGCACCCGTCGCACGCCTTCCACTCCGCCGGCTCGATTCCGAGCCGGCTTCCTTGTGGAAGGCGCTTTCCCGCTGGGCCGGCGGGCGATCTGAATCAGATCGCCCGCCGGCCCAGCGGGAAAGTCAGAATACCCCTTGCGGTCTATTGACTGCGGGGCGGTATTCAGGCGGCTTCCGACGGGCGGGCGGCAACCGCCGCCCGCCTAGGTCGGAATGACCACCATGGTGTATGCAATTGTATTTATTTTCATATGAAGTGTATGTTTTCAAGCTTTATTTATTGATTATCTATGATATGTTTATTTGAGTAATTATCTGTTAAGCAAAAGGTTTTGTAGCGTTATTTATTATCATATTTTACACACTGGGTCACAGCATGAAGGGTTAGTTTGAAGGCGTACATTTATTTTTATCATTGGGAGATGTGGCATGTGGTTTTCATTAGCCAACAGGTTTAAATTCAAGGCGCATGTCACATTCATTTGGGTGAAAACTGCTTTGATGGACTAATGCATTCCAGTCGGTTTGTCTGCGGTAGGTAAATTATATTGTACTTTTTGCTCTTGTGAGGATAGGCTTGAATTGTGTTACACAAAGGAGTTTTAAAATGGGCATGTTTCACTTATGATGATTTGAATAGCATGAAGTGCGTTTTTTATGGCACTGAGTATGTTTTGAGCATTTTCGTCCACAGTGATAGTCACTGGTTGAAGTGAAGTTATGTTAATAATTATTATTTATTTCTCGATTATCATATACCATGATTGGTTCCAATTCAGCACGTATTCTTAACTTAGCATGAGATTGGTGATGGATTCACTTTTATTTTTCTATTTTTTGAGATTCAGTCCTGAATTTGATAATATGGTATGCAAATGACAGGTTTTACAACATGTGAGTGTCGGTTTATTCTGATGCGACTTTACTTGTATTGTATTGTAGTTATCCTTGAAGAATGGCAGAGACCTGAAATGCATTGGGTATGAGGTCAACACCATTGATTCATGGGGAATGGTGGACTCCCCATATGCTTTTGAGAATTGCCTGGATGGGCATTTTTAAAAAACTTTACTGTAAAAGCCCATAGTTGGAGCGATGAAGCAAACAAATTATATTGGAGAAAACATGGAAGAAACTTTGATATTACAATAAAGACTGTTGATTAATCATCAAATTTTTATTTCATGGTTGTGCATCCAGGGTCTGGTTTACCTGAAGAGGTTCCGGCTTCTTCATAAATCTTTCAATCTAGCCACATCCTCCACCACTCCAGCTCTAAAAAGACTTGCCTGTTCCACCACAACAAGGCTGCCTATCACAACTGAACAAATGTCATCTTTGAATCTAGGGAACAATCCTTGAATACAACACAAGCATTAAAGGTTGCTAAGTGAACCAAATGGTCAGCCAGCTTCTCATACCAGATGTAAGCCTTATGGACAGCAGTGTAAGGTTCTTTCTTCTAATCTACTCTGTCTACACTACCCATGTGCTTATTGTAGTCTAAAATGCACACAGATTTGTGCGCTTCTGCAACCTGACCTCAAACAGTCACAGGTGAGGGACTTTCATAATGAATAGTTGTCAGCATGTGGAGATCTCTACTGTCTGCAGATATAACAGCTAGAAGTTCATCAGTACATAAGGCACTGCGCTGTCCACTCTGAAGCTTTTTACATACAAGCTCTCTAGGGTAACTTTTACGGTTAGAGTGTATAGACATAACCAGTACTACGGTCATAAAGCATATACAACTTAATTCCATAACGTGCCCTCTTGCTAGGAACGTACTGCCTAAAAAACAAACGGCCATTAAACAGGACCAAAGACTCATCTACAGCTATTTCTTTCCTTGGACCACAGATCTCAAAAAATGGATCTACCAAGTGATCAAGGACAGGCCAAAACTTAAAAGATGATCACAATCATGGTGATCTCGAGGCAACCCTGAAGCATTATCAGCAAAATGCAGCATCCGAAGCAGAAGCAAATACCAATCACAAGTCATGTTTGCAGGAAATATAACCATTGCCATCAAGGGACTAGTAGACGAATATGAAGACAGCGAGGGCTTCCGTATTAAGACCATCAAAAAAGTTAAACCCAACAAATTCTTCAACTCATCCAGGTTTGTGGAAGTCCACCAGCTAACTCTATAGTGCGGCTTAAGTCTGGCACTGCTGTCCCTCAAATACTGTTCAGCATTCAAATTAGTCTGGTCAACAATCTCAATCAAAAATATATCGCCCATAAACAACTAAGAGAAATATATAGGCAAAAGGTTTTCAGTATTTACTCTACACATTGCAACACTAGGAAAGGCAGGCAACACAGGCTGAACTATGTTTGGGGCAACTGAGAGTTCAGCACTTCCAACTGAAACACCATTTTAGTCACAGGCTGCAATCCAGATGCATCTTGCTGCACTATCAGCTTGCCAGTGTCTTCCTCTTAAAGAGGTATTTCATCAGATGATTCCTCTCAAACAGAAAATTCACTTCCAGAATCCTGAACTACCTCCTTTGCCTCAGATGCAGGGTATGCCTTATAATCATGGTCAGAGGAAGAATCAAAAAGCATACCAACAACCTGCTGACCGGTAAACCTGTGACTAACCCTAATCCTTACTAACAAAAGTAACTCGACAAATAAATGAACAATAACCAATACTGTGTAAAATAAGTAATAAACAAAGTGTAGCTTTATCAATCAGAAAGTAAAACTACTGGCATATAGTAATACTGAAGGAAACTTCAATCAGTACAAGTCACACAAAGACTTATATACTCAGAAATGATACCACTCACCTGCCAGAGACAGCTAGACTCAGGATCACCTGCCCCTACTCTGCACAAACACAGCAAACACCAAAGATATCCCTCTAGAAAGACAAAACAAAAATAAATTACACACAAGAAAAGCTAAATGTGTTGCTACTATTTCACCATTTACAAAGAACAAATTCATGCAGGGCAATGATACTCATTTGGAATGGACAGTACAAAAATGTTTTTCTTACCAAACACATGCAACTACACAAAGTGCTGATCTACCGGCAAGCAGAGGTCACAGCAAAGGAAATCCAAAACTTTGCACTCTAATAAAAATGATCAATAAAACATTATAATCACAAATGCAAATGATGTCAAGAGATAAAGCAATTAACTTAATAAAACACCATCAGGTCTGCTCATCACCATCCAAATGCCGGACACACATAGCCAGCCAGAAGCCAGTCAACATACTGTAAACCAGATGCCAGTTGACACACATTGCCAGCAAAATCCCCAGTTCATACACATGGACGGCCAAGCGCCAGTCCACATACACTTCAAGCCAAGTGTAAGTCCACACACAACACCAGCCAAATGCCAGTACACACACAGTCATCAAAAGATGTTAGACGCAGACTGCCAGGCATGTGCCAGGCTATACACACCACCAGGCAAGTGCCAGTTCACACACACAGCCAAGCGCAAGCCCACATACACCGAGAGCAAAACACTGTTGCACCGAGACTGTCAGCTAAACTCCAATTCACACACACACAGAAACGTTCCATGGTATATAGTGGTTTACTGCCTCCCTTGGTGGCAGATGGGCCGAAAAATATCGCCATTCCGCCCACAAAGGGGAGCAGAAGTAGTCAAAATATGTGCCCAAAAGTACCCTAATTGTGCTGAATCCCTGGTGTCTAGTGGCTTCTGCCCCCCCGCCCCAAGAGGACAGATCAGCCTAAAAATGGTCAGTCTGCCCTCAGCGGAGGAGAGGAACTGAATACAACCACATTCCCCTAAAGGGAACGACCCTGGTCCAAGGGGTTGCTCACAGCAATTGGGCAAAAATATTATCTTTGGCATTTAGTGGGTTTTGACCTCCCCCCTTGGGGCAGATCGGCTCAAACAATGGCCAAACTAGCCCCCAGGAGGGCCAAAACACAGATAATTTATGCCCAAGGGGAGCAACCCTTTCCTAAGAGGTCATTCTCAGAAATTGACCAAAAAATAATAATCCCTGGCATCTAGTGGATTTTGACCTTCCCGGGAGCAGATCAGCTGAAAAACAAATGGCCAAACAAGCCCACAGTGGGTTTTTGGGCAAAACATGGATATTTTATGCCCCAGGAGAACAACTATTTCCTACAGGATCGCTCCCTGAAATTGACCAATAAATAATAATCCCTGGCGTCTAGAGGGTTTTGATCCCCCAGGGGACAGATCGAGCAAAAAAGAAAGCCAAACTAGCCCTCAGGTTTCAAACACAGATATTTTATGAGCCAGGAGAGAGACACTTTCCCGGCCAGATAGGTTGAAAAAAATAGCCAATTTAACCCCAGAGGGGGCCAAAACATGGACTAAAAGAATTTACCCCAGAGGAGTGAACCTTGCTAAAGGGGTTCTTCTCCAAACAATTAAAAAAGGTGGCCATACCTGCAATTGTGGAGCAGGAATCTAATAAATACAAATACAGGGGGAAAGGAAAAATGCTTCCTTTCCCTCTGTGTCTGTATTTCAACAAAAACAAACCCAGGAGAAGCACTTACCTGGAGTGAGTCCTCTCTCCCAAGTCGCTGGAAGCCAAATGACTTCCAGCACGTCATCAGCAGCTTCTCATGATGTTGGCACACTGCACTCCTGACGTCATCATAAACTGAGGGGGGAGGGTCGGGTGGCAGCGAAAGCACTTCCGCTGCCATCCCTAGATGGGGCCTGTAGATGGAGGCCAATGGGGGAGCGCCAGCGCTTACCCCATCGGTGGGTTCGGGGACAGAATTGTGCTGTCCTCAGCCCAAACCCACAGTAGCTGATGACAGTAGCTCTCCGTTCTCAGTACACAAGGAGTTAAATATTGTTTGTATAATTCTTGACCATATTTTTTAATATAGTTTGTAATTTTAAGTGATTTATAATTTGTAATATTATTTTTAATAGTAATTTATAGAGCTGTAGCAGCTTGTGAGGTTTGCAGGGAAACAGTGTGGGAAGTTCAGTATAATTAATTTACAATGATTAATTTATTATGAATTATTGAAATTATTATTAATTATGTAAATTGTGTAGAGATACTTTTTTAGTTATATAATAGGTGTGGGTTGCTGACTTTGTAGAGGTATAAGGTGGGTAGTTCATTAAGTAAACATTAATTATTATTGTATTCATTTTTTAAAATTGTTTATTAATTATGTAAATTGTTTAATTATTATATTTTTTAAGTTATATATTAGGTGTGGGTTGCTGGGTTTGTAGAGGTACAGGGTGGATAGTAATTAAGTAATATTTAATTTATTAATTATAAAGTTTTTAATAATTGTGTAAATGATTATTAATTATGTAAATTGTGTGAATAGTATATATTGTAAGTTATATATCTGATAGAGACTTCTAGCTGGAGATTCCTTACCTTAGAATTCCCTGGTGTCAGCTTCGAATCCTGAATTTTTCTGCTGAGCAGTACCCTGCGCGTGCCGTCGGGTGGCGTCATTCGGATCTGCGTGTGTCATCCAGCTCTGTGTGGCATTGTCAGCGTAGTTGGAGCCATCTGTGACGTCACAGTCTTCTATATAGGCACCACCCCAGCCCACGTACATCGGTTCTTTTCCTTCTGCGCCGGTTAAGCGCAGATCCGGAAAGAGCTACCCTTTTTCTTCGACAGTCGTCGAGGTTTTTCGACTTGACAATGCTCCCGGAGCCCCAAGTCCTCTTCCTCGAATTCGAGGTCATCTGATCATTCAGGTAAGAAGAAGAAGTCGACGAGGAATCTAGGGAACGTCTACGTTCCGAGCGCAGTTCTGCGGAGCCATCGTCAGGGCCGAGTCTACGTCTTCCCCCTTTTCCAGGGAATGGAGTGACCCCCCGCTCAAATAAAGGAGTTTTACGAGGCCATGCGCCTTGTTTTTGAGCGGGCTACACCCTCAGGTGGGTCATCAGCTGCAGTGGAGCCAGCAGGGGCCCCTTCGGGTTCGACATCGAAGGCTTCGGCCTCGGTGCCGTTGGGGACCCCAGGATCCAATAGCCGATCCAGACCGGCACCGGTCCCTCACAGTCGACCTCCTCCGGCGTCAGTTCCGACGTCAAAGCATCCTCCACCACTGGCGCCCACTGGTGGTAGCCTCATCCTCATTCCGGATGATCCGGAGCCAGAGCGACGTTGTACGACACCGACTCTGTCTTTGGCGGTGCCGATTATGCCCAGATCATTGCCTCAGCCTTATTTTGAACAGTCAGGCACAGGAGAGAAGTGGGAGGGGTCTGAGGACCCTTTGGAGTGTGAATTAGAGCATGGGCAGGACTGGTATGAGGATCTAGGGGAAGCCAGTGGAATGGAACCGGCTGCAGATACTGGCATGCTCTCTCCTCCTAATGTGGCTATGGGGAGGGAGCTTCTTATGCTATGGTGGTGCGTAGGGAAGCTGAGGTCTTGGACCTAGACTTGCCCACAGTGCCAGCAGGACGAATCTCCTGACAGAGGTGCTTTCTGCCGGGGGTGACTACAACAGAGCCGATGTTGCCCTTCAATGAAGCCCTACCTGACGTCCTTCTGGGAACATGGTCCAAAACCAGCATAGGGGCTCCTGTGAATAGGACAGTTGGCCACCGCCATAGACCTGCACCAAATGACCCTAGTTTCCTCACCCAACACCCTACCCCGGAGAGCTTGGTGGTCCAAGCCTCTACTTCCCGTGGTGTTTTCCCTTCCGCTCCCCCTAATAGGGAATCCAAGAGGCTGGACCAGCTTGGAAAGAAAATGTTTTCTTCAGGCAGCCTGGCATTGAGGTCAGTAAACACCTCGTGACTATTGGGCCATTTTTCCCATACTTTATGGGATACAGTGGCACAGGTGCTGCCCCAGATCCCAGAGGGTGCACAGGACACTCTCATCCTGGCTGTCAAGGACGGGTGAGATGCAGCCAAGTTTACAATCAGATATGGATTGGACACGACCAACTCACTGGGTAGAGTGATTGCATCAAGAGTGGCCCTATGTCACCACGCCTGGCTACGTTCGACTGGCTTTTCAGGAGATGTCCAGTCAAGTTTGATGGACATACCCTTTTATTGCTCTCACCTTTTTGGTGAGAAGGCAGACTCCGCGCTTGAGAGGTTCAAGGATTCTTGAGCCACGGCCAGATCCTTTGGCCTCTCAGCACCAGCTCGACAGCAGTCAGTCTTCCGTCCCTTTCGAGGCTTCAGAAGAGGGGCGGAACCCTGCCAGCCACAACTCAGCCACCATCCTCAGGCTTCAGACCGAGGGTCTGGCCAACGGTCGACCACCACACAGCCCCCCTCCGTCCAGTTGAAGGGAGGATTAAATTTCATCTCCCTCACTGGCATTCCATCACAACGGACAAATGGGTCTTGCAGATCATACGGAAGGGCTATTCCTTCCCCTTCCAGTCTTTTCCTCCTTCTATCCCTCCGACAAAAGAACAGCTGATGGAGGACCATTTGGTTTTGCTTTGCGAGGAAGTTGCGGCTCTCTTAGCCAAGGTAGCTGTAGAAAGGGTCCAGATGTCAGAAGATGGCAGTGGTTGTTATTCCCCCTACTTTCCCAAAAAGAACAAGGGCCTTTGCTCTATGCTGGATTAAAGGACGTCAATCTCTTCCTCAAGAAGAGAAATTCAAGATGCTCACTCTTGCTCAGGTCTTGTCTGCCCTAGACCAAGGAGACTGGATAGTAGCGTTAGACTTGCAGGATGTGTATTTTCACATCCCCATCCTGCATGCCCACAGGCGTTACTTGCAGTTCAAGGTGGGACACAAGTATTTTCAGTTTGCCGTGCTCCCCTTCAGTCTCACCAGTGCCCCTTGGGTGTTCACCAAAGTGATGGCGGTGGTGGCAGCTCATCTGCGCAGGTTAGGAATTTCAGTCTTCGCCTGCCTAGATGATTGGCTGTTGAAGGCTCCAACTCCCCAGGCTCTCGTCACTCATCTCCAGAAGACGGCAAACCTCCTGCATTCACTGGGGTTCACTATAAATGTGTTGAAGTCACACCTGACTCCCTCTCAGCAGGTCTCTTCATCAGAGCTGTTCTGGACACGGTATCAGGCCTATCCTCCCGAGCAGCGAGTCCAGGATATTCGGGTTATGATTCCAATGTTTTGGCCTCTATCCTTGATTTTGGTGAGACAGACTCTGAGACTGTTAGGACTCATGGCTTCCTGCATCCTATTGGTCAAACATGCCAGATGGCATATGAGGGCTTGTTCCAATGGGCAGAGCATCAGTAAAATCTTACAGACGTGGTTCAGATCTCGGAGAGAACTGCAAAGGTTCTGCAGTGATGGTTAGTGAACTGCGATTGTGTCAAAGGCAGACTCCTCTCCCTTCCCCAACCGGATCTCACAGTAGTGACAGATGCATCACTTCTGGGATGGGATGGCCATCTGGGAGAGGTGGAGATCAGGGCTCGCTGGTCTCCGGCGGAATCCGGCCTCCATATCAACTTGTTGGAGCTTTGGACGATCCGGCTAGCATTAAAAGCATTAAAAGCATTTCTTTCTTTTGTGAAAGGGAAGGTAGTGCAGGTGTTCAGGGAGAACAAGCAGGGCAGTGTGGGGTTGTGGACCCTTTGTCAAGAGGCTCTGCGTCTCAGGACATGGCTGGAACAGCAGGGCATAACCCTGGTAGTTCAACACCTGGCATGTTCTCTGAACGCCAGTGCGGATGAACTCAGCCGGCAATACTTAGGGGATCACGTGTTGTATCGCCATCTGTAGGCGGCACAAGGACTCTTTCAGTAGTGGGGAGAACCTTGGTTAGATCTGTTCACCTCCGCAGAGAACGCACAATGTCAGCAGTATTGCGTGCTGGAGTTTCCAAGGCTAGGCAACGCTTTTCATCGCGAGTGGAGTTCAGACCTCCTGTACACCTTTCCGCCCATACCACTTCTGCCCAGAGTTCTCAAGAAAATCAAGAACGACCGGGCCCAAGTAATCCTAGTGGCTCCGGATTGGGCATGGAGAGTCTGGTATCCAGAGCTTCTCAAAATGAGCATCAGTCCTCCAATCAGGTTGCCTCTTCCGGAGGATCTTCTGTCGCAGCAGCAGGGGGAGGTTCTCCACCCGAACCTGTTAACTTTGCGGCTTCATGCGTGGAGATTGAGCGATGACAGTTGATGGTTTATGACCTCCTTCCGAAGTCTGTGATGTCATTCTGGCAGCCTGGCGTCCCTCTACTAAGTCAATTTACACCTGCCGGTGGAAATGTTATGTTTCATGCTGTACAGAGAGGTCTATTGATCCTCTTTCTTCTTCTCTATCTAATGCCCTTTTGTTTATTCTATCACTCGCCCAACAGGGTTCTTCCTTAGGGACTCTCAAGGGCTATCTTGCTGCCTTATTGGCTTTTCTACGCTTGCCCGACCAACCATCTTTGTTCAAGTCTCCCATTGTACATAGATTTTTAAAAGGACTCATGCATAAGTTTACACCTGTGCCTTTTGTCATGCCCCAGTGGGATCTTAAACTTGTACTTACTGTCCTCTCCGGCTGCTCACTATCAAAACAGCCTTTTTGGTGGCAATTACATCAGCCAGGAGAGTGAGTGAGCTGCAGGCTTTATCATAGAAACCGCCGTATCTCACAATATAGCCTGATGAAGTAGTCCCCAGAACTTGTGCCTCTTTCCTCCCCAAGGTGGTGACCCCTTTCCATCTGGGTCAAGAGGATGTGGACAACAGAACATCAGTTATACGTCAGTACTTCCAATGACACACTGGTGAGACAGTGGAACTGACCATTCCTCTGATTATTTATGTTTTCAGTGTGGCTGTAGCAGGATGGCATTCACTTCCTTTGTATCTCAAATGACTGTCACCTATGTCTTCTCATTTTGCAGATGTTGGTGTTATAATAAATGTGTACTGATGTGATAACTACAGACAGCTACAGGTCATTATTTGTATTCTATAACAGTGTTCAGGTCATTTGCACAAGATGTAACTGTTACCATAATTGCACATTTTCATCACATAAAACACTACCACTCAAGTTGTGTTCAAGGGTGTTTATTGTAGTGAAATTTATAGACGGAATAGTGCAATGGAATAGGGTGATGGTAGAAGTAGGTACAGGGTATTGGTCCAGTCTGTTTGTAGCACAGGTCCAGTGTCCAAGGGGCCATAGGAAGGAGAGCAAAGACAGTTCAAAGTGGACAAGGTGACAGGGTGGGACACAAGGGGGACATTCAGGAGGGTCTCATTTCCTGGTGGTAGTCTTGGTCTTGGCAAGTGTCTCTGGCATCTGTCTGGATTGCAGGGAACGTTTGCGGGATGGTTCACCTTCTGCAAGGTGAGGGGTGCTGGTGGCCTGTGGGTCCTGTGGCAGGGCCTCCTGCCCACCAGCTGCAGCAGATGTTGTGGGCTGTTCAGTTGACTGGCTGGTGGAAGGGGCCCACTGGTTTGCAGTATATTCCCTGATGATGTTGTCCATATCAGCCAGCACCCCTACTATGGAGACCATGGTGGTGTTGAGGGTCCGCAAATCTTTCCTGATCTCCTGATGGTGTACCTCCTGCAGCCGCTGGGTCTCCTGAATGATGTCAAGTGTTGAGACGGGCCACTCACCTGAAAAGCAGGATGTCTGCAGGGGCGATGGTATGTCCCCGACCTCCTGGAACACCTCTCAGCACTTCCTGGTGGAAACAGAAACCCCAGCAGGTGTCCCAAAAGGAAAGGGGGAGTGGAAGAGAAAGAGACAAAACACTGCCACGTCTTGCCAGTCCAGCCAGGCAACCTGTATCTTCAGGGGCAGGTCGTTATTGACAGAGTGATAGTAGAGTTAGTGCACTCAACTTCCTTGAAACTGAATCTCTCTTTCAGATATGGGCACAGGAGCTGTAGAAGAACACCGGGATGCTCCAGCACTTTTTTGGGATAATAGTAACTGTTGGCACAATTACTAACACTGCATTACCAAAAACCCAAACTGAGTACCATAACAATAAGTACTGCAGCACAAGTGCTGGCTTCACAGAGATTCACTGTTGCACACTACAATTAAAACTGTGGTTTCGCTTATCATGCACAAGAAATACAAACAAGGGCATTAATTATATCACGTATAACTTTCCTGCATGCATAGGGTTAAACTAAAAGGAATAAAAACAATCCAAGAAATACAAATGTCCACTCCGGGTTTGAACAGTTAGGGTGGCACAGTTTGGTTTGGTTCACTGTGTGTGTGAAAAACCCTTCAAAAGCAAATTCCTCAAACCTGAAACACAGGCAGGAATGACACAATTTAAATCCAAGAGTTATGCTATTAGAGAAAGAAAAGTCACGTAAATGCACTTTTAAAAGTGCAATGTCACCTTTTGTAGGACTTGAGCTCAAGCAGATTTCCTGAAGCACATTTAGGCAAGTAACTACAATAATAATGTAGAATATTCAGAAATGCATTTGTCTCTTCAAGATAAGCACTCTGCCAAAATACGAGGTCTGAAATACACCAGCTGTTCTAGGAAATCGCTGCGCTCAAAGAACAAACTCCCTGGCGAATCACTTAGCTGCAGTCTTTTCTGGAGTGCTGGAGGAATGCCTGGTGTCAGCTGGTACAGGAACGAAGAAAAGAATTGCCTCAAAAGTCCTGAATACGAGGATGACAGCAGGGGCTGGACTGCCAAATCAGATGCTGATATCAGGAAGGAAAACAAAGCCAAGCAGGGAGGCATGCTCCACTCTGCTATTTATAGCCAATCAGGAAAGCACTTGAGTTTCCACATGTGGATGAGTCACCACACCCAATTAGAAACACATGTCTACACCACACCCAATTAAAAGCACATGTCTACACCTGCTCACATTAGCAAACAAGCATTGGTAAAACAAGCATTGATAAAACCAGTTGTGTAAGACAGCACAGCACAGCACATTATGTTTACTTAGAAACATGAAGGTTTAACCAAGAACAGAGATATGATGTAACCCTAATCCCTGAGGATGCTGACAGATAATGCAGGAGGCACCTTGGGGATTCCTGACATCAAGAACCTGGCTAATCTTGTCCTGGGATTGTTGGTTATGCCCCCAGGACATTAGTGAGTGCCTCCAGGAAAGTCGGTTCCCTAGGCCTGTCCTCCCCCTGGTGCACAGCTGTCCTCCAAGTGTCCCCCTGCGCCTGTGTTCAGACATACGTTGTTCAGACATGCGTGGTTAAGGTACCAAAACCAGGAAGTCGTGGAAAACGGAAGCGTTGTTTCGCTTTCGTTTTTCACAACCTCGTGGTTCCGGACTCGTTCTTTCGGGTGTTTCCCCTGTAATGTGGGATTGTTAGTTCTCCATGCTGTGCATGCATAGGTGGTGGGTGTTCATGCAGGGCTGGGAGGGCTGTACATGCAGTGAGTATGCTATGCAGGGCTTGGCATTGGGGTTAGTCACATGTTTAGGTGCACTGTGTGGGATGGAGTGGAGTGTTGGGAGTCAGGGTGAGGGGATGATATGGCATGCAGGTATTGGGGGTTGTGATAGGTAGTAAATGTTGACTCACCAGTGTCAAGTCCTCCGGCATCTCCAGTGAGTCCCTCAGGATGCAGTATTGCCAAGACTTGCTCCTCCCATGCTGTCAGCTGTGGGGAAGAGGTGGGGGTCCACCACCATTTCTCTGGATGGTGAGCTGGTGCCTTGCTGCCATGGAACGTACCTTCTCCTGTAGGACGTTCCACCTCTTGCTGATGTTGTCCCTTGTTTGTGGATGCTGTCTACAGCGTTCACCCGGTCCACAATTCTCCACCATAGCGCCATCTTCCTTGCTATGGATATTTGCAGTACCTGTGCTCCAAACAGCTGTGGCTCTACCCTGAATATTTTCTCCACCATGCCCTGGAACTCCTCATCAGTGAAACGGGGAGCTTTTGTGGGGACATGGGTGTTGTGCGGTGTGTGTTGTGCAGTGGGTGTTGACTAATGTGGTGGGGTGTTGGGTGCTTGACGGATGGCTGGGTGTTAGTGGTGTGTGTAGTTGTGTCTGCGATTTACGTGTCTGTCTCTTGGCTATTTTTCGTGTTCGTAAAGGGTTGCGGGTAATGTGGGTGTGTGTTTTATAGTGCTGTGGGTGGGAGGGTGGGTGCGGTGTGTGTATTAGT